>NW_027362767.1:446870123-447470123 GCF_046119375.1 Phyllobates terribilis | reverse complement strand
CGGGGTACTGCACATCCGCCTCCCATTCAAATGATGCGGGACCTCGGCCAATCAGCTGTTATGGGTGCCGGCGGCCGGAAGTGCTTATCTGCGGTGCCTGGCCGTCAAGTTGTAGTGGCCGCTGCAGGGTACTGCACATCCGCCTCCCATTCAATTGATGCGGGACCCCGGCCAATCATACATTGATGCCCTATCCTATGGATAGGGCATCAATGTCAAAGTAGTGGACAACCCCTTTAATGATCCAATTGTAGAAAGATGATTCAAGGCTCTTATAGTCCCTATAGTAATACCGCCATACACACTACTATACAGAGCCCTGGCCCACAACTTGCGGCAAAATCTTGGAGATTGACCCCCAAACCCCCGGATAAAGCAAAACTATAAAGCTTTGACGGTAATCTGACATTTTATCTTACAGTAGCAAAAAATAGATATGTAAAGAGAGACGAAGAGCCGGTGAATGACGATGGCGGCTTTCTGTAGGCTGCTGCTCTACTGCAGCTTCATCTTCACTCATTAAGTTATCACTCTAAGTGGAAGGAGCAGCAGGATGAAGAATTGAGCTCTGCTACATTTGTAGATAAATAGAGCTCCGTGCAGAAAGTCTTCCTCCGCGCCTCTGCCGGGGCACATTAATACACTCTGCAGCACTATGTATACATTGGAATTGTATCAAGGTTACATTTGCATAATGTATCATGCTGGAAGACATCTAAGAGTGGTTTAATGTTTCCATATATCTCACTGAAGTCCATAATACTCTTTGCATACTGTATGTCATTTTAATTATAAATTCTCATGTGCTTAAAAAATCGGAAGAGTTGCTTCGTCAGCACTTTTAGGTAAGTAGTCGGGGAAGGATTTCGTCAGCATAGTAATAATCTGGGCTTCTTGCAGGGAATCATTGGAAGGATTTCTTACAAGATTACCCTCTATAAATTAAGAAAGTTCTGATACGTATCTGTTATTATTAAACGGGGCCTTAAACAGCAAAGACCCTTCAAAGCTATTAATGAGCTGAGATGTATTTGTATCAGGTGCTGAAGAAGCTTCTGTGAAGGAACTTTTCATGTCCCCGGTAAAATAAAAAAATGATATTGTGGCACTGTGTTAGCCAGAAAAATCAATAGAGATACTTTAATGCCCCAAAAATAACAAAATTATTCTATGAGTGAAACTTTTATTGCCTAAATTGTTCAGGTTAAAAATAAAGGTATCACTCCTAGAAAACTTATGTCATTTTCGGGCATTAAAGCATTTACATCGACCCTGCAAAGTATGAATTTGATTAAAAGTTTCCATAAGATCTTCAATATCTGTAATGTAGAAGAAAAGAAAAAAACCTCATAAATGCCCCATAGGTGACTGTAGCGTCAGCGGCCAAACCTTTAGGGACTTAAAATAATGAGTAGAACATCAACCAAACATTTTTTTCCATCAGGACTCGTCATTGTCTATTAATCCATCACCAGGATGGAAGAGTCAAACCTCATATCTAATGTGGCTTCAGTTAGTTCTCCTGTAGTCCCTCATCCTATAACACGGTACGGTCCGTCCTCCATCCGTCCGTCATTCATTATTTATGCCATCATACTGCTGTGCTTATACTACGCCATGGGGGCATCATTAGTAAGACATGTACATATAGCATAAAAAGCAATAACACCCCACAAAGTGCAGGCGTTGTCATCCTATTGAGATGTAATTGAGAAACAAGGTCCTGGCAGGGTAATACCAAGATTGTTTTTTGTTTTAACAATTTCCTTAATAGCTCCAAATCTGGAGCAAAGACTGCACACACAAGATTTCCTTGATAAGCAAATTAATTATAGTCTAATATTTTTTTTTTTTGCAGTTACTAGAAGTCTACTTCAATAACCTAAAAGTTTTCTGTTTCTTCCTATGAATTAAATTGATAAAGTTTGATTGTTATTTCTTTTAATTATATAAAAATAACTTAAAATAAATGTCGCCATATACCTGGATCTGTTTTTTTTTATTTTATTAGATCTCATTTAGCTTCCTAATTTATCCTGGTAATGGTGTTATGACAGCAAAATCCATTTACCAAATAAATGTGTCCATGTAAGTATTCTCACAGCCGAGCTTCCATCCCATCCAGGAGCCATTACTTATTCAATGGTAATAAACATAATATTTATTGAGACGCTCATCATAACTAACAAAAAAAAAACACGTCTCCTATTTCTACTGGTTAAAGACCTGAATTCTCCAACCAAAGAGACAGAACATAAAGAGCAAAATTAACGACACAACAGAAGGATCATTGTGCGAGGACGAGATACGTACTGAGCCCTGTAAGGTTCAGCATCACATCAAGGAAGGAAAGATATTGTGCTGCCAACTACTACTAATAATATTCCTGCAATATATATAAAGTGTTAAATAGTGAAACCAGACAGGTCTCCGCAAGGAGTCATAGCCATATACTATCCAAGTCTAGAAGAAAAATATCACAAAAACTATCCAATGTCTGTATAACCTATCCCTAAACCATTCTGTAATACTGCCACTGACTAAATCAGGGGCAGTATTATAGTAGTTATATTCTTGTATGTAGGGGCAGTATTATAGTAGTTATATTCTTGTACATAGGAGCAGTATTATAGTAGTTATATTCTTGTATATAGGGGCAGTATTATAGTAGTTATATTCTTGTACATAGGAGCAGTATTATAGTAGTTATATTCTTGTATATAGGGGCAGTATTATAGTAGTTATATTCTTGTACATAGGGGGCAGTATTATAGTAGTTATATTCTTGTATATAGGGGGCAGTATTATAGTAGTTATATTCTTGTACATAGGAGCAGTATTATAGTAGTTATATTCTTGAATATAGGGGCAGTATTATAGTAGTTATATTCTTGTACATAGGGGCAGTATTATAGTAGTTATATTCTTGTATATAGGGGGCAGTATTAAAGTAGTTATATTCTTGTACATAGGGGCAGTATTATAGTAGTTATATTCTTGTATATAGGGGCAGTATTATAGTAGTTATATTCTTGTACATAGGGGCAGTATTATAGTAGTTATATTCTTGTACATAGGAGCAGTATTATAGTAGTTATATTCTTGTACATAGGAGGCAGTATTATAGTAGTTATATTCTTGTACATAGGAGCAGTATTATAGTAGTTATATTCTTGTACATAGGGGCAGTATTATAGTAGTTATATTCTTGTACATAGGGGGCAGTATTATAGTAGTTATATTCTTGTACATAGGGGGCAGTATTATAGCAGTTATATTCTTGTACATAGGAGGCAGTATTATAGTAGTTAAATTCTTGTATATAGGGGGCTGTATTATAGTAGTTATATTCCTGTACATAGGAGCAGTATTATAGTAGTTATATTCTTGTACATAGGGGCAGTATTATAGTAGTTATATTCTTGTACATAGGAGCAGTATTATAGTAGTTATACTCTTGTACATAGGGGCAGTATTATAGTAGTTATATTCTTGTACATAGGGGCAGTATTATAGTAGTTATATTCTTGTACATAGGAGCAGTATTATAGTAGTTATATTCTTGTACATAGGGGCAGTATTATAGTAGTTATATTCTTGTACATAGGAGCAGTATTATAGTAGTTATATTCTTGTACATAGGGGCAGTATTATAGTAGTTATATTCTTGAACATAGGGGCAGTATTATAGTAGTTATATTCTTGTACATAGGAGCAGTATTATAGTAGTTATATTCTTGTACACGGGGTCAGTATTATAGTAGTTATATTCTTGTACACGGGGTCAGTATTATAGTAGCTATATTCTTGTACATGGGGAGCAGTATTATAGTAGTTATATTCTTGTACATAGGAGCAGTATTATAGTAGTTATATTCTTGTACATAGGAGCAGTATTATAGTAGTTATATTCTTGTATATAGGGGCAGTATTATAGTAGTTATATTCTTATACATAGGGAGCAGTATTATAGTAGTTATATTCTTGTACACGGGGTCAGTATTATAGTAGTTATATTCTTGTACATAGGAGCAGTATTATAGTAGTTATATTCTTGTACTTAGGGGCAGTATTATAGTAGTTATATTCTTCTACATAGGAGCAGTATTATAGTAGTTATATTCTTGTATATAGGGGCAGTATTATAGTAGTTATATTCTTGTACATAGGGGGCAGTATTATAGTAGTTATACTTTTGTACATAGGGGGCAGTATTATAGTAGTTATATTCTTGTACATAGGAGCAGTATTATAGTAGTTATATTCTTGTACATAGGGGGCAGTATTATAGTAGTTATATTCTTGTACATAGGGGGCAGTATTATAGTAGTTATATTCTTGTACATAGGAGCAGTATTATAGTAGTTATATTCTTGTACATAGGGGCAGTATTATAGTAGTTATATTCTTGTACATAGGGGGCAGTATTATACTAGTTATATTCTTGTACATAGGGGCAGTATTATAGTAGTTATATTCCTGTACATAGGAGCAGTATTATAGTAGTTATATTCTTGTACATAGGAGCACTATTATAGTAGTTATATTCTTGTATATAGAGGCAGTATTATAGTAGTTATATTCCTGTACATAGGAACAGTATTATAGTAGTTATATTTTTGTACATAAGAGCACTATTACAGTAGTTATATTCTTGTACATAGGAGCAGTATTATAGTAGTTATATTCTTGTACATAGGGGCAGTATTATAGTAGTTATATTCTTGTATAAAGGGGCAGTATTATAGTAGTTATATTCTTATACATAGGGAGCAGTATTATAGTAGTTATATTCTTGTACACGGGGTCAGTATTATAGTAGTTATATTCTTGTACATAGGAGCAGTATTATAGTAGTTATATTCTTGTACATAGGGGCAGTATTATAGTAGTTATATTCTTGTATAAAGGGGCAGTATTATAGTAGTTATATTCTTATACATAGGGAGCAGTATTATAGTAGTTATATTCTTGTACACGGGGTCAGTATTATAGTAGTTATATTCTTGTACATAGGAACAGTATTATAGTAGTTATATTCTTGTACATAGGAGCAGTATTATAGTAGTTATATTCTTGTACATAGGAGCAGTATTATAGTAGTTATATTCTTGTATATAGGGGCAGTATTATAGTAGTTATATTCTTATACATAGGGAGCAGTATTATAGTAGTTATATTCTTGTACACGGGGTCAGTATTATAGTAGTTATATTCTTGTACATAGGAGCAGTATTATAGTAGTTATATTCTTGTACTTAGGGGCAGTATTATAGTAGTTATATTCTTCTACATAGGAGCAGTATTATAGTAGTTATATTCTTGTATATAGGGGCAGTATTATAGTAGTTATATTCTTGTACATAGGGGGCAGTATTATAGTAGTTATACTCTTGTACATAGGGGGCAGTATTATAGTAGTTATATTCTTGTACATAGGAGCAGTATTATAGTAGTTATATTCTTGTACATAGGGGGCAGTATTATAGTAGTTATATTCTTGTACATAGGGGGCAGTATTATAGTAGTTATATTCTTGTACATAGGAGCAGTATTATAGTAGTTATATTCTTGTACATAGGGGCAGTATTATAGTAGTTATATTCTTGTACATAGGGGGCAGTATTATACTAGTTATATTCTTGTACATAGGGGCAGTATTATAGTAGTTATATTCCTGTACATAGGAGCAGTATTATAGTAGTTATATTCTTGTACATAGGAGCACTATTATAGTAGTTATATTCTTGTATATAGAGGCAGTATTATAGTAGTTATATTCCTGTACATAGGAACAGTATTATAGTAGTTATATTTTTGTACATAAGAGCACTATTACAGTAGTTATATTCTTGTACATAGGAGCAGTATTATAGTAGTTATATTCTTGTACATAGGGGCAGTATTATAGTAGTTATATTCTTGTATAAAGGGGCAGTATTATAGTAGTTATATTCTTATACATAGGGAGCAGTATTATAGTAGTTATATTCTTGTACACGGGGTCAGTATTATAGTAGTTATTTTCTTGTACATAGGAGCAGTATTATAGTAGTTATATTCTTGTACTTAGGGGCAGTATTATAGTAGTTATATTCTTGTACTTAGGGGCAGTATTATAGTAGTTCTATTCTTCTACATAGGAGCAGTATTATAGTAGTTATATTCTTGTATATAGGGGCAGTATTATAGTAGTTATATTCTTATACACGGGGTCAGTATTATAGTAGTTATATTCTTGTACATAGGGACAGTATTATAGTAGTTATATTCTTGTACATAGGAGCAGTATTATAGTAGTTATATTCTTGTACATAGGAGCAGTATTATAGTAGTTATATTCTTGTATATAGGGGCAGTATTATAGTAGTTATATTCTTATACATAGGGAGCAGTATTATAGTAGTTATATTTTTGTACATAAGAGCACTATTACAGTAGTTATATTCTTGTACATAGGAGCAGTATTATAGTAGTTATATTCTTGTACATAGGGGCAGTATTATAGTAGTTATATTCTTGTATAAAGGGGCAGTATTATAGTAGTTATATTCTTATACATAGGGAGCAGTATTATAGTAGTTATATTCTTGTACACGGGGTCAGTATTATAGTAGTTATTTTCTTGTACATAGGAGCAGTATTATAGTAGTTATATTCTTGTACTTAGGGGCAGTATTATAGTAGTTATATTCTTGTACTTAGGGGCAGTATTATAGTAGTTCTATTCTTCTACATAGGAGCAGTATTATAGTAGTTATATTCTTGTATATAGGGGCAGTATTATAGTAGTTATATTCTTATACACGGGGTCAGTATTATAGTAGTTATATTCTTGTACATAGGGACAGTATTATAGTAGTTATATTCTTGTACATAGGAGCAGTATTATAGTAGTTATATTCTTGTACATAGGAGCAGTATTATAGTAGTTATATTCTTGTATATAGGGGCAGTATTATAGTAGTTATATTCTTATACATAGGGAGCAGTATTATAGTAGTTATATTCTTGTACACGGGGTCAGTATTATAGTAGTTATATTCTTGTACATAGGAGCAGTATTATAGTAGTTATATTCTTGTACTTAGGGGCAGTATTATAGTAGTTATATTCTTCTACATAGGAGCAGTTTTATAGTAGTTATATTCTTGTATATAGGGGCAGTATTATAGTAGTTATATTCTTGTACATAGGGGGCAGTATTATAGTAGTTATATTCTTGTACATAGGGGGCAGTATTATAGTAGTTATATTCTTGTACATAGGAGCAGTATTATAGTAGTTATATTCTTGTACATAGGGGGCAGTATTATAGTAGTTATATTCTTGTACATAGGGGGCAGTATTATAGTAGTTATATTCTTGTACATAGGAGCACTATTATAGTAGTTATATTCTTGTACATAGGAGCAGTATTATAGTAGATATATTCTTGTACATAGGGGCAGTATTATAGTAGTTATATTCTTGTACATAGGGGGCAGTATTATACTAGTTATATTCTTGTACGTAGGGGCAGTATTATAGTAGTTATATTCCTGTACATAGGAGCAGTATTATAGTAGTTATATTCTTGTACATAGGAGCACTATTATAGTAGTTATATTCTTGTACATAGAGGCAGTATTATAGTAGTTATATTCCTGTACATAGGAACAGTATTATAGTAGTTATATTCTTGTACATAGGAGCACTATTACAGTAGTTATATTCTTGTACATAGGAGCAGTATTATAGTAGTTATATTCTTGTACATAGGGGCAGTATTATAGTAGTTATATTCCTGTACATAGGAGCAGTATTATAGTAGTTATATTCTTGTACATAGGGTGCAGTATTATAGTAGTTATATTCTTGTACATAGGAGCAGTATTATAGTAGTTATATTCTTGTACATACGGGCAGTATTATAGTAGTTATATTCTTGTACAAAGGAGCAGTATTATAGTAGTTATATTCTTGTACATAGGGGCAGTATTATAGTAGTTATATTCTTGCACATAGGGGGCAGTATTATAGTAGTTATATTCTTGTACATAGGAGCAGTATTATAGTAGCTATATTCTTGTACATAGGGAGCAGTATTAGAGAAGTTATATTCTTGTACATAGGAGCAGTATTATAGTAGTTATATTTTTGTACATAGGGGGCAGTATTATAGTAGTTATTTTCTTGTACATAGGAGCAGTATTATAGTAGTTATATTCTTGTACATAGGGGCAGTATTATAGTAGTTCTATTCTTCCACATAGGAGCAGTATTATAGTAGTTATATTCTTGTATATAGGGGCAGTATTATAGTAGTTATATTCTTATACACGGGGTCAGTATTACAGTAGTTATATTCTTGTACATAGGGACAGTATTATAGTAGTTATATTCTTGTACATAGGGGCAGTATTATAGTAGTTATATTCTTGTACATAGGGGGCAGTATTATAGTAGTTATATTCTTGTACATAGGAGCAGTATTATAGTAGTTATATTCTTGTACATACGGGCAGTATTATAGTAGTTATATTCTTGTACATAGGAGCACTATTATAGTAGTTATATTCTTGTACATAGGGGCAGTATTATAATAGTTATATTCTTGCACATAGGGGGCAGTATTATAGTAGTTATATTCTTGTACATAGGAGCAGTATTATAGTAGCTATATCCTTGTACATAGGGATCAGTATTATAGTAGTGATATTCTTGTACATAGGAGCAGTATTATAGTAGTTATATTCTTGCACATAGGAGGCAGTATTATAGTAGTTATATTCTTGTATATAGGGGCAGTATTGTAGTAGTTATATTCTTATACATAGGGAGCAGTATTATAGTAGTTATATTCTTGTACACGGGGTCAGTATTATAGTAGTTATATTCTTGTACACGGGGTCAGTATTATAGTAGCTATATTCTTGTACATAGGGAGCAGTATTATAGTAGTTATATTCTTGTACATAGGAGCAGTATTATAGTAGTTATATTCTTGTACATAGGAGCAGTATTATAGTAGTTATATTCTTGTATATAGGGGCAGTATTATAGTAGTTATATTCTTATACATAGGGAGCAGTATTATAGTAGTTATATTCTTGTACACGGGGTCAGTATTATAGTAGTTATATTCTTGTACATAGGAGCAGTATTATAGTAGTTATATTCTTGTACTTAGGGGCAGTATTATAGTAGTTATATTCTTCTACATAGGAGCAGTATTATAGTAGTTATATTCTTGTATATAGGGGCAGTATTATAGTAGTTATATTCTTATACACGGGGTCAGTATTATAGTAGTTATATTCTTGTACATAGGGGCAGTATTATAGTAGTTATATTCTTGTACATAGGGGCAGTATTTAGTAGTTATATTCTTGTACATAGGAGCAGTATTATAGTAGTTATATTCTTGTACATAGGGGCAGTATTATAGTAGCTATATTCTTGTACATAGGGGCAGTATTATAGTAGTTATATTCTTGTGCATAGGGGCAGTATTATAGTAGTTATATTCTTGTACATAGGGGCAGTATTATAGTAGTTATATTCTTGTACATAGGGGGCAGTATTATAATAGTTATATTCTTGTATATAGGAGCTGTATTATAGTAGTTATATTCTTGTACATAGGGGGCAGTATTATAGTAGTTATATTCTTTTAAATAGGGAGCAGTATTATAGTAGTTATATTCTAGTTCATAGGAGCAGTATTATAGTAGTTATATTCTTGTATATAGGGTCTGTATTATAGTAGTTATATTCTTGTACATAGGGGGCAGTATTATAGTAGTTATATTCTTTTAAATAGGGAGCAGTATTATAGTAGTTATATTCTTGTACATAGGAGCAGTATTATAGTAGTTATATTCTTGTACATAGGAGCAGTATTATAGTAGTTATATTCTTGTACATAGGGGCAGTATTATAGTAGTTATATTCTTGTACATAGGGACAGTATTATAGTAGTTATATTCTTGTACATTGGAGCAGTATTATAGTAGTTATATTCTTGTACATAGGGGCAGTATTATAGTAGTTATATTCTTGTACATAGGGGCAGTATTGTAGTAGTTATATTCTTGTACATAGGGGCAGTATTATAGTAGTTATACTCTTGTACATAGGAGCAGTATTATAGTAGTTATATTCTTGTACATAGGAGCAGTATTATAGTAGTTATATTCTTGTACTTAGGGGCAGTATTATAGTAGTTATATTCTTGTACATAGGGGCAGTATTATAGTAGTTATATTCTTGTACATAGGAGCAGTATTATAGTAGTTATATTTTTGTACATAGGGGGCAGTATTATAGTAGTTATATTCTTGTATATAGGGGCAGTATTATAGTAGTTATATTCTTGTATATAGGGGCAGTATTATAGTAGTTATATTCTTGTACATAGGAGCAGTATTATAGTAGTAATATTCTTGTACATAGGGGGCAGTATTATAGTAGTTATATTCTTGTACATAGGGGGCAGTATTATAGTAGTTATATTCTTGTACATAGGAGCAGTATTATAGTAGTTTTATTCTTGTACATAGGAGCAGTATTATAGTAGTTATATTCTTGCACATAGGGAACAGCATTATAGTAGTTATATTCTTGTACATAGGAGCAGTATTATAGTAGTTATATTCTTGTACATAGGGGCTGTATTATAATAGTTATATTCTTGTACATAGGGGCAGTATTATAGTAGTTATATTCTTGTACATAGGGGGCAGTATTATAGTAGTTATATTCTTGTACATAGGGGCTGTATTATAATAGTTATATTCTTGTACATAGGGGCTGTATTATAATAGTTATATTCTTGTACAAAGGGGCAGTATTATAGTAGTTATATTCTTGTACATAGGAGCAGTATTATAGTAGTTATATTCTTGTACATAGGAGAAGTATTATAGTAGTTATATTCTTGTACATAGGGGGCAGTATTATAGTAGTTATATTCTTGTACATAGGGGGCAGTATTATAGTATTTATATTCTTGTACATAGGGGCAGTATTATAGTAGCTATATTCTTGAACATAGGGGGCAGTATTATAGTAGTTATATTCTTGTACATAGGGGGCAGTATTATAGTAGTTATATTCCTGTACATAGGGGGCAGTATTATAGTATTTATATTCTTGTACATAGGGAGCAGTATTATAGTAGTTATATTCTTGTACATATGGGCAGTATTATAATAGTTATATTCTTGTACATAGGAGCAGTATTATAGTAGTTATATTCTTGTACATAGGGGCAGTATTATAGTAGTTATATTCTTGTACATAGGAGCAGTATTATAGTAGTTATATTCTTGTACATAGGAGCAGTATTATAGTAGTTATATTCTTGTACATAGGGGCAGTATTATAGTAGTTATATTCTTGAACATAGGGGGCAGTATTATAGTATTTATATTCTTGTACATAGGGGCAGTATTATAGTAGCTATATTCTTGTACATAGGGGGCAGTATTATAGTAGTTATATTCTTGTACATAGGGGGCAGTATTATAGTAGTTATATTCCTGTACATAGGGGGCAGTATTATAGTATTTATATTCTTGTACATAGGGAGCAGTATTATAGTAGTTATATTCTTGTACATATGGGCAGTATTATAGTAGTTATATTTTTGTACATAGGAGCAGTATTATAGTAGTTATATTCTTGTACATAGGGGCAGTATTATAGTAGTTATATTCTTGTACATAGGAGCAGTATTTTAGTAGTTATATTCTTGTACATAGGAGCAGTATTATAGTAGTTATATTCTTGTACATAGGGGCAGTATTATAGTAGTTATATTCTTGTACATAGGAGCAGTATTATAGTAGTTATATTCTTGTACATAGGAGCAGTATTATAGTAGTTTTATTCTTGTACATAGGAGCAGTATTATAGTAGTTATATTCTTGTACAAAGGGAGCAGCATTATAGTAGTTATATTCTTGTACATAGGAGCAGTATTATAGTAGTTATATTCTTGTACATAGGGGCTGTATTTTAATAGTTATATTCTTGTACATAGGGGCAGTATTATAGTAGTTATATTCTTGTACATAGGGGGCGGTATTATAGTAGTTATATTCTTGTACATAGCTGCTGTATTATAATAGTTATATTCTTGTACATAGGGGCTGTATTATAATAGTTATATTCTTGTACATAGGGGCAGTATTATAGTAGTTATATTCTTGTACATAGGAGCAGTATTTTAGTAGTTATATTCTTGTACATAGGAGCAGTATTATAGTAGTTATATTCTTGTACATAGGGGCAGTATTATAGTAGTTATATTCTTGTACATAGGAGCAGTATTATAGTAGTTAAATTCTTGTACATAGGAGCAGTATTATAGTAGTTTTATTCTTGTACATAGGAGCAGTATTATAGTAGTTATATTCTTGTACATAGGGAGCAGCATTATAGTAGTTATATTCTTGTACATAAGAGCAGTATTATAGTAGTTATATTCTTGTACATAGGGGCTGTATTATAATAGTTATATTCTTGTACATAGGGGCAGTATTATAGTAGTTATATTCTTGTACATAGGGGGCAGTATTATAGTAGTTATATTCTTGTACATAGGGGCTGTATTATAATAGTTATATTCTTGTACATAGGGGCTGTATTATAATAGTTATATTCTTGTACATAGGGGCAGTATTATAGTAGTTATATTCTTGTACATAGGGGCTGTATTATAATAGTTATATTCTTGTACATAGGGGCTGTATTATAATAGTTATATTCTTGTACATAGGGGCAGTATTATAGTAGTTATATTCTTGTACATAGGGGGCAGTATTATAGTATTTATATTCTTGTACATAGGGGCAGTATTATAGTAGCTATATTCTTGTACATAGGGGGCAGTATTATAGTAGTTATATTCTTGTACATAGGGGGCAGAATTATAGTAGTTATATTCTTGTACATAAGGGGCAGTATTATAGTATTTATATTCTTGTACATAGGGGCAGTATTATAGTAGCTATATTCTTGTACATAGGGGGCAGTATTATAGTAGTTATATTCTTGTACATAGGGGGCAGTATTATAGTAGTTATATTCCTGTACATAGGGGGCAGTATTATAGTATTTATATTCTTGTACATAGGGAGCAGTATTATAGTAGTTATATTCTTGTACATATGGGCAGTATTATAATAGTTATATTCTTGTACATAGGAGCAGTATTATAGTAGTTATATTCTTGTACATAGGGGCAGTATTATAGTAGTTATATTCTTGTACATAGGAGCAGTATTATAGTAGTTATATTCTTGTACATAGGAGCAGTATTATAGTAGTTATATTCTTGTACATAGGGGGCAGTATTATAGTAGTTATATTCCTGTACATAGGGGGCAGTATTATAGTATTTATATTCTTGTACATAGGGAGCAGTATTATAGTAGTTATATTCTTGTACATATGGGCAGTATTATAGTAGTTATATTTTTGTACATAGGAGCAGTATTATAGTAGTTATATTCTTGTACATAGGGGCAGTATTATAGTAGTTATATTCTTGTACATAGGAGCAGTATTTTAGTAGTTATATTCTTGTACATAGGAGCAGTATTATAGTAGTTATATTCTTGTACATAGGGGCAGTATTATAGTAGTTATATTCTTGTACATAGGAGCAGTATTATAGTAGTTATATTCTTGTACATAGGAGCAGTATTATAGTAGTTTTATTCTTGTACATAGGAGCAGTATTATAGTAGTTATATTCTTGTACAAAGGGAGCAGCATTATAGTAGTTATATTCTTGTACATAGGAGCAGTATTATAGTAGTTATATTCTTGTACATAGGGGCTGTATTATAATAGTTATATTCTTGTACATAGGGGCAGTATTATAGTAGTTATATTCTTGTACATAGGGGGCGGTATTATAGTAGTTATATTCTTGTACATAGCTGCTGTATTATAATAGTTATATTCTTGTACATAGGGGCTGTATTATAATAGTTATATTCTTGTACATAGGGGCAGTATTATAGTAGTTATATTCTTGTACATAGGAGCAGTATTTTAGTAGTTATATTCTTGTACATAGGAGCAGTATTATAGTAGTTATATTCTTGTACATAGGGGCAGTATTATAGTAGTTATATTCTTGTACATAGGAGCAGTATTATAGTAGTTAAATTCTTGTACATAGGAGCAGTATTATAGTAGTTTTATTCTTGTACATAGGAGCAGTATTATAGTAGTTATATTCTTGTACATAGGGAGCAGCATTATAGTAGTTATATTCTTGTACATAAGAGCAGTATTATAGTAGTTATATTCTTGTACATAGGGGCTGTATTATAATAGTTATATTCTTGTACATAGGGGCAGTATTATAGTAGTTATATTCTTGTACATAGGGGGCAGTATTATAGTAGTTATATTCTTGTACATAGGGGCTGTATTATAATAGTTATATTCTTGTACATAGGGGCTGTATTATAATAGTTATATTCTTGTACATAGGGGCAGTATTATAGTAGTTATATTCTTGTACATAGGAGCAGTGTTATAGTAGTTATATTCTTGTACATAGGAGAAGTATTATAGTAGTTATATTCTTGTACATAGGGGGCAGTATTATAGTAGTTATATTCTTGTACATAGGGGGCAGTATTATAGTATTTATATTCTTGTACATAGGGGCAGTATTATAGTAGCTATATTCTTGTACATAGGGGGCAGTATTATAGTAGTTATATTCTTGTACATAGGGGGCAGAATTATAGTAGTTATATTCTTGTACATAAGGGGCAGTATTATAGTATTTATATTCTTGTACATAGGGGCAGTATTATAGTAGCTATATTCTTGTACATAGGGGGCAGTATTATAGTAGTTATATTCTTGTACATAGGGGGCAGTATTATAGTAGTTATATTCCTGTACATAGGGGGCAGTATTATAGTATTTATATTCTTGTACATAGGGAGCAGTATTATAGTAGTTATATTCTTGTACATATGGGCAGTATTATAATAGTTATATTCTTGTACATAGGAGCAGTATTATAGTAGTTATATTCTTGTACATAGGGGCAGTATTATAGTAGTTATATTCTTGTACATAGGAGCAGTATTATAGTAGTTATATTCTTGTACATAGGAGCAGTATTATAGTAGTTATATTCTTGTACATAGGGGCAGTATTATAGTAGTTATATTCTTGTACATAGGGGGCAGTATTATAGTATTTATATTCTTGTACATAGGGGCAGTATTATAGTAGCTATATTCTTGTACATAGGGGGCAGTATTATAGTAGTTATATTCCTGTACATAGGGGGCAGTATTATAGTATTTATATTCTTGTACATAGGGAGCAGTATTATAGTAGTTATATTCTTGTACATATGGGCAGTATTATAGTAGTTATATTCTTGTACATAGGAGCAGTATTATAGTAGTTATATTCTTGTACATAGGGGCAGTATTATAGTAGTTATATTCTTGTACATAGGGGCAGTATTATAGTAGTTATATTCTTGTACATAGGGACAGTATTATAGTAGTTATATTCTTGTACATTGGAGCAGTATTATAGTAGTTATATTCTTGTACATAGGGGCAGTATTATAGTAGTTATATTCTTGTACATAGGGGCAGTATTATAGTAGTTATATTCTTGTACATAGGGGCAGTGTTATAGTAGTTATACTCTTGTACATAGGAGCAGTATTATAGTAGTTATATTCTTGTACATAGGAGCAGTATTATAGTAGTTATATTCTTGTACATAGGGGCAGTATTATAGTAGTTATATTCTTGTACATAGGAGCAGTATTATAGTAGTTATATTCTTGTACATAGGGGGCAGTATTATAGTAGTTATATTCTTGTACATAAGGGCAGTATTATAGTAGTTATATTCTTGTATATAGGGGCAGTATTATAGTAGTTATATTCTTGTATATAGGAGCAGTATTATAGTAGTTATATTCTTGTATATAGGGGCAGTATTATAGTAGTTATACTCTTGTACATAGGAGCAGTATTATAGTAGTAATATTCTTGTACATAGGGAGCAGTATTATAGTAGTTATATTCTTGTACATAGGGGGCAGTATTATAGTAGTTATATTCTTGTACATAGGAGCAGTATTATAGTAGTTATATTCTTGTACATAGGAGCAGTATTATAGTAGTTTTATTCTTGTACATAGGAGCAGTATCATAGTAGTTATATTCTTGTACATAGGGAGCAGCATTATAGTAGTTACATTCTTGTACATAGGAGCAGTATTATAGTAGTTATATTCTTGTACATAGGGGCTGTATTATAATAGTTATATTCTTGTACATAGGGGCAGTATTATAGTAGTTATATTCTTGTACATAGGGGGCAGTATTATAGTAGTTATATTCTTGTACATAGGGGCTGTATTATAATAGTTATATTCTTGTACATAGGGGCTGTATTATAATAGTTATATTCTTGTACATAGGGGCAGTATTATAGTAGTTATATTCTTGTACATAGGAGAAGTATTATAGTAGTTATATTCTTGTACATAGGGGGCAGTATTATAGTAGTTATATTCTTGTACTTAGGGGGCAGTATTATAGTAGTTATATTCTTGTACTTAGGGGGCAGTATTATAGTAGTTATATTCTTGTACATAGGGGGCAGTATTATAGTATTTATATTCTTGTACATAGGGGCAGTATTATAGTAGCTATATTCTTGTACATAGGGGGCAGTATTATAGTAGTTATATTCTTGTACATAGGGGGCAGTATTATAGTAGTTATATTCCTGTACATAGGGGGCAGTATTATAGTATTTATATTCTTGTACATAGGGAGCAGTATTATAGTAGTTATATTCTTGTACATATGGGCAGTATTATAATAGTTATATTCTTGTACATAGGAGCAGTATTATAGTAGTTATATTCTTGTACATAGGGGCAGTATTATAGTAGTTATATTCTTGTACATAGGAGCAGTATTATAGTAGTTATATTCTTGTACATAGGAGCAGTATTATAGTAGTTATATTCTTGTACATAGGGGCAGTATTATAGTAGTTATATTCTTGAACATAGGGGGCAGTATTATAGTATTTATATTCTTGTACATAGGGGCAGTATTATAGTAGCTATATTCTTGTACATAGGGGGCAGTATTATAGTAGTTATATTCTTGTACATAGGGGGCAGTATTATAGTAGTTATATTCCTGTACATAGGGGGCAGTATTATAGTATTTATATTCTTGTACATAGGGAGCAGTATTATAGTAGTTATATTCTTGTACATATGGGCAGTATTATAGTAGTTATATTTTTGTACATAGGAGCAGTATTATAGTAGTTATATTCTTGTACATAGGGGCAGTATTATAGTAGTTATATTCTTGTACATAGGAGCAGTATTTTAGTAGTTATATTCTTGTACATAGGAGCAGTATTATAGTAGTTATATTCTTGTACATAGGGGCAGTATTATAGTAGTTATATTCTTGTACATAGGAGCAGTATTATAGTAGTTATATTCTTGTACATAGGAGCAGTATTATAGTAGTTTTATTCTTGTACATAGGAGCAGTATTATAGTAGTTATATTCTTGTACAAAGGGAGCAGCATTATAGTAGTTATATTCTTGTACATAGGAGCAGTATTATAGTAGTTATATTCTTGTACATAGGGGCTGTATTATAATAGTTATATTCTTGTACATAGGGGCAGTATTATAGTAGTTATATTCTTGTACATAGGGGGCGGTATTATAGTAGTTATATTCTTGTACATAGCTGCTGTATTATAATAGTTATATTCTTGTACATAGGGGCTGTATTATAATAGTTATATTCTTGTACATAGGGGCAGTATTATAGTAGTTATATTCTTGTACATAGGAGCAGTATTTTAGTAGTTATATTCTTGTACATAGGAGCAGTATTATAGTAGTTATATTCTTGTACATAGGGGCAGTATTATAGAAGTTATATTCTTGTACATAGGAGCAGTATTATAGTAGTTAAATTCTTGTACATAGGAGCAGTATTATAGTAGTTTTATTCTTGTACATAGGAGCAGTATTATAGTAGTTATATTCTTGTACATAGGGAGCAGCATTATAGTAGTTATATTCTTTTACATAAGAGCAGTATTATAGTAGTTATATTCTTGTACATAGGGGCTGTATTATAATAGTTATATTCTTGTACATAGGGGCAGTATTATAGTAGTTATATTCTTGTACATAGGGGGCGGTATTATAGTAGTTATATTCTTGTACATAGCTGCTGTATTATAATAGTTATATTCTTGTACATAGGGGCTGTATTATAATAGTTATATTCTTGTACATAGGGGCAGTATTATAGTAGTTATATTCTTGTACATAGGAGCAGTATTTTAGTAGTTATATTCTTGTACATAGGAGCAGTATTATAGTAGTTATATTCTTGTACATAGGGGCAGTATTATAGTAGTTATATTCTTGTACATAGGAGCAGTATTATAGTAGTTAAATTCTTGTACATAGGAGCAGTATTATAGTAGTTTTATTCTTGTACATAGGAGCAGTATTATAGTAGTTATATTCTTGTACATAGGGAGCAGCATTATAGTAGTTATATTCTTTTACATAAGAGCAGTATTATAGTAGTTATATTCTTGTACATAGGGGCTGTATTATAATAGTTATATTCTTGTACATAGGGGCAGTATTATAGTAGTTATATTCTTGTACATAGGGGGCAGTATTATAGTAGTTATATTCTTGTACATAGGGGCTGTATTATAATAGTTATATTCTTGTACATAGGGGCTGTATTATAATAGTTATATTCTTGTACATAGGGGCAGTATTATAGTAGTTATATTCTTGTACATAGGAGCAGTGTTATAGTAGTTATATTCTTGTACATAGGAGAAGTATTATAGTAGTTATATTCTTGTACATAGGTGGCAGTATTATAGTAGTTATATTCTTGTACATAGGGGGCAGTATTATAGTATTTATATTCTTGTACATAGGGGCAGTATTATAGTAGCTATATTCTTGTACATAGGGGGCAGTATTATAGTAGTTATATTCTTGTACATAGGGGGCAGAATTATAGTAGTTATATTCTTGTACATAAGGGGCAGTATTATAGTATTTATATTCTTGTACATAGGGGCAGTATTATAGTAGCTATATTCTTGTACATAGGGGGCAGTATTATAGTAGTTATATTCTTGTACATAGGGGGCAGTATTATAGTAGTTATATTCCTGTACATAGGGGGCAGTATTATAGTATTTATATTCTTGTACATAGGGAGCAGTATTATAGTAGTTATATTCTTGTACATATGGGCAGTATTATAATAGTTATATTCTTGTACATAGGAGCAGTATTATAGTAGTTATATTCTTGTACATAGGGGCAGTATTATAGTAGTTATATTCTTGTACATAGGAGCAGTATTATAGTAGTTATATTCTTGTACATAGGAGCAGTATTATAGTAGTTATATTCTTGTACATATGGGCAGTATTATAATAGTTATATTCTTGTACATAGGAGCAGTATTATAGTAGTTATATTCTTGTACATAGGAGCAGCATTATAGTAGTTATATTCTTGTACATAGGGGGCAGTATTATAGTAGTTATATTCTTGTACATAGGAGCAGTATTATAGTAGTTATATTCTTGTACATAGGGGCAGTATTATAGTAGTTATATTCTTGTACATAGGGGGCAGTATTATAGTATTTATATTCTTGTACATAGGGGCAGTATTATAGTAGCTATATTCTTGTACATAGGGGGCAGTATTATAGTAGTTATATTCTTGTACATAGGGGGCAGTATTATAGTAGTTATATTCCTGTACATAGGGGGCAGTATTATAGTATTTATATTCTTGTACATAGGGAGCAGTATTATAGTAGTTATATTCTTGTACATATGGGCAGTATTATAGTAGTTATATTCTTGTACATAGGAGCAGTATTATAGTAGTTATATTCTTGTACATAGGGGCAGTATTATAGTAGTTATATTCTTGTACATAGGGGCAGTATTATAGTAGTTATATTCTTGTACATAGGGACAGTATTATAGTAGTTATATTCTTGTACATTGGAGCAGTATTATAGTAGTTATATTCTTGTACATAGGGGCAGTATTATAGTAGTTATATTCTTGTACATAGGGGCAGTATTATAGTAGTTATATTCTTGTACATAGGGGCAGTGTTATAGTAGTTATACTCTTGTACATAGGAGCAGTATTATAGTAGTTATATTCTTGTACATAGGAGCAGTATTATAGTAGTTATATTCTTGTACTTAGGGGCAGTATTATAGTAGTTATATTCTTGTACATAGGAGCAGTATTATAGTAGTTATATTCTTGTACATAGGGGGCAGTATTATAGTAGTTATATTCTTGTACATAAGGGCAGTATTATAGTAGTTATATTCTTGTATATAGGGGCAGTATTATAGTAGTTATATTCTTGTATATAGGAGCAGTATTATAGTAGTTATATTCTTGTATATAGGGGCAGTATTATAGTAGTTATACTCTTGTACATAGGAGCAGTATTATAGTAGTAATATTCTTGTACATAGGGAGCAGTATTATAGTAGTTATATTCTTGTACATAGGGGGCAGTATTATAGTAGTTATATTCTTGTACATAGGAGCAGTATTATAGTAGTTATATTCTTGTACATAGGAGCAGTATTATAGTAGTTTTATTCTTGTACATAGGAGCAGTATCATAGTAGTTATATTCTTGTACATAGGGAGCAGCATTATAGTAGTTACATTCTTGTACATAGGAGCAGTATTATAGTAGTTATATTCTTGTACATAGGGGCTGTATTATAATAGTTATATTCTTGTACATAGGGGCAGTATTATAGTAGTTATATTCTTGTACATAGGGGGCAGTATTATAGTAGTTATATTCTTGTACATAGGGGCTGTATTATAATAGTTATATTCTTGTACATAGGGGCTGTATTATAATAGTTATATTCTTGTACATAGGGGCAGTATTATAGTAGTTATATTCTTGTACATAGGAGAAGTATTATAGTAGTTATATTCTTGTACATAGGGGGCAGTATTATAGTAGTTATATTCTTGTACTTAGGGGGCAGTATTATAGTAGTTATATTCTTGTACTTAGGGGGCAGTATTATAGTAGTTATATTCTTGTACATAGGGGGCAGTATTATAGTAGTTATATTCTTGTACATAGGGGCTGTATTATAATAGTTATATTCTTGTACATAGGGGCTGTATTATAATAGTTATATTCTTGTACATAGGGGGCAGTATTATAGTAGTTATATTCTTGTACTTAGGGGGCAGTATTATAGTAGTTATATTCTTGTACATAGGGGGCAGTATTATAGTAATTATATTCTTGTACATAGGGGGCAGTATTATAGTAGTTATATTCTTGTACATAGGGGGCAGTATTATAGTAGTTATATTCCTGTACATAGGGGGCAGTATTATAGTATTTATATTCTTGTACATAGGGAGCAGTATTATAGTAGTTATATTCTTGTACATATGGGCAGTATTATAGTAGTTATATTCTTGTACATAGGAGCAGTATTATAGTAGTTATATTCTTGCACATAGGGGCAGTATTATAGTAGTTATATTCTTGTACATAGGAGCAGTATTATAGTAGTTATATTCTTGTACATAGGGACAGTATTATAGTAGTTATATTCTTGTACATAGGAGCAGTATTATAGTAGTTATATTCTTGTTAATTAGAGCAATATTAATGGCAAAAATAAAGTACATTGCCTGAAATGGAATATCAAGTCAGCATTTGGCACTGACTGTGGCCCATACAGACCAGATATTTGCTTTGGGCACTGATCATCCTTGTAGAGATATCGATATGTTTTTGGATTCCCCTGTGTTTTACCCCGCAATGGTTTTTCTGTTATTACATTCCTGCATCTCATTTCGGCAAAGTAAACTTTTTTTTTTCACGAAGAACTGAGCTTTTCACTCTTGAAATTGATGATGCTTTTGACTTATTAGAGGAGCACTTTCCCTAAGGATCTATCTATAACATCTCACTAATGCTTTTTTATTTAATAACGGAGGATCTGAATATTTTTCAGAGCAATAGCTTTCCACAGCAGTTTACCATTGCAAATATCAGATTTTAAAAGCAACTTTCCCTGTGATTTTTCGTTGTCCGTTTTTGCTGAAAAGCTCTAAACGTTTCTTAGTACCAATAATGCTAATGGCTATCGATTAACTCGCGGAGCAAATACAACCAGCAAAATTCAAACACATTATGATACATTTCCACAGACGCCTTAGAAAAACTGCTAAAGCAGCAAGAAGTTCAGTCGTCTTCTCCTGTGGCCAGACACAATAAAGAATTATAGATCACAGCCTTACTGTAAACCAAACTTGTCTGTGCACCAATTTATTTCACTTGGTTTTTGGAATGGTCACTAACAGAAATAAAAACTTTTAAGGGTATCAGATTTGAATGTTACCCCTTATCTTTGGGTTAGGGGGAGAACTCCCTGATCTCTGAGGTCCAATTGCTGGGACCGGTGGTGGATACAGATAGAAAAGCAAGAACTGTCTGTGGACCCTTTTCAGTACAATAGATATGTCTGTGTACAGTACAATAGATATGTATGTCTGCTTTGGATGTGGTCATGGACCCAATTACGTCTTGAGCCCCTGCGTGGCTGCACAGGTTGCACCAATAATAAGTCCGCCCCCTGGCTGGGACCCTCGCCCGCCTATCCTATACATAGGACTGCCATAGATATAATAATAATAATAATAATCTTTATTTTTATTTAGCGCTAACATATTCCGCAGCGCTTTACATACATTATCGTCGCTGTCCCCATCGGGGCTCACAATCTAGATTCCCTATCAGTATGTCTTTGGAGTGTGGGAGGAAAGCGGAGAACCCGGAGGATACCCACGCAAACACAGGGAAAACATACAAACGCCTTGCAGATGTTGTCCTTGGTGGGATTTGAACCCAGGACCCCAGCGCTGCAAGGCTTCAGTGCTAACCACTGCGCACTAGGTTATCTCTCGCGTTCCTATAGGGAATGAATGGAGTATTGTTGCATATGCGGAACCTGACCTCCAATCAGACAGGGCTCTGCAGACCACCAATTCTTAGATTTAGTGGGGTCTGAGCATCAGACTCCCAATGATTCCAACCTTGGCATAACCCCTTTACATCTGTAAAGCTGGTGGGTGTGAACCCACTGCGCCACCGGCCGGGGCGAGTGAGTGACTACCTTGTATTCACTACCTCTGATGGTGATGATAGAGTTGGCCGCAGGTGGTCACCGGGTACCACTCCGGGGAAGTTCCCGATGCTGCAGCAGCTGACGGGAGGGTCAGAGACAAAGGTACGAGGTACAGGAGGGTGCAGGCAAATAGGTGGTCAGACAATCTGTGGTCAGGGCAGGCGGCACAGGATCAGAGTGCAAAGCTGAGGTCACACAGGATGGGTATACAAGCCGGGCCGATAATGGGAGATTCAATACAAACAAGTGCATAAACTGGATACTAGCAGACAAACTAACTAGGAACCAATGTTCAGGCAAGGAGTGATGGGAGGAGCTGCCTAAAAAATCCCCTGCTGCCTAGGGATAGCCTGGGGAAGTTAAACCCTGTAATACACAGCAGGGCTGTTTCTGCAGGATCTAGCTGCGCCTCCCTATAGCCAGGTGGAGACAGCAGAGAAATGCAGCATAGCTAGAAGAGCAGCATGAGTACTCAGAATGGCGGCCTGACACGGGAAGGAGCAGAGCGGAGAATGCAGCGAGTAGTAGCACGGTGCTGGGAACGCGTGTCAGTTACCGCTGTGACAACGTCATTACACAAAAGTAGATATTCTAAGCCCATAATTCATTTTAATTCATTTGTAAACATATTTAATAAAGCAGCTTTACAAATAGTTCTTACAAAATAATGCTCTTTCCATTGTAGGGAATGATGCTCATTTGGGTGCATCGGGAGGCAAAACAGGAATCGTTTCTGCTTAAATGTCCATGTTGGTTTATTGCTTCATAAACCGTGCAAAAGCAAAACAAAGAAAACAGTTCTTTAGCCAAAGTGTCTGGTTAGCTAGTCCTGTGGGCACACAGGCTGGATAGCATCCAGTACACGGCCCAGTTTGGAGACAACCACACACAGGAGACCTTCTCCCTCCACACACACAGACCAATGTCAAACAACGGACTCCATTTTAACCTCTTAACCACACCCAGAGGTGAGGTATCTGAGCAGCCAGACCCGCCCAACTCTCAGGCTGCCAGTAAAACCTGGTCCCTGATGCACCAAACAGTCCTCTTAGTGATATATGCACTGGAGAAACTCCAGGATTACATCACAGATGACAGCCATCTCTGTGACACATACCTCCCATCAACTATGTGTCTGGTAGCTGCCTTACACAGTATAATGTGTACAGCTCCACCGCAGATTTATGTATGTAAGTCAAAGCTAGTTAACAACAGCAACCTTGAGAAATCGGATCCACTTCATATAATGTCTTACAGATATAGAAGAGAGGGGCAGTAGGGCAAGCGTCAGCAACCTATGACAGTCCAGATGTTTAGAAACTGCATGATAGGAGTTGTAGTTTACAACAGCCGGAGTGCTGCAGGTTTCTACTCCCAGTAGGGTAACGTATAACTGCATGAGTGCATTTATAGTGCCCTAAAAAAGTCTTCATACCCCATGAACTTTTCTACATTTTTTCAAGTTACACTTACAAACTTAAATGTATTTTATAAGGATTTTATGTGATACCAACACAAAGAAACAATTACTTGAGACATGTAAAGGAAATGATATAAGTTTTTTTAAATTATTTTAAAAATATAAATCTGAAAATTGTGCCGTGCATTAGTATTCAGCCCCCTGTAGTATGATACCCCTAATAAAATTCTGAGTGACCAATCACCTTTGGAAGTTCCATAATTAGAACACTGCGTCCACCTGGGTGTGATTTCTTCTCAGTATAACTACAGCTGTTCTGTGAAGGCCTCAGAGGGTTGTGTGAGAACATTAGAGATCAAACAACATCATGGAAACCAAGGAGCCCACCAGATAGGTCAGGGATAAAGCTGAAAACCAAGGAGCCCACCAGACAGGTCAGGGATAAAGCTGAAAACCAAGGAGTCCACCAGACAGGTCAGGGATAAAGTTGTGGAGAAAAGTAAAGCAGATTTAGGTTCTACAAAAAAATAGCTCAAGCTCTGAACATCTCATGGAGCACTGTGCAATTCATCATCCAAAAATGGAAGAAGTATGTCACAACTGCAAACCTACCTAGACATGGCTGTCGACATAAACTGTCATCTCAAGGAAGGAGAGCGCTAATTAGAGAAGCAGCCAAGAGGCCCCTAGTCACTGGAGGAGCTGCCGAGATCCACAGCTGAGGTGGGAAAATCCATCCACATGACAACTATTAGGGCCCAGTCGGAAAGCCCTATAACAAGGACAACGATCGCATCACAATGCTCAGACTGGCTGGCAGCTCTCATGACCCGAGCGTGACAGCATGTATTTCTACGCAGCTGTCACGCTTGGGTCCGGAGAGCCACCGGCCAGTCCAAGAATTGCAATGCGATCGTCACCCATGTTATACAGCTATCTGACTGCGCACAGAGTCATATACTCCACAAATCTGGCCTTTATGGAAGAGCGGCAAGTTGAAAGCTAATTTTGAAGACAAGCCATAAGAGGTCCTGTTTGCAGTTTGCAAAAAGACATGTAGGGGACATAGCGAGCATGGGGAAACAAGGGCTCTGGTCAGATGAGACCATAGGAGAAGTTTTCAGGCTAAATGTATAACAATATGGGTGGCAGAAAACTAATACTGCACATCACCCTGAAAATAACATCCCAACTGTCAAACATGGTGGTGGCAGCATCATGGTGTTGGGGGAAGGTTTTCTTCAGAAGGGGCAGTGAAGCTGTGCAGAGGGGATGAGAAGATGGATAAAGCTAAATGCAAGGCAATCTTGGAGGAAAACCTGTTAGAGGCTCCAAAATACTTGAGACTGGGGCATAGGTTCACCTTCCAGCAGGACAATGACCCTAAACTTCCTACCAGAGCTACTTGAGGGTTTAGATCAGAGCATATTCTTGTGTGTGAACAGCGCAGTCACAGTCCAGACCTAAATCCCATTGAGAATTTGTGGCATGACGTGAAAATCGCTGATCACAGACGTCTCCATCCAATCACTGAGCGAAAGCGAGAGTGCAAAGAAGAAGGGGCAAAATGTCACCTCTAGATGTGCAAAGCTGGAGAGACAGACCTCAAAAGACTGCGGTGAAAGGTGGGAGAGACAGACCCCAAAAGACTGCAGTGAAAGGTGGGAGACACAGACCCCAAAAGACTTGCAAAAATTACTCTGTACACTTGCATCTCACGTGTGATGACCATGCCTGGAAGGAATTAATAAAGCTCTATTACAAAGCTGATTTTTAGCCATAAAAGTCCAATCCAGTAGCAAAAAACGTGTCTCACAGGTGTCCGTAGCCTTTAATATTGTTGCATATGGAGTTGAGGTAGGGAACTTCAATGAAAACCTGAAAATTAGCAATTCATCCATTGTTAAAGCACAGAACATTGTTTAAATTATTATGAATTATATTAAAATTGATTTGGCTGGAAGGTTGTTCCTCCGCCGACCTTTTATAATAGTCAAGTTCTGTGTTTCAATAATAATGGATCATTGCTATTACTGTAACTGCCTCCCCCGGCTCCTGGTACTAAATGGAAAAAAGTGATTAGCCCGGGGTCATAGACACACCGAGGTGCAGTTCACAATGTCTTTACTCAATGTAGAATCTGTGTCAATGACAAAGATGTTTTTAGCTGTTTTTCACATTATTTCCGTTCCGCTCTTGTTTTGTCCTTTATCTCTCGATTAATTGCTCGATCCTGTAACGATCCGCCTGGTAAAATGTGTTGATTTTTAAAACATTAATAGGGGGTAGAGGTTACCAGGCCAGGTACATTAAGAGCGAGCAGCGCTGGTTGTTATTGATTACAGACACTAAATTCTGAGATGCCCGAGGAGACCAAAGACAAAGGTTTCACTTCTTTATGAAATGAGATTTCTATCATATGTGATGTCTGATCAGAGAGAGCCGTATCCAGGCTACACGCTTCTCATGATGACTTAATGTAATCGGTACAATGCTGGAAGAACCCAGAAATGCTCTCAGCTCAATATGAACGAGGCAGTCAGAGAATAGATACAAGAGCCTCAAACACAATGAATGGCGTAATGTGAGGTCTGGTGTCTGGAGACAGAGGAGTGGGACATAAGTGGAAGAGGAGGTAGAGGGAGCAGGACACAGTGGACAAGGGACAACGAGGGAGCAGAAGATAGAGGGAACTGGACACAAAAGAAAAGGGACACAGAGGGAGCGGGACACAGAGGGAACGGGACACAGAGGGTGTGGGAAACAGAGGGAGCGGGAAACAGAGGGAGCGAGAAACAGTGGAAACGGGACACAGAGGAAACGGGAAACAGAGGGAGCGGGACAACGAGGGAGCGGGACACAGTGAACGCGGGACAACGAGGGAGCAGAAGATAGAGGGAACAGGACACAAAAGAAAAGGGACACAGAGGGAGCGGGACACAGAGGGAACGGGACACAGAGGGTGTGGGAAACAGAGGGAGCGGGAAACAGTGGAAAAGGGACACAGAGGAAACGGGAAACAGAGGGAGCGGGAAACAGAGGGAGCGGGACACAGTGAACACGGGACAACGAGGGAGCAGAAGATAGAGGGAACAGGACACAAAAGAAAAGGGACACAGAGGGAGCGGGACACAGAGGGAACGGGACACAGAGGGAGCGGGAAACAGAGGGAGCGGGAAATAGAGGGAGCGGGAAACAGAGGGAGCGGGACACAGAGGGAATGGGACACAGTGTTAGAACCCTCCTGTTTGTTTTTTCTATCTTGGGTTTTGCGGTCACGTGACCATCTGCCTTTATATTCCAGCTCTGCCCTTCTGGCTGTGCTGGACTTCAGTGTTTGACTGTTTCTCTAGCCAGGTGCTTCTGTGCCCTTCTCTGTCAAGTTCGCTTGGTCCTCTGGGACCTTTAGTACATTTTTGTCAGTTTGTCTTTTTGTGTTCTGCAACAACTTCTGTTTAGGAGGTGTCCCATTTTTGTCCCAGTCCTTAGTTCTTTTAGGGACCCCTCCCTTAATTCTATAGTTCTTCGTTCAGACTAGCCGAGGACTAAGGCGGGTCTGTTCACTAGGAACAGGCAGCCCGCTACATCGTAGGGATTCAGCTTAGTCTTACTGTAGGGACAGCTTTCCCCTATCTTTCCTTAGTACATGTTGCAGATCATAACAGTAAGTCCAGCCCAAAAAACTAAAAGGAAAGAAATTTGGGGATCAGTATGGTTTCCCTCCAGGATTTGGCTCAACGCCTGCAGGGATTGTCTCTGGAGGTGGCCGAGCTTCAGCAACACGTGAGTAGCTGTTCTGGAGCGCATTTTGTCGAACCCAAGGTAGGACTGCCTGATGTTTTTTATGGTAAACAGCAAGATTTTTTTTCCTTTAAAAATGCTTGTTTGTTATATTTTCGTTTGAGACCAAGATCCTCTGGGAATGAATCACAGCGCATTGGTTTTATTATGTCACTTTTGCGCAATGAACCACAGGGGTGGGCCTTTTCTCTCCAGCCTAATGATCTGTGTTTAAGGTCTGTTGAAGAATTTTTTTCTGCTATGGGGCTATTATATGACGATCCTGATCGAATCTCATCTGCTGAATCAGAACTTAGACGTTTGAATCAGGGGTCAGATGATGTTGAAAATTATTGCACACACTTCAGGAGATGGGCTTCAGAAGTTAAGTGGAATGATCTTGTGCTGAGATGTTTATTTCTTGCTGGTCTGAGTGAAAGGGTTAAGGATTTGCTAATTGCATTCGCAGCACCTGAGACTCTGCAGGATGCCATGCAGTTAGCTGTTCGTGTGGATAGGAGGCTGAGATTTAGGCAGAATGAGGTAAAGACTCCTGTAATGTCAGGTCCTAGTCCCCAGAAAATCTGCTCTGACGGCGGGGAACCGATGGAGGTTGGGGGGATGTTACTCCGCTCCCAGGAAAGAGACCGGAGGTTTGCCGAGGGATTGTGTCTTTATTGTGGTAAAGCTGACTATTTGATTGAGTATTGTGAGCGTCGTTTAAGTAAAGAAAACAAAAAGGTCAGTTACGCCCGTATAGCTTGTTTACGCTCTGCAGGAGTATTTCTTTCAGGGAGTACTACTTTGGAGATTTGATTGAATTTCAGGTATTTGTGGATTGTGGTTCAACACTTAATGTGATTGATAAAGGGTTTTTGGAAAACCTTAAATTGAAATCCAAACCTTTGTCATCACCTATTTCTGTGATTGCAATTGATAACACTCCTTTGAAATGTATTACTCACAAGACTGCTGCATTTCCCCTCACTATCAATGGAGTTCACCAAGAAATTTTGGACTTGGTTGGTTTGGATAATTTACCCTCTCCGGTCGTTCTAGGATTGCCTTGGTTAAAACTGCACAATCCTTTGCTGGACTGGTCTACTAATGTGATTAAGTCTTGGAGTCTGAAGTGCTATGATAAATGTTGTAATGGTCGCATTGCGGCAGTAGAAAAAGGGGAATTACCGGAACCTATTCAAGATTTTTGGAGGGTTTTTTCGGAGGAGGAGTCACAAGTTTTACCTCCTCATAGGGATTATGATTGCGCTATTGAGTTTGTCCCGGGAGCTACTCTTCCCAAGAGTCACTTGTTTAATCTGACTATCCCTAAAAGAAAGGCTTTGGAGGAGTACACAGAGACTAGCCTAGCTGCTGGTCACATTAGACCTTCTAAGTCGCATGTGGCAGTTGGATTCTTCTTTGTTAAAAAAAAGGACGGCGGTTTACGTCCATGTCTGGATTTTCGTGAAATTAATACGATTACCGTACGCAATTCCTACCCATTGCCGTTAATTCCTGACTTGCTTAACCAGTTGGTGGGGGCCAAGTGGTTCTCTAAGATTGATCTCCGGGGGGCATACAATTTGTTACGTGTGAAGGAGGGTGATGAATGGAAAACTGCTTTTAACACTCCGGTAGGTCATTTTGAGAATCTGGTGATGCCTTTTGGTCTTACCAATGCACCTGCATTTTTTCAGAACCTTATTAATGACATCCTGAGACCTTTGATTGGTAAGAATGTGGTCGTGTATTTGGATGACATTTTGATTTATTCACCAGATCTGGAGTCCCATTGGCAGAGTGTACGTGAAGTTTTGCAGTTATTGAGTGATAATTCACTCTTTGCTAAGCTGGAGAAATGTGAGTTCGCTGTGCAGAGAATTAGTTTTTTGGGCTACATTGTCTCCAGTGAGGGCTTTGAGATGGACCCTGTGAAGGTTCAGGCTTTTGGCTCGTTCTCCAAATTAGGGTCAGCGGTGCTGGAGGAGGAGAATTTTTCCGGTGATTTGGAGAGAGTTTGGACTAATGTACGTTGTAATCTTCAAGAGGCTAACAAGAAATCCAAGAAGTATTTTGACAGGAAATGTAAAGAGGTTTTGTTTACTGTGGTGACATGGTTTGGTTGTCCTCGAAGAACCTGCGGTTGAGGATTCCCTCTAAAAAACAGGGTCCTAAGTTTGTGGGTCCATTTAAAGTGCTTCAGGTGGTTAACCCGTCTGCTGTTAGGTTGGAGGTTCCTACTTCCTGGAAGATTAATCCTGTGTTTCATGTTTCCTTGTTGAAAAAGGCTGATGTATCAGATAGGGACGCCACTGTCACAGTTCCTCCTGTGGTGGAACACGGCGAATATGAAATTTCTCGTATCTTGAATTCTACATGGCATAGAGGGAGATTACAATGTCTCGGCTCCTGGAAGTGTTTCGGTCCCGAAGGCAACTCCTGGGTAAGGACGGATGATGTCTCTGCTCCTAGGCTTGTTAAAGCTTTCCACAGGAGGTTTCCGGATAGGCCTGGGCCTGGAGTATCTGGAGGATCCTCATAGAAGAGGGGGTACTGTTAGAACCCTCCTGTTTGCTTTTCTATCTTGGGTTTTGCGGTCACGTGACCACCTGCCTTTATATTCCAGCTCCGCCCTTCTGGCTGTGCTGGACTTCAGTGTTTGACTGTTTCTCTAGCCTGGTGCTTCTGTGCCTTTCCCTGTCAAGTTCGCTTGGTCCTCTGGGACCTCTAGTATATTTTGTCAGTTTGTCTTTTTTGTGTTCTGCAACAACTTCTGTTTAGGAGCTGTCCCATTTTTGTCCCAGTCCTTAGTTCTTTTAGGGACCCCTCACTTAATTCTATAGGTCTTTGTTCAGACTAGCCGAGGACTAAGGCGGGTCTGTTCACTAGGAACAGGCAGCCTGCTACATCGTAGGGATTCAGCTTAGTCTTACTGTAGGGACAGCTTTCCCCTATCTTTCCTTAGTACATGTTGCAGATCATAACACACAGAGGGAATGGGACACAGAGGGAGCGGGAAACAGAGGGAGTGGGATACAGAGGGAGCAGGAAACAGAGGGAGTGGGACACAGAGGGAGCGGGAAACAGAGGGAGTGGGATACAGAGGGAGCAGGAAACAGAGGGAGTGGGACACAGAGGGAGCGGGACACAGTGGAAATGGGACAACGAGGGAGCAGGACATAGAGGGAGCGGGAAACACAGGGAGCGGGACACAGAGGGAGCGGAACACAGAGGGAGCGGGACACAGAGGGAGCGGGACACAGAGGGAGCGGGACACAGTGGACACGGGACAATGAGGGAGCAGAAGATAGAGGGAACAGGACACAAAAGAAAAGGGACACAGAGGCAGTGGGACACAGAGGGAACGGGACACAGTTGGAGCGGGACACAGAGGGAGCGGGGCACAGAGGGAGTGGGGCACAGAGGGAGCGGGGCACAGAGGGAGCGGGGCACAGAGGGAGCGGGACACAGAGGGAGCGAGACACAGAGAGAGCGGGACACAGAGGCAGCAGGACACAGAGGGAGCGGGACACAGAGGGAGCGGGACACAGAGGGAGCGGGATACAGAGGGAGCGGGACACAGAGGGAGCGGGACACAGAGGGAGCGGGACACAGAGAGAGCAGTACACAGAGGGAGCGGTACACAGGGAGCGGGACACAGAGGGAGCGGGACACAGTGGACACGGGACAATGAGGGAGCAGAAGATAGAGGGAACAGGACACAAAAGAAAAGGGACACAGAGGCAGTGGGACACAGAGGGAACGGGACACAGTTGGAGCGGGACACAGAGGGAGCGGGGCACAGAGGGAGTGGGGCACAGAGGGAGCGGGGCACAGAGGGAGCGGGGCACAGAGGGAGCGGGGCACAGAGGGAGCGGGACACAGAGGGAGCGAGACACAGAGAGAGCGGGACACAGAGGCAGCAGGACACAGAGGGAGCGGGACACAGAGGGAGCGGGACACAGAGGGAGCGGGATACAGAGGGAGCGGGACACAGAGGGAGCGGGACACAGAGGGAGCGGGACACAGAGAGAGCAGTACACAGAGGGAGCGGTACACAGGGAGCGGGACACAGAGGGAGCGGGACACAGTGGACACGGGATGAGGGATCAGAAGATAGAGGGAACAGGACACAAAAGAAAAGGGACACAGAGGCAGCGGGACACAGAGGCAGCGGGACACAGAGGGAGCGGGACACAGAGGGAGTGGAACACAGAGGAAGCGGAACACAGAGGGAGCGGGACACAGTGGGAGCGGGAAACAGGCAGCGGGACACAGAGGCAGCGGGACACAGAAGGAGCGGGACACAGAGGGAGCGGGACACAGAGGGAGTGGAACACAGAGGGAGCGGGACACAGTGGGAGCGGGAAACAGAGGCAGCGGGACACAGAGGGAGCGGAACACAGAGGGAGCGGGACACAGAGAGAGCGGGACACAGAGAGAGCGGGACACAGAGAGAGTTATAGTCTTGTACATAGGGAGCAGTATTATAGTAGTTATATTCTTGTATATAGGGGGCAGTATTATAGTAGTTATATTCTTGTACATAGGAGTAGTATTATAGTAGTTATATTCTTGTACATAGGGGGCAGTATTATAGTAGTTATATTTTATATTAGGCATCTATTTTTATAGATACTGTATTTCTTTTTGGGCAGTAAATTCCAGAAACCTGCACCCTCCCTGTATAACGTTTTGTTGAGCATAGACAACTTTTCTTATCGGACAAGCAACACATCTCCAAACCCTACTGTATATAATATATAAATGTAAATATTAAAATTATAATAATTATGTAAATAATTATGTAAATTTGTAATTCTGATTTCTGAATTGTATGGTTGTGTTTAAATGTGGCTTATATAGGTCATTTTTCGGAAATGAGCACATTTTCACACCTTTAATCCATTGCTGCTGGGAGCAGAAAGAAGTGTATGCAGAATACAGAGTTTCTTGTAGGCGTTTATTAGAATATTCTCCGTCCAATTGTCTTTTTATGATGCCACATCTTACATAGACACCTAAATCTAACTGTGGTTTCAGGCAATTATCTGCTGCTATCACTTATTATCACAAGATGATTTTACCAATTTGCAAAAATATCCCAGAGGTAAATGCCTTTTGTCAAACCCATTCTTGCAAAACTGCGAAGCAACACATTTTAAGCCACGTTCGCAGCTAACTTCATGACCACAGTAACTTCATGAAATCACATAAGAAGTCTTCGAAGTTACAAAACAAAGTAAGACTTAAGAGAGAAATCGTAATAAAAAGCAACAAAATTTATAAATAATATATAAAACAAATTACAGAATATACTTTATGGAGGCTCAAGGTTAAATTGTGAACCTGGATGAACATTAATTCTTTGTAGTAAACTTTTATAGATGGAAAGAAAAAAAACTTTGTGCATGGTAATTAAAAACAGAAATGTTAATGATTTAGGTTTAGTTACTTGTGTCATCCTTCAGTCCTCATGTCAAGAAGATTCTAAGCAGGTGACAAATGATATTGTAGAACATAAAACCTGTGACCCTATGATCCATTCCCACTGATAATACAGAAGAGGCAAATACTATAACATCCAGAAGTTGAGACATTTCCTCTAAGCAAGAACTTAAAATAGTTTTTCGGTCTCACACCTGAGATGTGATGTTGTATCAATATGTATCAAAAACACAATCCAGATAGACTTGGCTCAACTTGGATTTAGTACCTAAGTGATTTTGTGTTTTTTTTCTTTTCACCTTTACAAGGTGGTTTGGACTTTGCTGTTCGAAGATCTCCAGGTTGTGATCCGTAGGTTTCACAGGTTGGCAAAAGTAAAAGTAATGTAGCAATGCACAGTAACGTCACCAGGAAAGGTTTAGACCTTAACAAACAAGCAACTCATGGGGGGATGAGGGGTCTTTATATTGGCCGCTGGGTCTGACATCATCTTCTGCCACTGTTTGACTTGGCAAGTGGACATCAGAATCTAGAAGAATCTGGAGCAATGTGGCCCGAACCAGGAATCCACAGAAGGAAAAGAAAAAGTGTCTGGATGGCAGCCAACGAGACAAGGTCATCAGGAAAAAACGAAGGCTACTCTCGGGGTGATTGCACTGGAGCAGGACGAGGTCCATGGCAGTAGTGATAGGAGGAATCACAGTTCTGCTATCTTCTATCTCCTCCGTAATATTTATTTTCAGGTAAAATAGATAAGGAGATGACAAGTGCATCTGGGAAGACTTTGTTTTTGGGAGATTGACATATTATTACCCTATTATATGAAAAAATAACCTGCCCAATCCACGTTTCCTACAATGGAAGATATTTATAAATTAGGTCAGGCTTTACTCATACAGCGGAGTAGCTGCTATTTATGGGGTAAAGATTTATTTACAGTGTAAGTGAGATTATGGATTCTTTACTGTAAGAGCAGGGAGATTATGGATTCTTTACTGTAGGAGCAGTGAGATTATGGATTCTTTACTGTAGGAGCAGTGAGATTATGGATTCTTTACTGTAGGAGCAGTGAGATTATGGATTCTTTACTGTGAGATTATGGATTTTTTACTGTGAGAGCAGTGATATTATGAATTCTTTACTGTGAGAGCAATGAGATTATGGATTCTCAGCCGTGAGATTGTGGATTCTTTACTGTAAAAGCAGTGAGATTATGGATTATTTACTGTAAGAGCAGTGACACTATGGATTCTATACTGTAGGAGCAGTGAGATTATGGATTCTTTACTGTAGGAGCAGTGAGATTATGGATTCTTTACTGTAGGAGCAGTGAGATTATCGATTCTTTACTGTGAGATTATGGATTTTTTACTGTGAGAGCAGTGATATTATGAATTCTTTACTGTGAGAGCAGTGAGATTATGGATTCTTTACAGAGCAAGCAGTGAGATTATGGATTATTTTCTGTAAGAGCAGTGAGATTATGGATTCTTTACTGTGAGATTATGAATTTTTTACTGTGAGAGCAGTGAGATTATGGATTCTTCACTGTGAGAGCAGTCAGACTATGAATTCTTTACTGTATAAGCAGCGATGTTTGTAAATTATTGATTTACTACAAAAGTACAAGGAGCTCTGGACGCATTTCTGGAAAAATAAACTAGTACTAGTTCTGGGCACTAGGTCCTGTGATGGACACTGAATCAAGGAACTCGTCTGATCGCCGTATGTGAGAAGGAATTTTCCCCCTAATTATGGGGCAACGAGTATCGACCTCATGGGGCTTTTGCTTCCTCTGGATCAGCACGTCAGGTTATTGGCTGAACTCGCTGGACTTATATCTACTTTCAGCCTTATAAACTATGAGACTATGCTGCACCCAGTCTTACCGCCTAAGGGGCTTCAAAGGTCCCTTTGCCATTGAAGAGATGAGTGCTATAGAGCAGTGGTCCCCAACCTTTTTTGCACCAGGGACCGGCTTGAAGCAAGATCATTTTTCCATGGCCCAGCAAGGAGGGGGTGGGGTGGGCGGGGCTTTGGTCATATGGGGGCGGGGTAATGGAGGGATTTGGAGTTTAGTGCATACTTATCATATAGTGTAGACCAGGTCCCCGCCAGGAGCTATGCCAGGAGCCCCACATAATGTGCTGTGCCAGGAGCCGCATCACTGAGGCCCCATCACGCCCTGCAGCAGGACAGGGCAGCTGTCCTGACAGCTGCTGTTCAGCTGCATTTACTTCATCCCAGGGGCGGACACAGACTGTAGTGGGCCCCTGTGCAAGAAATTTTTGGGGGCCCCCCCCGCCCTTCATAAGGCAACAAAGTTATGTAAACATAACCCCCCCATGTGCATCTCTCATCCCCCCATGTGCAGCTCACCCCCGTGCATCTCTCATCCCCCTCCGTGCATCTCTCATCCACCCCCCGTGCATCTCTCATCCACCTCGTGCATCTCTCACCCCACCGTGCATCTCTCACCCCCCCCGTGCATCTCTCATCCCCTCCGTGCATCTCTCATCCCCCCCGTGCATCTCTCATCCCCCCCGTGCATCTCTCATCCACCCCGTGCATCTCTCATCCCCCCCGTGCATCTCTCATCCACCCCGTGCATCTCTCACCCCCCCGTGCATCTCTCACCCCCCCGTGCATCTCTCATCCCCTCCGTGCATCTCTCATCCCCCCCGTGCATCTCTCATCCCCTCCGTGCATCTCTCATCCCCCCGTGCATCTCTCATCCCCCCGTGCATCTCTCATCCCCCTCCGTGCATCTCTCATCCCCTCCGTGCATCTCTCATCCACCCCCCGTGCATCTCTCATCCCCTCCGTGCATCTCTCACCCCCCCCGTGCATCTCTCACCCCCCCGTGCATCTCTCATCCCCTCCGTGCATCTCTCATCCCCCCGTGCATCTCTCATCCACCCCGTGCATCTCTCACCCCCCCGTGCATCTCTCACCCCCCCGTGCATCTCTCACCCCCCCGTGCATCTCTCATCCCCCCCGTGCATCTCTCATCCACCCCGTGCATCTCTCACCCCCCCGTGCATCTCTCACCCCCCCGTGCATCTCTCACCCCCCCCGTGCATCTCTCACCCCCCCGTGCATCTCTCATCCCCCTCCGTGCATCTCTCATCCCCCCCGTGCATCTCTCACCCCCCCGTGCATCTCTCATCCCCCCCGTGCATCTCTCATCCCCCCCGTGCATCTCTCATCCCCCTCCGTGCATCTCTCATCCCCCCCGTGCATCTCTCATCCCCCCCGTGCATCTCTCACCCCCCCGTGCATCTCTCATCCCCCTCCGTGCATCTCTCATCCCCCTCCGTGCATCTCTCATCCACCCCCCGTGCATCTCTCATCCCCTCCGTGCATCTCTCATCCCCTCCGTGCATCTCTCATCCCCCCCGTGCATCTCTCACCCCCCCGTGCATCTCTCACCCCCCCGTGCATCTCTCACCCCCCCGTGCATCTCTCATCCACCCCCCGTGCATCTCTCATCCCCCCCGTGCATCTCTCATCCCCCCCGTGCATCTCTCACCCCCCCGTGCATCTCTCACCCCCCCGTGCATCTCTCATCTCTCCCCTCCCTCCATGTGCACCTCTCATCTCTCCCCTCCCCCCATGTGGATCTCTCATCTCTCCCCTCCCCCCATGTGGATCTCTCATCTCTCCCCTCCCCCATGTGCATCTCTCATCTCTCCCCTCCCCCCCATGTGGATCTCTCATCTCTCCCCTCCCCCATGTGCATCTCTCATCTCTCCCCTCCCCCCATGTGCATCTCTCATCTCTCCCCTCCCCCCATGTGCATCTCCCATTCCCCCCACTCCTAGTTAATTGTATTTAAAAAAAAATAAAACTTGTTATACTTACCCCCATGCGATCCCTGCAGAATCCTGGCGCTCGTCCAAATCGCTGACACCAGGTTCTCCTGACTTCCGGCCATGTGACGGCGCCGTCACATGACCGGAAGTCAGGGGAATCATGAAGGTGCTGCCGCAGCAGCGCAGCGCTAAGATGTCCCGGACCCGGCGCTTAGCATGCGGCCGGGGGCCCCATGAGGAGAGAGACGCACAAGAGGGGGGCTCCGAGGGGGCTCCTACCGGCCGGGCCCCATACTGGAGTCAGGGCAGTCATGCCCTGATGGCGGCCCTGCTGGAGGCTGGAGGGGCCCCCTCTCCCCGCGGACCGGCTGAAAAACCCCAACGGCCCGGTCCTGGTCCGCGGACCGGCGGTTGGGGACCTCTGCTATAGAGGGCACATGGTGGGCAGAGAATCAATTACAGATTCTGATATAAAGCCCGGGAACCTTTACATTAAGGGGCCAATTCATCATTTGCATTTTCTTTTAAGTGATGTTTCTTTTTTTGTCTTTTCATATTTATTGCAGTTTTTTTTTTGCACAAAATTCTTCATAATGGCTCAATAGTTTAATGATTTTGGCATAAAATTAAAGATGAATTTTACGCAAACTTTAAGCTATTTTTTTAGTCTTTTACTTTTTTTTGTGCCTAATTAGAGTAAAATGTTGCATGATCCTTTAAAATGTTGAATGTTAGTCGTCAATGCACAAAAAGAAAATCTGATTTTTTTTTACCCTACTATTGTACCAAATTTATATTGCAAAATAGGTTTGTGACATTTTCAATAGTCACATATAAATAACCAGACTAAAACATATGCCCATAAATATGAACTAAAGAGAAGATGGAAGTTTCCTTAAAAAAGGAACAAATTAAATTATTAGAACTATTTTAACTCCAGAAAAAAAGTTACAACAGTAATTAATTGGGCCCAAGAGCCTAAACCCAAGATCCAAGATATCAGATATTGGTGAATTCCATTAAAATGAGACAAAATATCCCGAGAGATGATTTCTCCCCTTCCCGCTTCCTTCCTTGTTGACAGGGGCGCTTCTCTATTTCTACGAACCCTCATACTACTTGATTTGCTCATGTGAATGTACATTTTTTTTATATACAGGGTGGGGCCATTTATATGGATACACCTAAATTAAATGGGAATGGTTGGTGATATCAACTTCCTGTCTGTGGCACATTTAGTATATGGGAGGGGGAAAACTTTTCCAGATGGGTGGTGACCATGGCGGCCATTTTGAAATCGGCCATTTTGGATTCAACTTTATTTTTTTCAATGGGAAGGGGGTCATGTGACACATCAAACTTATTGAGAATTTCATAAGATAAACAATGGTGTGCTTGGTTTTAATGTAACTTTATTCTTTCATGAGTTTTTTACAAGTTTATGACCACTTATAAAATGTGTTCAAAGTGCTGCCCATTGTGTTGGATTGTCAATGCCGCCCTCTTCTCTCACTCTTGACACACTGATAGCAGCACCGCAGAAGAAATGCCAGCACAGGCTTCCAGTATCCGTTGTTTCAGATGCTGCACATCTCATATCTTGATGGTATGGTGTGGTATATGGGGTACAAAGATAGTGGGGCCATTCTTCATCAATGGAAACCTCAATGCCACTGGATATCTGAAATTGCTACATGATGATGTGTTGCCCTCTTTATGCACTGAAGATGGCACGTTCCCTGAGTTTTTCCAACAAGATGGCGCACCACCACATTATGGGTGTCAGGTCCGAGCATTCCAACAGTTTCCTGGAAAGTGGATTGGTTGTCGTGGGCCAGGTGAATGGCCACCAAGGTCTCCCGATCTGACCCCCTTAGACTTTTATCTTTGGGGTCATCTGAAGGCAATTGTCTATGCTGTGACGATACGAGATGTGCAGCATCTGAAACAACGGATACTGGAAGCCTGTGCTAGCATTTCTTCTGCGGTGTTACTATCAGTGTGTCAAGAGTGGGAGAAGAGGGTTGCATTGACAATCCAACACAATGGGCAGCACTTTGAACGCATTTTATAAGTGGTCATAAACTTGTAAATAACTCATGAAAGAATAAAGTTACGTTAAAACCAAGCACACCATTCTTTATCTTATGAAATTCTCAATAAGTTTGATGTGTCACATGACCCTCTTCCCACTGAAAAAAATAAAGTGGGGTCCAAAATGGCCAACTTCAAAATGGCCGCCATGGTCACCACCCATCTGGAAAAGTTTTCCCCCTCCCATATACTAATGTGCCACAAACAGGAAGCTGATATCACCAACCATTCCCATTTAATTTAGGTGTATCCATATAAATGGCCCACCCTGCACAATGTCCACTCATACGATACAATTCTACATCAAACTGTTCAATAATATGCTACATAAATAACAAGCCTGAATGTAGACTGTGCCGGCCGGCCTCTGTTCTCGCCATCAGTAGTTATTTTTCCATTAGGTTTCCATTCTCCTATCCATGGACACATCGTCAAATCCAAGGACAAAGTCTATCCTTAATGGGTCATAATGGATCCAAACTTTCAGAAATATATGCTAAAAGATTAAAAACTGAAAAATAAATGGAAAATGATGGAGATACGCGACCCAGGATAATACTCAGCCTCACGAAGACGACCATCAGAGGCTTAAAAAAAAAAAGATGTTTATCAAAGTTTGACATCCAAGTGGCAGATGGTTCCGCTCTGGATTGGAAACTTAACGTAATCTTCATTTTAAGAGTTTTAGGGACACTTATCCCTTTCATAATGCCTTGCTCTTTTGCTAGGGTGATTTTGGCAAATTATAGATCAGGGAGTTTTTTTTCAGAAAACTACTTCCATGAACACAGGCTCCTTAAATCCCGGCTAAACTGAGGAAGAAGATTACATGTTATTATGATGTTGCTCAGCGGGATTTTTTTCAGCAAACATAATGATGCAGAAAGGGATAAAACTATCATTCTGAGCGAGGAGGTCATCGAAAAAGAACAATGCCTTTCACAAAGCTTCACTAAACCCTACATGATACATGTTTGTGCCCTTCTTTGCCTTAATGCTTTCGTCAGGAAATCCTAGGTAGACTTTCAATCCATTTTCAAGGCTGGATTTTAGAAGAAAAAAAAAATAAAAAAAAGTTGATGGACTGCGAGTCGCGCCTCTGCTATCAACGATAAAATACAAGGATTTATTCTTGTTCAATTTTGCCAAAGTGGATAAAAGAGTGGGTCTACAGAAAGCACAATAGAAGTAGAAAAAAACTAGAGAGACGGAATATAAATATATGATGGCTGAAGGGAGCCTGCTATATACTGTCTGATCCAAGATCTTATGTGGAGCAAGGACGAGCGCCCAGGTTACGGTTATTAAAGAAGTTCTCCAGCAAAGTTTTATCCTCTCAATATGTTGCAGTCTTCATATTAACAGCACTGTGCCCTTACAATTGCTCATTTTCCCTTTCTACCCAGATAATTCCTCTCTTTTCTCTGCTCTATGTAGAAGCTGGAAGTCTCTTTTCCCTGAATGAGTCATCCCCCTCTTCACCTCCTGACCCAGCTGCTCGCTCCTCCCCCCTTGCAGGGAGTTTTACAGTGATGACTCACGCAGTGAAAATTGACCTCCTGTTTCTACATAGAGCTTAGAAGGATTCAGTTTGTGCTTTTTTTTAATCACGTGATGTCATAGACCTAATGGAAAAGAGAATAATTATCTGGGTAGAAAAGCAAAATGAGCAATTGTAAGTGCATAGAGCTGTATAATATGATGACTGCAATATATTAGGAGGATAAAAACTTTGATGGTAGCACTTCTTTAAACTGTTGAAAGCCTACTGTGTGGCTCTACGACTGCTCCTTTTCCCCCCGGATTGGCTCAAATGTTTCAAAAGACTAATAGAACTTAAAGAATATTAAATGCATTTATTTTTTGGCTAAAAATCATGTTTACAATGTAGTTTCATAACAATGTTTGGACCAGTTAAACTTCTGCATCTTCTATATAAGACGGTGCATAGATAGATTGATTAGTAATTCCGCAGTCGGCTATCAGTGAGCACATCTGACTGCAGATTTTGGAAGCTTTAAGGTCCATTTATATGGATCGACCAGCGGCACAATACAACCACCGATCGGTAAACTACAAAGTAAAGGATGTGCAGTGAGCGATCTGCACTAGATCTATACTATACTAGATCACTCAGGCTGCCATCATTTTCAGCAGGGCGAGTCCAGCGATGCTCCGTCGAGAAAGAAGATCTTTAATGCTGCACATTCTAAGGTCTGCTGTATACAATGATACATAAAGTGTATAAAAGCCTAAAGGTCCCAGTTTTGTAAAAAAAAAAAATTCTACAGAAAAAAAACGGAATGATTGGATTTAAGAAACAAAAAGTACTCAAACATTTCTAAATGATTTAAACTTTCTAAGAAAGATTTCCAGACTTCAAGGTAAGAATTAATTACATGAAACCTTCGACAAAATAGAAGTTTGTAGAATTCTAGAACTTTTAAGAACTTAGCGCTACAAACCTCAAGATTAAAAGGAAGGAGACATACAAAAATCATAACAGCTAAGCTCATGGCTCCTAAACCTTTAACCTTAAGATTAGGACTATTAGTCACTTAAGACAAGTAATGGGATTAAAGAAAAGGGGCTCATAGACGTCTGGAATTAGTAAAACCTACGACTTAAAAGCTAATGATTGACAAGCAGACTTTAGAAATGTGCACGACACTGGACTTTAACCTTTAATATTCTGAATATTATAGTAAGGAAATAAATAGAACCTAAAACATCATAAAAAAAAACGAACGAAAAACCTTTTCCTTTTGCACTACAATGATAAAAATATCAAAACTTAAAGATACAAAATAGCAAAAATCAGTAACTTATATCACATGGGATCGAAACCTATGAATAAATTCATGATTGACAAAAAAGATTTACAGTAGTAAAACCTAGAACCTAAAAATGACAGGGAGAGACTTGTAGACGTCATAGTAAAGACTTAAGGTCAATGCTTTCACTAAGTTTACAAGTTATAAAACATTTGAAATTTACTTGCAAAACTGCTCCAGATTTGGCTTTGTGATGAACTTACAGAAAGCAAAAGCAATGAACTGGAATATAATTTGGTGCACATACAGCATGTAAGCCCATGTACACACTGGCCACTACACAGACAAAACCCAAGACAAAAAACAAAATGCAAATACCCTGCAGCAATAGTACATGAAAATAACATAGGGTACTTGGTTAACCCTAGAATGCATGACCATAAAAATCTACACTTTAACATACCTGGGGCCTTTTAGGCCCGTGTGCAAATAACATGGAATAACTCAAACTCAAATGACAAACAACTATATACATGAAGAATACCTAGAGTTTCAAAATTCTAACTAAAGTAATCTTGCAGAAAATAGAAAACAATTAACAGGGCGGGCCTGCGAGGCCCCAGGTATGCGTTCTAAGGTTAACATATTTTTGATAAAAAAAAACATGTCATGGTGACCCTATTCAGGACAGTCCTAACCTCTAGTATTAAAACCGAATAGGGTCACCATGATGTGGTGGGATGGTTTTTAAGTTTTTTTTAATCAAAAATATGTTAACCAAGTATCCTATGTTATTTTCATGCGCAATTGTGATTTATTTACTGCAGGGTATTTGCTCATTTTGTTTTTTGTCTTGTTTTTTTTTTGCAATAGATTTTCTTCCTTTTTAGTAAGTTTATCAGTGAACATTTTTACCACCTTATGTAACCTAGGAAATTTTGGAAATGTCCCATCACCCTAATTATCTGTATTTGGGTTATATAATGCTGTTCCTTTTATCTCAGTAGTCTGATACAATCATTAACGCTGTTCCGGTTTTGGTCTGACATTCGTAGCGCTGGTTTTCGGCTTGTCACTGCACTTTTAAGTCACACGAGGTAGAAAAGGTCTTCTCAAAAGTTGCCTGAGGAAAGGCAAGCCATGTTCAATTCTATTCTGCTCCTTTTAACATTTTGGGAATTACAAAATTAAATATCGGCTTCAACAGGTTTTGAAAATAAGATCACAAAGAAAATGTCGAGTTCCGAAGTTGTGTCATAATTACTGTCTTGTTTCATCAGGGCTTCGAGACATCAAATCCACTGGTTGAATCCTGTTGACAAGCGAAGAACTTGAGCGTGTATAATGTAAGCCTGTGGCCTGTTTTCCTTTACCTGACATGTTTTATAATAAGGACGGATTTATAAAGATAATACAAAAATTCAGAAGAACAAGAACAAAGTTATTTCCTCTAAAAGCTTAAGATGCCCCCAAGTTACGTAAAATCCATCGGTCGGAGCAGTCTTAAAAGAAAGTTCTTGAGTATCAATTTGTAATATACTACAAATAAAATACTAAAGTACCAAACAAGAAGGAAAACACTTGTGTGGCATCCCACCCAAAGAGGGGCATGGTCCCGATGTGTTGTAGAAGACAACCCCCTTAACCTGGAAACCATCTGCAGTGACTTTGAAGACTTAGGCAAGAAAGTGAAAGAATTGGGAGCGCAGGTGGTCTTCTCATCCATCCTCCCAGTGGATGGCCATGGAACAACGAGGTGGAATAAGATTCTACAGGTGAACAACTGGCTACGTCGATGGTGCCGTCAACAAGGATTTGGATTTCTGGATCACGGAATGAATTACCTATACGATGGACTACTTGCTAGAGATGGGGTGCACCTTACGAAGACTGGAAAACATGTATTTGGAAGTCGCCTTGCTACACTCATCAGGAGAGCTTTAAACTAGAACAATGTGGGAAGGGAAGCAAAAGGCCAGAAAAAGCCATACAGCTGACAAATACTATTGAGATCTCTGCTACTGGAAGTGGAAAGGAAGAACAAAGACAAAACAATTTAAATAATAAAAATATGGGAGGAAGAGAAACCAATCACAAACTAAAATGTTTTTATACAAATGCACAAAGCATGGGCAACAAACAAGGAGAATTGGAACTACTAATGCAGGAAAAGGAATATGATGTCATTGGAATCACTGAAACTTGGTGGGACGATACACATGATTGGAATAAAAGGCTAAAAGGATACAACTTATTTGCAAGAAACAGACTTGATAAACGAGGAGGAGGTGTCGCATTGTATGTTAGAAAAGCGTATATCTGCACAGAGATTGAAGCTTCAGAGACTGGGAGTTCTGTGGAAACTGTTTGGGTAAGAATACAAGGAGAGAACAACGGAAAGGACACCATTGTAGGCATTTACTACAGGCCACCTGGGCAAGCTGAAGATATGGATGAACTCTTTATGTATCAAATGACCAAGTTCTCCAAAAAATATGACGTAGTGGTCATGGGAGATTTCAACTATCCAGACATTTGTTGGGAATCTCTCTCAAGTAAAACTAACAGGTCAAGCAAATTCTTATCCTCTCTTGCTGACAACTTTATCTTCCAAAAGGTAGGGGAGAAAACAAGGGGATCTGCTACTTTGGATCTAATCCTTATAAACAGGGAGGAAATGGTTGAGGAGGTAAAGGTGGCTGGGACCCTAGGAGGCAGCGATCATGCTATTATAGAATTTTGGATAACTAGAGGAGGAAGACATGTTAAGACTCAAACTTCAAGGTTAGATTTTAGAAAGGCAGATTTTAAGAGACTCAGAAAGAGAATAGGAGGGATCCAATGGCTGGATGTCCTTAAGGACAAAAATGTCCAGGAAGGATGGGAAATTTTTAAAAATGAGATTCTCAAAGCACAATCGTTAACAATCCCGAAAAGTAGGAAGAATGGGAAGCATTTAAGGAAACCAGGATGGATGAACACAGAACTTAAACACATGCTAAAAAGAAAGAAAGAAATGTTTATTAAATGGAAAGAGGGAGGCATATCTAAAGAAGATTATAATGCAGTCTGCAGATCCTGTAGGACACGTATCAGGTTAGCTAAAGCTGACAATGAACTAAGGCTTGCAAGAGATGTCAAAAGCAATAAAAAAGGATTTTGGGGGTATGTCAAAAGTAAAAGAAAAGTCAAAGATGCTATAGGATTTTTACAGGATGAAAATGGAGAAATGGTAAGAGAGGATGTTGAGAAGGCCGAACTTTTTAATTCCTATTTTGCATCTGTTTTGTCTCAGAAAGAAAATGTAACATCAACTGATCTTCACTGTCCTTTTAAAGGAATAGAAGAATCCAAGTTATCTGTAAACAGAAAGATTGTGAGGAAATATTTAGCTAACATAAATGAGTTCAAGTCTCCAGGTCCAGATGAATTACACCCCAGAGTACTGAAGGAGATCGTAGAAGAAATTTTAGAACCACTCTCCATAATCTTTGAAAATTCTTGGAGAACAGGAGAAGTCCCAGAAGACTGGAGAAGAGCAAATGTTGTTCCTATCTTCAAAAAGGGGAAGAAGGTGGACCCAGGGAACTATAGGCCGGTGAGTCTGACTTCTATACCAGGAAAGATCTTTGAACAAATTATTAAACAACATGTATGTAAGTACATGGATAAGAATGAAGTGATTAACCAGAGTCAGCATGGGTTTGTAACTAACAAGTCATGTCAGACTAACTTAATTTCCTTCTATGACAGAATCACTGACTGGGTGGATCAGGGAAATGCTGTAGATATAGTATATCTTGACTTCAGCAAAGCATTTGACAAAGTATCTCACACCATCCTTATTGAAAAAATGACCAAATATGCAATGGACCAGGCAACTGTTAGGTGGATTCATAACTGGCTTAGTGATCGGACTCAAAGGGTGGTTGTAAATGGCTTCACATCCAGCTGGATGAATGTCTCAAGTGGGGTACCACAGGGCTCCGTCCTGGGACCTGTATTGTTCAACATCTTTATCAATGATTTAGATGAAGGAATTGAGGGTAAACTGATTAAATTTGCTGATGACACAAAGCTAGGAGGGATAGCTAATACTAGAGAAGAGAGAGAGAGGATTCAAAAAGACCTAAATAAACTGGAGCAGTGGGCAGCAACCAACAGAATGGTTTTTAACAGGGAAAAATGCAAAGTACTACATCTGGGCAATAAAAATGAAAAAAGCATATACAGAATGGGTGGAATAGAGCTAAGCAACAGTACATGTGAAAAAGACTTAGGTATACTAATAGATCATAGACTGAACATGAGTCAACAGTGTGATGCAGCAGCAAAAAAGGCAAATACAATTCTGGGATGTATTAACAGAAGCATACAGTCTAGATCACGTGAAGTCATTATCGGTCTTTACTCCTCTTTGGTCAGACCTCATCTGGAATACTGTGTACAGTTTTGGGCACCACATTTTAAAAAAGACATCGACAAACTGGAGCAAGTTCAGAGAAGAGCGACCAGAATGGTGACTGGTCTGCAAACCATGTCCTATGAGGAACGGTTGCAGGATTTGGGAATGTTTAGCTTGCAAAAAAGAAGACTGAGAGGAGACTTAATAGCTGTCTACAAATATGTCAAGGGCTGTCACATTGTAGAAGGATCATCTTTATTCTCATTTGCACAAGGAAAGACTAGAAGCAATGGGATGAAACTAAATGGGAGGAGACACAGATTAGATATTAGAAAAAACTTTTTGACAGTTAGGGTGATTAATGAGTGGAACAGGCTGCCACGAAAGGTGGTGATTTCCCCTTCAATGGACGTCTTCAAACAGAGGCTGGACAGACATCTGTCTGAGATGATCTAGTGAATCCTGCTTTGAGCAGGGGGTTGGACCAGATGACCCAGGAGGTCCCCTCCAACTCTACCATTCTATGATTCTATGAAAACATAAAGTCAACTTTTCCAGTATGACCAGTGATGATTATACACAGGTCGTAGTTAATCGTCAGACCTTTCATTTATCGCAACAGTTGTTAATCACAAGTAAAAACAAATAATGAACTTTTTACACTTTCGGCAAAACTTTTACACGAATATTGTTTTGTTTTGTTTTTTTTCTGCCCAATCGTCTTCTATCACAGAAGTGACAGATAACAGCGAGACAAGGGACTCCTGGAAGAAATCACCAGGACGAGCTTGGTACCAGCAAATTGCATTGACTTTCTTTTAAGAACTTCAATGTAAGTTGAATTATGATACCTTTGAGACAAATCTAATCTACCAGCTTCAAAGCAAATGTCCATCTTTCCGCTGCCTACGCACATTCACCGCGGGGATCGAGCCTTGAATTTCGGAAGGGTCAGCAAAATGGTCTTACGAAGTGCCAATAGATGAACGGGGAAAATATATATGGAATTGTCCGTCCATCTAGAAAACCACAATTTTGTATTTTTTTTTTATTTAAGGAGTTAAAACATTTTGCTGTAGATGAAATAATTCTTCCTTTTTTTTTAAATGGCAATGAATGTTTACACACATAACTGTGCGGCGCTACCATTACCCTGCCGTTGCCTCTCACATTAAAGGTGGCACAAAAGTGCAAGAGAGTCAAGGAAGAATTCTTAGTAAACAAACAATCTAAACACAATTTATTTTTTACTTCTATTTTACTGGAAATGAAGAAAAACATTGAGTCTCCCTTGAAAGTCACCATTTAATGAAGCTCACTGAGCTATTTGCAGATAATAACACATCATTTAGGTGCCCAAATCGTCTTTAATCTGGTTGCTCTAGTGTTGTATCACATAATTCCGCTCCAGGGCAATTTTGGTTTATGGCATTAAAAAAAAAAAATACATTGTACAATTTCAAGGATGTTTAAAGCATACTGGACATTTATGCTTTATTAAATGCATGTATTTGTTACTATAAAGTCATTGTTGCTATTGGGTTTCATTAGAATTTGTGCACCATTCGCCTTGCGTTGCACCATCTATTGCTGACTGTAATAAGTTACATTCAGTGAGCTTGTTCTGACCGGAGAGTTTCTAAGTTTCATCTTTCTTCTTCTGAGCTCCTCACAGACAAGTTATGACCACAAGGTTCATGTAATCATAAATCAGCTGAGAAGAGCTCAGGAGAACAAAGATGAAACTTAGAAACTCTCCTGTCAAAACAAGCTCACTGATGGATTCTCAGATAGCTCATTTCCAAATGGGGCAACATTTTTAATGAAAACAATTGAAAATATTACTTTTAGTCAAAAATAAATGTATTTAAGAAAAAAAAATAAAACAAGTTCCCACAATGGTATCTGTGCCCTTTTTAAGGTGACTTTTCAGAATAAGCGGTCATGTGTGTTTACAAGGAAAATCATTATTTCTGGCCAATATATGGTTTATATCTGTAAGCTAGTGGGGATAGACTGGCTGCTATGATGTCTCCAATACACAGCAGACACGGACATGACTGATTCCTGCTCTCCTGTCTCTACGTAACAGATGTTAAGAAACAGGAGCTGCATGGAAAACATTATACAGCAGCACTGAGCAGTGTGGCTGTGAATCCAACTCTGGGCTGTGATAAGCATAATAGAAAGCAGAGGCATGGAAGACAGTATGCAGTTGTACTGAGCAGTGTGGCTGTGAATCCAACTGTGTCATCAGATAAAACACTTTCTAAAAATTAGCAGCATCCTCTTTGTGTCCCTCTGCCTTGCTTTTTTCAGTCTGCTCCTCTCTTCTTCTCTCCCAGCCTTCTCTATAAACTTCCATAGGCAGCAGTTATATGAACCTTTAGTGAGCTAGACTTTTATTTTAGTGAATGATGAGTTTATCACGAGGTAGGAGGAAACAGACAAGCTGGCTCATAAATTATATATATATATATATATATATATATATATATATATATATATATATATATATATATATATATAGTACAGACCAAAAGTTTGGACACACCTTCTCATTTAAAGATTTTTCTGTATTTTCATGACTATGAAATTTGTACATTCACACCGAAGGCATCAAAGCTATGAATTAACACATGTGGAATTATATACTTAACAAAAAAGTGTGAAACAACTGAAAATATGTCTTATATTCTAGGTTCTTCAAAGTAGCCACCTTTTGCTTTGATGACTGCTTTGCACACTCTTGGCATTCTCTTGATGAGCTTCAAGAGGTAGTCACCGGAAATGGTTTTCACTTCACAGGTGTGCCCTGTCAGGTTTAATAAGTGGGATTTCTTGCCTTATAAATGGGGTTGGGACCATCAGTTGTGTTGTGCAGACGTCTGGTGGATACACAGCTGATAGTCCTACTGAATAGACTGTTAGAATTTGTATTATGGCAAGAAAAAAGCAGCTAAGTAAAGAAAAATGAGTGGCCTTCATTACTTTAAGAAATGAAGGTCAGTCAGTGAGAAAAATTGGGAAAACTGTGAAAGTGTCCCCAAGTGCAGTTGCAAAAACCATCAAGCGCTACAAAGAAACTGGCTCACATGAAGACCGCCCCAGGAAAGGAAGACCAAGAGTCACCTCTGCTTCTGAGGATAAGTTTATCTGAGTCACCAGCCTCAGAAATCGCAGGTTAACAGCAGCTCAGAATAGAGACCAGGTCAATGCCACACAGAGTTCTAGCAGCAGACACATCTCTACAACAACTGTTAAGAGGAGACTTTGTGCAGCAGGCCTTCATGGTAAAATAACTGTTAGGAAACCACTGCTAAGGACAGGCAACAAGCAGAAGAGACTTGTTTGGGCTAAAGAACACCAGGAATTGACATTAGACCAGTGGAAATCTGTGCTTTGGTCTGATGAGTCCAAATTTGACATCTTTGGTTCCATCCACCGTGTCTTTGCGATGCAGAAAAGGTGAACGGATGGACTCTACATGCCTGGTTCCCACCGTGAAGCATGGAGGAGGAGGTGTGATGGTGTGGGGGGGCTTTGCTGGTGACACTGTTGGGGATTTATTCAAAATTGAAGGCATACTGAACCAGCATGGCTACCACAGCATCTTGCAGCGGCATGCTATTCCAACCGATTTGCATTTAGTTGGACCATCATATATTTTTCAACAGGACAATGACCCCAAACACACCTCCAGGCTGTGTAAGGGCTATTTGACCAAGAAGGAGAGTGATGGGGTGCTACGCCAGATGACCTGGCCTCCACAGTCACCAGACCTGAACCCAATCGAGATGGTTTGGGGTGAGCTGGACCGCAGAGTGAAGGCAAAAGAGCCAACAAGTGCTAAGCATCTCTGGGAACTCCTTCAAGATTGTTGGAAGACCATTTCCGGTGACTACCTCTTGAAGCTCATCAAGAGAATGCCAAGAGTGTGCAAAGCAGTCATCAAAGCAAAAGGTGGCTACTGTGAAGAACCTAGAATATAAGACATATTTTCAGTTGTTTCACACTTTTTTGTTAAGTATATAATTCCATATGTGTTAATTTATAGTTTTGATGCCTTCAGTGTGAATGTACAATTTTTATAGTCAAGAAAATACAGAAAAATCTTTAAATGAGAAGGTGTCTCCAAACTTTTGGTCTGTACTGTATATATATATATACAGTGGGTACGGAAAGTATTAAGACCCCTTTAAATTTTTCATTCTTTGTTTCATTGCAGCCACTTGGTAAATTCTAAAAAGTACATTTTTTTTCTCATTAAAGTCCACTCTGCACCCCATCTGGACTGAAAAAAAACAGAAATGTAGAAATTTTTACAAATTTATAGGAAAACTGAAATATCACATGGTCATAAGTATTCGGACCATTTATGCTCAGTATTGAGTAGAAGCCCCCTTTTGAGCTGGTACAGCCATGAGTCCCTGCAGCTGAAAAACACCCCCATATCATGATGCTGCCACCACCATGTTTCACTGTTGGGATTGTATTGGGCAGGTGATGAGCAGTGCCTGGTTTTCTCCACACATACTGCTTAGAATTATCACCAAAAAATTCTATCTTCGTCTCATCAGACCAGAGAATCTTATTTCTCATAGACTGGGAGTCCTTCATGTGTTTTTGAGCAAACTCTATGCAGGCTTTCATGTGTCTTGCACTGAGGAGAGGCTTCCGTTGGGCCACTCTGCCATAAAGGCACGACTGGTGGAGGGCTGCAGTGTTAGTTGACTTTGTGGAACTTTCTCCCATCTCCCTACTGCATCTCTGGAGCTCAGCCACAGTGATCTTGGGGTTATTCTTTAGCTCTCTCACCAAGGCTCTCGATTGTTCAGTTTGGCTGCACGGCCAGGTCTAGGAAGACTTCTGGTGGTCCCAAACTTATTCCAGTTAAGAATTATGGAGGCCACTGTGCTCTTAGGAACCTCGAGTAATGCAGAAATTCTTTTTCTTGGCCAGATCTGTGCCTTGCCACAATTCTGTCTCTGAGCTCCTTGGGCAGTTCCTTTGAGCTCATGCTTCTCATTTGGTCTGACATGCACTGTGAGCTGTGAGGTCTTATATAGACAGGTGTGCGCCTTTCCAAATCAAGTCCTATCAGTTTAATTAAACACAGCTGGACTATAATGAAGGAGTAGAACCATCTCAAGGAGGATCACAAGGAAATGGACAGCATGTGACTTAAATATGAGCAAAGGGTCTGAATACTTATGACCATGTGATATTTCAGTTTTCCTTTTTTAATAAATTTGCAAAAATTTCTACATTTGTTTTTTTTTCAGTCCAGATGGGGTGCAGAGTGGACTTTAATGAGAAAAAAATGAACTTTTTAGAATTTACCAAATGGCTGCAATGAAACAAAGAGTGAAAAATGTAAAGGGGTCTGAGAACAATACATATATACACACGCACGCACACACGTTGTATATAGTCAAGGTACGTCTCATTGGAAACCACAACTGAATGGTTGATACTTTTTATTATTCTTAAACAAAATGACATGTTAGTAATTTCTAGTGAAAAGACACAATTGTTTGGCTGTGGGCTCCATGTTCCATCTGAAGATGTTACAAAGTAATGAAGATTCGTCACCTAACAAATAGCCTATGTATCCTGTCTAACCAGAGGTGATCTACTTTTTCTACCATTTCCAGCCGCCCCTTGTAGTTTAAAGGTCATTTTTATACTACAGTTACTATAAATGAGCAAATTGATTCGATGTGATTCAAATTCTTGTTGAATTCTTGAGAATTCGCTGGCTCACCGAATTTGAAAAATTTGCAATCTACTTCACACAATTTACACAATGCAGCATCAGGCAGAGAAGGGTCCCATGACCTCAGGCATGACTGGTGGGCTTCCCCAGCTATCACATCACATGGTATTGCACTGCCAGTCAGGAGGGATTATAATCATAGCTTGTATAAAAGCCCATGCAGGAAAGGCAGCGACCAGCTTAGGGTGAATCTGGATAGTGAAAGAACACTACAGTTCACGGATCAGCAACAGGAATCAGCAAATAAAGCCACAAATCACAGAATAAATATTACTGACAGTGTGTGACAGCGCAGAAGTGACAAACAGCTAGCAGCCATTTACCCATAGACATATACGTTTAAGTCACATTATTAAAGCTGCATTTTTATAACACTGTGAGGTCTCCTAGTACCATATCGAACCCCTCTAAGAGCTTTAAAGGGGTTGGATATGGTCCTAGGAGACCTCAGAGTGTTACAAGTCTTTTTAGAGCAGTTGGAAGTACTTGCAGTTTTGGTGAAAAACGTCTGAAGCTAGTGAATTCGAGTCTCTAGCAGGTATACATTTACTATGGAGAGACCAGGGAGGAAGACCCTCTTTGAAGGGGTTAAGTAGCATGAGAAAGACATGGCTGCTTTTTTTTTTTTTTTTTTTATACTAGAAACAGCGCCACATCTGTCCACAGGTGGTGTCTGGTATTGCAGCTCTATTGTATTTCTTGAGACTGAGCGGCAGTACCTATTTTTGGCAGAAAGCAGTGGTTTTTCTAATGGTGGACAATTCCTTTAATCAATGTCACCTTTGGCACCAGTATGTATCGCTTGCTATATATCACTTTTCTGGGTATCTCGTATACAGACAGGGCAGCTTTCTTTTAGGTCAACTTTTGTTTCCTCTTTTCCAATCCCCAATGTCTAACCTCACATTACTTTATGTCATGAAAAGAGCATTTTCCATTTCATTGTGTCCTTTCAACCTTGTGCAAGAAGCGCGTTGGTGGCTGTTCCCTCCTATTGATATCAGCAGGACGCCGCCTGTCATGTCACCTTCCTTCCCCTTTAAAGCGAACCAATTTACAGTATCTGACAATTCTCCATCACAATGAGATGGAATCTGTAAAAAATGAAAATCTATTATTGTGTAATATCAGCCCGTCCCCCGCCCCGTCCGCCGCCGTCCTGACGCTTCTTTGTTTATCTTAATTGTTTTTCGCTCTGTGCAGCTTTTTTTTTTTATTATTTTCGGTCCTCAGAGCAATGGCGACTTTTGATCTTGATCATCCACTTTGCACCTCCAGCTAAACACAATGAAATAAATGTGCTATCTGCTGATATCTGAAGGTCAGGGGAGGTCGCCGGCATCTCGCAGTGTTTCGCTCTGTGGTTTCGCTGAATATCATGCTTTACAGCACTTTGTTAGCAAAGAAATAGAAAGGTTGCAGACAGCGTCTGGCGCGCAGCTCGGCCACATTTAATAAGCGTTACTTTTGTATCTGACATTATAGCGGTTACTCTGTCAAGATAATTAAACATCATATTAAACCCATTCATTTATCAGATTCTGGTGGACCCCCCAGAGCCTGGAGCCAAGCATAGTACAATACCCCGTATAGAAAAGGGGGTCACTGACAACCAAGCTCTGAAAGTGAACCTCTCTAGTGCCATAGTGGTCATCATCAGCAATCTACGAGTGGTCCTCCGCTCTCCCAGCTCCAGCCTCTGCTTCCTCTCTCCCCTGATACATGTCAGGTCACCATGGTAGGCTTTACATGCCGGCTCAGGCAGCCATGAGCCGCCTGAGTATTCAGGATGTTTAGGCTTCTTTCTGGTACCACTTTGTGTGGCACAAGACAAAACCAGCTCTGCTTAATAGCTGGGCTCTGCTATAGATCTCTTAAAGTTCCTTTCCTGACAAACTCATGTTTGTTGTACCGTACACTTGACTCTGATGTTCCAATGTGCCTGAACGCACACTAGGCTTTACTGTTTTAAAGTGCCTGTCTGTATACTCAGCATTGCTGTTCTAAAGTGCCAGTCTACACACTCGGCTCTACTGATCTACGGTACCTCTCCACACGTTTGATTCTGTTGTTCCACCAAGCAATTCAGCAAATTCAGCTCAACTGTTATATGTGCCTTCAGCATATCCAGCTCAACTGTTCCATGTGCCACCAGGATATCCAGATATCCAGCTTTACTGTTCCATGTAAATCCAGCATGTCCGACTCCACTGTACCATGTGCCTCCAGCATATCTGGCTCTACTACTACATGAGCCTCCAGTATATCCAGTTCTATTGTTCCATGTAAATCCAGAATATCCAGCTCCACTGTTCTATGTGCCTCCAGCATATATGGCTCTACTATTATATGTGCCTCCAGTATATCCAGCTCTATTGTTCCATGTAAATCCAGAATATCCAGCTCCACTATTCTATGTGCCTCCAGCATATCTGGCTCTACTATTACATGTGCCTCCAGTATATCCAGCTCTATTGTTCCATGTAAATCCAGTATATCCAACTCCACTGTTCTATGTGCCTACAGCATATCTGGCTCTACTATTACATGTGCCTCCAGTATATCCAGCTCTATTGTTCCATGTAAATCCAGTATATCCATCTCCACTGTTCTATGTGCCTACAGCATATCTGGCTCTACTATTACATGAGCCTCCAGTATATCCAGCTCTATTGTTCCATGTAAATCCAGTATATCCAGCTCCACTGTTCTATGTGCCTCCAGCAAATTTGGCTCTACTACTACATGTGACTCCAGTATATCCAGCTCTATTGTTCCATGTAAATCCAGAATATCCAGCTCCACTATTCCATGTGCCTCCAGCATATCTGGCTCTACTACTACATGAGCCTCCAGTATATCCAGTTCTATTGTTCCATGTAAATCCAGAATATCCAGCTCCACTGTTCTATGTGCCTCCAGCATATATGGCTCTACTATTATATGTGCCTCCAGTATATCCAGCTCTATTGTTCCATGTAAATCCAGAATATCCAGCTCCACTATTCTATGTGCCTCCAGCATATCTGGCTCTACTATTACATGTGCCTCCAGTATATCCAGCTCTATTGTTCCATGTAAATCCAGTATATCCAACTCCACTGTTCTATGTGCCTCCAGCATATATGGCTCTACTATTATATGTGCCTCCAGTATATCCAGCTCTATTGTTCCATGTAAATCCAGTATATCCATCTCCACTGTTCTATGTGCCTACAGCATATCTGGCTCTACTATTACATGAGCCTCCAGTATATCCAGCTCTATTGTTCCATGTAAATCCAGTATATCCAGCTCCACTGTTCTATGTGCCTCCAGCAAATTTGGCTCTACTACTACATGTGACTCCAGTATATCCAGCTCTATTGTTCCATGTAAATCCAGAATATCCAACTCCACTGTTCTATGTGCCTACAGCATATCTGGCTCTACTATTACATGTGCCTCCAGTATATCCAGCTCTATTGTTCCATGTAAATCCAGTATATCCAGCTCCACTGCTCTATGTGCCTCCAGCATATCTGGCTCTACTATTACATGTGCCTCCAGTATATCCAGCTCTACTGTTCTATGTGCCTCCAGCATATCTGGCTCTACTATTACATGAGCCTCCAGTATATCCAGCTCTATTGTTCCATGTAAATCCAGTATATCCAGCTCCACTGTTCTATGTGCCTCCAGCATATCTGGCTCTACTATTACATGTGCCTCCAGTATATCCAGCTCTACTGTTCTATGTGCCTCCAGCATATCTGGCTCTACTATTACATGAGCCTCCAGTATATCCAGCTATATTGTTCCATGTAAATCCAGTATATCCAGCTCCACTGTTCTATGTGCCTCCTGCAAATTTGGCTCTACTATTACATGAGCCTCCAGTATATCCAGCTCTATTGTTCCATGTAAATCCAGTATATCCAGCTCCACTGTTCTATGTGCCTCCAGCAAATTTGGCTCTACTACTACATGTGACTCCAGTATATCCAGCTCTATTGTTCCATGTAAATCCAGAATATCCAACTCCACTGTTCTATGTGCCTACAGCATATCTGGCTCTACTATTACATGTGCCTCTAGTATATCCAGCTCTATTGTTTCATGTAAATCCAGTATATCCAGCTCCACTGTTCTATGTGCCTCCAGCATATCTGGCTCTAATATTATATGTGCCTCCAGTATATCCAACTCTATTGTTCCATGTAAATCCAGAATATCCATCTCCACTGTTCTATGTGCCTCTAGCATATCTGGCTCTACTATTACATGTGCCTCCAGTATATCCAGCTCTACTGTTCCATGTGCCTCCAGCATATCTGGCTATACACATGAGCCTCCAGTATATCCAGTTCTATTGTTCCATGTAAATCCAGAATATCCATCTCCACTGTTCTATGTGCCTCTAGCATATCTGGCTCTACTATTACATGTGCCTCCAGCATATCTGGCTCTACTATTACATGTGCCTCCAGCATATTCAGCTCCACTGTTTCATATGCCTCCAGCAAATCTCAAACCTCATGACCAAAGTTTCCTTGCGGCCTCCTCCTGACTGCACACAGAAGCACCTAAACCTCAAGACTAACTTCTCACAAGGGCATTGCATCCTGATAATAGAATTTCAGCACCTTGGGCTTCCAAATAAACCAAACCCATGGCTTAGATCCTGAGGGACTGGGTCAACTTACCAAAGGATATATAAGCCAAAATGCATACCTAGAAACTTCCACTTAGGGTATACATGGTATATCAATCTTATACAAGCAGTCAACGATGAGAACAGATATTGCACCTCAGCATGAACAGAGGAATGGAGCAACCCTTGACCATAAACTACACAGGTGACTTTTAGAAGTTTTGTCCTCGGGGGTTTCATGAAACCAATAGAAAGTTTATGATTTGGAATAATAAGGAAGGACACCGAGGCGTCGATTCATCAAGACTTGTGTTTTGCATGCCAGTGCAGATGGAGAGTGCAGAGGAGTTAGATGCACCAAATTCAGGAAGAGGAGTGTGCATCTACATGAACTTGGTGGTTTGTTCACCTGCCACAGGAGAAGTGTCAGGGACTTGTGTTCAATTCTGTTGTAATTTACACCACCTTCATGGCATAAATTATGGGAAATTAGTCAGTCATGCTCAGCCGTGCCAATCTTTCATAAACTTTGTCCACTTTTCAAAAAGTTGCCGGAGGTGGCCGGCATAAAAATGAAAAAAAATTGCTATGTTTTTGCTCAACAATGAGTTGCTTAAAATTTTTGCAAAATTTCAAACGGTTTTACACCAGAATTCCGGCAAAACCTGTTTGTTGACCGTTCATTTTATGTCCACCAAACACGAGGAGGAGTCATCCATTGACTATAATGAGAATACTGATGCCACCAGTTTGGCCACATTTCACCTCGAAGTTAACCATGAAACAAAGGCTGAATACTTTATATAGGGAGATATTAATAAAATCCCTATGATCCCATAAGAGTGTTACAGTAACAGGGCCATAACCTGCCAACGTGCTGTATGTAGCGCACTAACGCCCTTGTTCCAAACCTGAAAGAATCGCTAACATTGAAGCCTCACATTACAATGCAGAACTCCAGTCCAAAGATTCATTAACCTATAAAAGAATCCAACTCATTATTTTAATTGCTTTCAGCCTTTAAAGTGTCTTTTCGGAGGGATCAGGAACGAGTTGAATAATTGGAAAGTAGACAGTCGTTATGTTCTCGGCGGCAGAGCTCCAGGTTTGGGGAGGTTAATGTCTAGTCTGGGTAATCAGGGCTATGATCCGTGTTATCTCGCGCTTGATAGTGTGCGCCACTTTTTATGTAATGTTCGTCTTGGTTTTAAGGGTTTTTGTTCTTAGGAAAAAATTTTATATTTGTGAAAGAGTTTCAAAGTAAGCTTAACCAACAAAAAAGCTCTGAGGGATTTTCTGCGCATGAAGTTAACAAGCAGAAGAGTCGCTGGGGCTGATTTACTTGGCTACATGTACAATTCTGACTTAATGTACACAAAAAAATGTTTTCTAAGGCTCGAATCACATTTATTATGTATTTTAGGAAAGTGCCAAGGGGCATGGACTATCGGGAATGGGTGACACTTAAAGTGCCAAAATTACTCCAAAATTTGGTGTAAATTATGGGAACAAAGTAAGGTCTGAAGAAGCACCAATTGTATCATCCAGCTTCTAGGCACTACTAATGGGAGTAGTTTTAAAGGGGTTGTCCATCATTAAAAAAAAAAGAGGCAACTTTCTTTCAAAACCAATGCAACCATTGCAACACCTGTCTACAGGATGTGTCTAGTATTGAAGCCCAGCTCCTTTGGATTGAATGGACCTGAGCTGCAATACTACTCAGATCCTGTAGACGGTGGTGGCACTGTGTTCTTCTAATCCTGGATAACCCTTTTAAGAACGTCATCTGATGGGCCCCTGGCAGATTAGAGCCAAATATTCATTCACAGAACCAGCAGAAAATCGCCCTTTCTGCACGCTGTCCCCTCCTGATGTAATCGATATTCCCGTTTCCTGTTGATACAGGTTACCAGAGAACATTACAGATCTATTATCTCATACTGTAGCACTGAAGCTACCAGAGAACATTACAGATCTATTATCTCATACTGTAGCACTGAAGCTACCGGAGAACGTTACAGATCTATTATCTCACACTGTAGCACTGAAGCTACCAGAGAACATTACAGATCTATTATCTCATACTGTAGCACTGAAGCTACCAGAGAACATTACAGATCTATTATCTCATACTGTAGCACTGAAGCTACCGGAGAACGTTACAGATCTATTATCTCACACTGTAGCACTGAAGCTACCGGAGAACGCTACAGATCTATTATCTCACACTGTAGCACTGAAGCTACCGGAGAACGTTACAGATCTATTATCTCACACTGTAGCACTGAAGCTACCGGAGAACGTTACAGATCTATTATCTCACACTGTAGCACCGAAGCTACCAGAGAACGTTACAGATCTATTATCTCACACTGTAGCACTGAAGCTACCGGAGAACGTTACAGATCTATTATCTCACACTGTAGCACTGAAGCTACCGGAGAACGTTACAGATCTATTATCTCACAATGTAGCACCGAAGCTACCAGAGAACGTTACAGATCTATTATCTCACACTGTAGCACTGAAGCTACCGGAGAACGTTACAGATCTATTATCTCACACTGTAGCACTGAAGCTACCGGAGAACGTTACAGATCTATTATCTCACACTGTAGCACTGAAGCTCCCAGAGAACGTTACAGATTTATTATCTCACACTGTAGCACTGAAGCTACCGGAGAACGTTACAGATCTATTATCTCACAATGTAGCACCGAAGCTACCAGAGAACGTTACAGATCTATTATCTCACACTGTAGCACTGAAGCTACCGGAGAACATTACAGATCTATTATCTCACACTGTAGCACTGAAGCCACCGGAGAACGTTACAGATCTATTATCTCACACTGTAGAACTGAAGCTCCCAGAGAACGTTACAGATCTATTATCTCACACTGTAGCACTGAAGCTACCGGAGAACGTTACAGATCTATTATCTCACACTGTAGCACTGAAGCTACCAGAGAACGTTACAGATCTATTATCTCACACTGTAACACTGAAGCTACCGGAGAACGTTACAGATCTATTATCTCACACGGTAGCACTGAAGCCAACGGAGAACGTTACAGATCTATTATCTCACACTGTAGCACTGAAGCTCCCAGAGAACGTTACAGATCTATTATCTCACACTGTAGCACTGAAGCTACCGGAGAACGTTACAGATCTATTATCTCACACTGTAGCACTGAAGCTACCAGAGAACGTTACAGATCTATTATCTCACACCGGAGAACATTACAGATCTATTATCACATACTGTAGCACTGAAGCCACCGGAGAACGTTACAGTTCTATTATCTCACACTGTAGCACTGAAGCTACCGGAGACAGTTACAGATCTATTATCTCACACTGTAGCACTGAAGCTACCGGAGAACGTTACAGATCTATTATCTCACACTGTAGCACTGAAGCTACCGGAGAACGTTACAGATCTATTATCTCACACTGTAGCACTGAAGCTACCGGAGAACGTTACAGATCTATTATCTCACACGGTAGCACTGAAGCCAACGGAGAACGTTACAGATCTATTATCTCACACTGTAGCACTGAAGCTCCCAGAGAACGTTACAGATCTATTATCTCACACTGTAGCACTGAAGCTACCGGAGAACGTTACAGATCTATTATCTCACACTGTAGCACTGAAGCTACCAGAGAACGTGACAGATCTATTATCTCACACTGTAGCACTGAAGCTACCAGAGAACGTTACAGATCTATTATCTCACACCGGAGAACATTACAGATCTATTATCACATACTGTAGCACTGAAGCCACCGGAGAACGTTACAGATCTATTATCTCACACTGTAGCACTGAAGCTACCGGAGAAGGTTACAGATCTATTATCTCACACTGTAGCACTGAAGCTACCAGAGAACGTTACAGATCTATTATCTCACACCGGAGAACGTTACAGATCTATTATCTCACACTGTAGCACTGAAGCCACCGGAGAACGTTACAGATCTATTATCTCACACTGTAGCACTGAAGCTACCGGAGACCGTTACAGATCTATTATCTCACACTGTAGCACTGAAGCTACCGGAGACAGTTACAGATCTATTATCTCACACTGTAGCACTGAAGCTACCGGAGAACGTTACAGATCTATTATCTCACACTGTAGCACTGAAGCTACCGGAGAACGTTACAGATCTATTATCTCACACTGTAGCACTGAAGCTACCGGAGAACGTTACAGAACTATTATCTCACACTGTAGCACTGAAGCTACCGGAGAACGTTACAGATCTATTACCTCACACTGTAGCACTGAAGCTACCGGAGAACGTTACAGATCTATTATCTCACACTGTAGCACTGAAGCTACCGGAGAACGTTACAGATCTATTATCTCACACTGTAGCACTGAAGCTACCGGAGAACGTTACAGATCTATTATCTCATACTGTAGCACTGAAGCTACCGGAGAACGTTACAGATCTATTACCTCACACTGTAGCACTGAAGCTACCGGAGAACGTTACAGATCTATTATCTCACACTGTAGCACTGAAGCTACCGGAGAACGTTACAGATCTATTATCTCACACTGTAGCGCTGAACCTACCGGAGAACGTTACAGATCTATTATCTCACACTGTAGCACTGAAGCCACCGGAGAACGTTACAGAACTGTTATCTCACACTGTAGCACTGAAGCTACCGGAGAACGTTACAGATCTATTATCTCACACTGTAGCACTGAAGCTACCGGAGAACGTTACAGATCTATTATCTCACACTGTAGCACTGAAGCTACCGGAGAACGTTACAGATCTATTATCTCACACTGTAGCGCTGAAGCTACCGGAGAACGTTACAGATCTATTATCTCACACTGTAGCACTGAAGCCACCGGAGAACGTTACAGATCTATTATCTCACACTGTAGCACTGAAGCTACCGGAGAACGTTACAGATCTATTATCTCACACTGTAGCACTGAAGCTACCGGAGAACGTTACAGATCTATTATCTCACACTGTAGCACTGAAGCTACCGGAGAACGTTACAGATCTATTATCTCACACTGTAGCGCTGAAGCTACCGGAGAACGTTACAGATCTATTATCTCACACTGTAGCACTGAAGCCACCGGAGAACGTTACAGATCTATTATCTCACACTGTAGCACTGAAGCCACCGGAGAACGTTACAGATCTATTATCTCACACTGTAGCACTGAAGCTACCAGTGAACGTTACAGATCTATTATCTCACACTGTAGAACTGAAGCTACCGGAGAACGTTACAGATCTATTATCTCACACTGTAGCACTGAAGCCACCGGAGAACGTTACAGATCTATTATCTCACACTGTAGCACTGAAGCTACCGGAGAACGTTACAGATCTATTATCTCACACTGTAGCACTGAAGCTACCGGAGACCGTTACAGATCTATTATCTCACACTGTAGCACTGAAGCTCCCAGAGAACGTTACAGATCTATTATCTCACACTGTAGCACTGAAGCTACTGGAGAACGTTACAGATCTATTATCTCACACTGTAGCACTGAAGCTACCAGAGAACGTTACAGATCTATTATCTCACACTGTAGCACTGAAGCTACCGGAGACCGTTACAGATCTATTATCTCACACTGTAGCACTGAAGCTACTGGAGAACGTTACAGATCTATTATCTCACACTGTAGCACTGAAGCTACCGGAGACCGTTACAGATCTATTATCTCACACTGTAGCACTGAAGCTACTGGAGAACGTTACAGATCTATTATCTCACACTGTAGCACTGAAGCTACCAGAGAACGTTACAGATCTATTATCTCACACTGTAGCACTGAAGCTACTGGAGAACGTTACAGATCTATTATCTCACACTGTAGCACTGAAGCTACCAGAGAACGTTACAGATCTATTATCTCACACTGTAGCACTGAAGCTCCCAGAGAACGTTACAGATCTATTATCTCACACTGTAGCACTGAAGCTACTGGAGAACGTTACAGATCTATTATCTCACACTGTAGCACTGAAGCTACCAGAGAACGTTACAGATCTATTATCTCACACTGTAGCACTGAAGCTACCAGAGAACTTTACAGATCTATTATCTCACACTGTAGCACTGAAGCTACCGGAGAACGTTACAGATCTATTATCTCACACTGTAGCACTGAAGCTACCAGAGAACGTTACAGATCTATTATCTCACACTGTAGCACTGAAGCTACCAGAGAACGTTACAGATCTATTATCTCACGCTGTAGCACTGAAGCTACCGGAGAACGTTACAGATCTATTATCTCACGCTGTAGCACTGAAGCTACCGGAGAACGTTACAGATCTATTATCTCACACTGTAGCACTGAAGCTACCAGAGAACTTTACAGATCTATTATCTCACACTGTAGCACTGAAGCTACCAGAGAACGTTACAGATCTATTATCTCACACTGTAGCACTGAAGCTACCAGAGAACGTTACAGATCTATTATCTCACACTGTAGCACTGAAGCTACCAGAGAACTTTACAGATCTATTATCTCACACTGTAGCACTGAAGCTACCGGAGAACATTACAGATCTATTATCTCACACTGTAGCACTGAAGCTACCAGAGAACGTTACAGATCTATTATCTCACACTGTAGCACTGAAGCTCCAAGAGAACGTTACAGATCTATTATCTCACACTGTAGCACTGAAGCTACTGGAGAACGTTACAGATCTATTATCTCACACTGTAGCACTGAAGCTACCGGAGAACGTTACAGATCTATTATCTCACACTGTAGCACTGAAGCTACCGGAGAACGTTACAGATCTATTATCTCACACTGTAGCACTGAAGCCACCGGAGAACGTTACAGATCTATTATCTCACACTGTAGCACTGAAGCTACCGGAGAACGTTACAGATCTATTATCTCACACTGTAGCACTGAAGCTACCGGAGAACGTTACAGATCTATTATCTCACACTGTAGCACTGAAGCTACCGGAGAACATTACAGATCTATTATCTCACACTGTAGCACTGAAGCTACCAGAGAACGTTACAGATCTATTATCTCACACTGTAGCACTGAAGCTACCGGAGAACGTTACAGATCTATTATCTCACACTGTAGCACTGAAGCTACCGGACAACGTTACAGATCTATTATCTCACACTGTAGCACTGAAGCTACCGGAGAACGTTACAGATCTATTATCTCACACTGTAGCACTGAAGCTACCAGAGAACGTTACAGATCTATTATCTCACACTGTAGCACTGAAGCTACCAGAGAACGTTACAGATCTATTATCTCACACTGTAGCACTGAAGCTACCGGAGACCGTTACAGATCTATTATCTCACACTGTAGCACTGAAGCTACCAGAGAACGTTACAGATCTATTATCTCACACTGTAGCACTGAAGCTACCGGAGAACGTTACAGATCTATTATCTCACACTGTAGCACTGAAGCTACCGGAGAACGTTACAGATCTATTATCTCACACTGTAGCACTGAAGCTACCGGAGAACGTTACAGATCTATTATCTCACACTGTAGCACTGAAGCCACCGGAGAACATTACAGATCTATTATCTCACACTGTAGCACTGAAGCTACCGGAGAACGTTACAGAACTATTATCTCACACTGTAGCACTGAAGCTACCGGAGAACGTTACAGATTTATTATCTCACACTGTAGCACTGAAGCCACCGGAGAACGTTACAGATCTATTATCTCACACTGTAGAACTGAAGCTCCCAGAGAACGTTACAGATCTATTATCTCACACTGTAGCACTGAAGCTACCAGAGAACGTTACAGATCTATTATCTCACACTGTAGCACTGAAGCTACTGGAGAACGTTACAGATCTATTATCTCACACTGTAGCACTGAAGCTCCCAGAGAACGTTACAGATCTATTATCTCACACTGTAGCACTGAAGCTACCGGAGAACGTTACAGATCTATTATCTCACACTGTAGCACTGAAGCTACCGGAGAACGTTACAGATCTATTATCTCACACTGTAGCACTGAAGCTACCGGAGAACGTTACAGATCTATTATCTCACACTGTAGCACTGAAGCTACCGGAGAACGTTACAGATCTATTATCTCACACTGTAGCACTGAAGCTACCGGAGAACGTTACAGATCTATTATCTCACACTGTAGCACTGAAGCTACCGGAGAACGTTAGAGATCTATTATCTCACACTGTAGCACTGAAGCTACCGGAGAACGTTACAGATCTATTATCTCACACTGTAGCACTGAAGCTACCGGAGAACGTTACAGATCTATTATCTCACACTGTAGCACTGAAGCTACCGGAGAACGTTACAGATCTATTATCTCACACTGTAGCACTGAAGCTACCGGAGAACGTTACAGATCTATTATCTCACACTGTAGCACTGAAGCTACCGGAGAACGTTACAGATCTATTATCTCACACTGTAGCACTGAAGCTACCGGAGAACGTTACAGATCTATTATCTCACACTGTAGCACTGAAGCTACCGGAGAACGTTACAGATCTATTATCTCACACTGTAGCACTGAAGCTTCGCCTCTGTGATCGACTCTTTGTAATTCTGCTACTTTGTTTAACAAATTCTTTTTGTGAGATGACGCCGGGCGGCGGATGATGTAAAGCAGAGAAATAGCATTTTATTTTGCCCTTTGGCATCACAAATGTTAAAGCGAGATGAAAACACAAATTTCGAGTGTATCACAAATTCCTTTTGATATAAACATGTTGTAACGTATCACGAATATGAAAGATAACAGAGATGTGTGGAGCCCGGCTTCCACTAATAGACTGGCACACAGGCGATACAATGTAGCAGTCTGTCAGTGCCGGCCATGATTTATTAACCCTATTAGAGTTGGGTTCTCCAGCAATATCCTGAACGCTGCGGCTTCTCTTCCCACTGTCAGGGTGACGTCAGACCGGACCACAATCTCTCCTCATCTGCTGAGAATTAAGGGGAGAATCACACGTGACGTTATCAACCGTCCGGACGCTCCCATATCAGGACAAGGCTCGCCTGCTGCCATGTGTTGGTTATTGTTACACTGGTTGGTTGCTACATTGTGACAATCGCGATTATTAAAGTTGGTAGGTGGCGCAGATTTTATGAGTAGCCATAGGGTTTTGGATGAGATGAGTGTCATCAATATCAGATCGGAGTGAATGTCAGGTGGGGTAACCTACTGACCCCCAGATCATCCAAGGGGAGATTGTTATCAGGAAAAGATCGATCGTTTCAATCAGATTGTAGAATGGATTTTGGCAATGTTATTTTCCCTGCACCAATCTGTGTTAAAAAAAATTTAAATCTTGCAATTTTCATACAACCACGGTAACTTCAGGGAAAAAACACATGAATTAACAAACTCCGACACTAGTATTGAAGTATCTAGGTCAAGGTCATTGTACAGAAGGAGGAGGAGGTGAGCTGTGACATCACATATTGTGAATGATGGATCCTGTGTTATCTGCTGTATATAGAGGTGTTGTCAGTCATTGTACAGGAGGAGGAGGAGGTGAGCTGTGACATCACCTATTGTGAATGGTGGATCCTGTGTTATCTACTGTATATAGAGGTGTTATCACTCACTGTACAGGAGGAGGAGGTGAGCTGTGACATCACCTATTGTGAATGGTGAATCCTGTGTTATCAGCTGTATATAGAGGAGTTATCAGTCATTGTACAGGAGGAGGAGGTGAGCTGTGACATTACCTATTGTGAATGGTGGATCCTGTGTTATCAGCTGTATATAGAGGAGTTATCAGTTATTGTACAGGAGGAGGAGGTGAGCTGTGACATCACCTATTGTGAATGGTGGATCCTGTGTTATCTCCTGTATATAGAGGTGTTATCAGTCATTGTACAGGAGGGGGAGGAGGTGAGCTGTGACATCACCTATTGTGAATGGTGGATCCTGTGTTATCTACTGTATATAGAGGACTTATCAGTCATTGTATAGGAGGAGGAGGAGGTGAGCTGTGACATCATCTATTGTGAATGGTGGATCTTGTGTTATCTACTGTATATAGAGGTGTTATCAGTCATTGTATAGGAGGAGGAGGTGAGCTGTGACATCACCTATTGTGAATGATGGATCCTGTGTTATCTACTGTATATAGAGGTGTTATCACTCACTGTACAGGAGGAGGAGGTGAGCTGTGACATCACCTATTGTGAATGGTGAATCCTGTGTTATCAGCTGTATATAGAGGAGTTATCAGTCATTGTACAGGAGGAGGAGGTGAGCTGTGACATCACCTATTGTGAATGGTAGGTCCTGTGTAATCTACTGTATATACAGGTGTTATCAGTCATTGTACAGGATGAGGAGGTGAGCTGTTACATCACCTATTGTGAATGGTGGATCCTGTGTTATCTACTGTATATACAGGTGTTATCAGTCATTGTACAGGAGGAGGAGGTGAGCTGTGACATCACCTATTGTGACTGATGGATCCTGTGTTATCTACTGTATATAGAGGTGTTATCAGTTATTGTAGAGGAGGAGGAGGAGGTGAGCTGTGACATCACCTATTGTGAATGGTGGATCCTGTGTTATCTCCTGTATATAGAGGTGTTATCAGTCATTGTACAGGAGGGGGAGGAGGTGAGCTGTGACATCACCTATTGTGAATGGTGGATCCTGTGTTATCTACTGTATATAGAGGACTTATCAGTCATTGTATAGGAGGAGGAGGAGGTGAGCTGTGACATCATCTATTGTGAATGGTGGATCTTGTGTTATCTACTGTATATAGAGGTGTTATCAGTCATTGTATAGGAGGAGGAGGTGAGCCGTGACATCACCTATTGTGAATGATGGATCCTGTGTTATCTACTGTATATAGAGGTGTTATCACTCACTGTACAGGAGGAGGAGGTGAGCTGTGACATCACCTATTGTGAATGGTGAATCCTGTGTTATCAGCTGTATATAGAGGAGTTATCAGTCATTGTACAGGAGGAGGAGGTGAGCTGTGACATCACCTATTGTGAATGGTAGGTCCTGTGTAATCTACTGTATATACAGGTGTTATCAGTCATTGTACAGGATGAGGAGGTGAGCTGTTACATCACCTATTGTGAATGGTGGATCCTGTGTTATCTACTGTATATACAGGTGTTATCAGTCATTGTACAGGAGGAGGAGGTGAGCTGTGACATCACCTATTGTGACTGGTGGATCCTGTGTTATCTACTGTATAAAGAGGTGTTATCCTTATCAGTGATTGTACAGGAGGGGGAGGAGGTGAGCTGTGACATCACCTATTGTGACTGGTGGATCCTGTGTTATCTACTGTATATAGAGGTGTTATCAGTCATTGTACAGGAGGAGGAGGTGAGCTGTGACATTGCCTATTGTGTGATCAGTCATCGTAATTCTGTACGAGATGATAAAGACAAAGCTAACTAAGATGTCCATGTTTAGATATAAAACTTCACCAATTTATCAGTACAGCTTTGTCTGTCCCAAAGTTCAGTGTGAGAGCTGCAAGATTATTAATTTCTTTTTTAATAAAATCATAGAATGAAATAAAAATTGCCGGCATTTTCTGAGGATAGGTGGTGTGCTGTACGGACGCAGTGCGCTCCCTGCACTGCCTATATCTGGCCACTGGTGGAGCTGGTGTCGGACCTCCACCGATCTGATGCCGATGACCTATTATAAGGCAAAGTGATCAATATCATACGGCCGGAGAACTCCCCTAACAGGGAGTGCTAAACTGCTGTGAAAGAGGGGAATTGTTAAGGAATGTCACCTAAGAAGTGACAGTCATGACATTATAGAAAAACATAAGAACAAAGCAGATCTACAGTACTAAACTAATATTCAGGCGCAGAAATCCACTGCGGACGGTGTACCGAGACATCACATCCGCACTGTACGTCAGCGTCGCGCCATTAATGAATACATGGACCCCACTATTACTATACACGCAAAAACGAGAGACACTTCGCTAACATCTATATTTATCAAAAGCGTTAATGCCTCCGACCACTAGATGGTGACCTCAACGCCAGTGTCCAGACCGACCTCATATATACTGGGGAAGAGGTGGGATTCAGCCTTAACTCCCATTAAAAATAAGTGAACTATAGAAGTTCTAGGGGATTTGTCTCTTGATTTTACAATTCCAACTGCATACATTACTAAATATATCTGCTTGACCTGATTAGGCTGGTGTACTGACTATGAAAATGCATGTCAAAATGTCTGTAAAGTCCTTTATGAAAGTTTAAACTCTGGCTGCCACCACCTGGACTGATTGACAGCTCTTCAATGTTTGTCCTTCCTGCTGCTTTAGCGGACACTGTATCTGCACAGTGTGTACAGGTCCGGACACATGGCAGTACACCAGACCGGCAAACGTGGAACATTGGGCTGACTTATTTGTTACAATGTATCAGTCTAAGTCTAGGTTGTACAGCGCAAAGACTGAACCCAGAGAGTTGTGGTAAATGCTCTCTGGTTTGTAAGTGGTGACCCCCGATGTTCAGTTCTGGGTCTGATATTATCGATGGGATTAATATTGTGGTTTCTTATTTTTCAGATGATACCAAGCTGCGTAGAATAATGCAGTGTATGGAGAGTGCTCATAAGCTACGTGTCGGCAGATGAGGATCAACGTGAAGAAATGTGAAGTTGTGCACATGGGAACTAATACAATGTAAACTAGGAGAGGCACTTGTGGAGGAGGATCTGGGAGCACTGGAAGATCACAGACTAGTTGGCAGCACAATGTCAATCAGCTGCTTCAGCAGGATAATGTCATGTATTAGCAGGGGCAGCCATAGAGAGAAGACGCTCCTGTGTAGAGATGAGCAAACCCCAACTTAAAAGTTCGGGATTCATACAGGACAGTTTGTGTTGGTTGCTAAATGTCGAACATGGATTTCTCCCGTAAGTCATTTTTCAATGTTCAAAATTCCGGGGGAAGAGAGAGGAGGGAGAGAATTTTCCAGCTCAAAAACTTTGGGTCCTCATTGTTTTCAATGGGGATCAGGTTCTAGTTCAGGGTCGGGTAAAGTTCTGGTACCACAACCAAACTTTGGAATAAAGTTCGGGTAGGTTACCAGAACCTGAACTTCCACGGGTCCGCTCACTTATTACTCAGGTTAGTTTATTTTTTTATTTTTACTGTATGTAATTAACCTTTTATATACACAAGACTGGCTGAACCATTAAAGGGGCGGTCTTTAAAGACCACAACCATGATTATTCCAGGGATCGGGGATCAGGAATTGACAGACCCGGATAAATGATTGACACATTGGGGCAGCCCCATGACAGTTCATTGCCCGGCACCAGGTAATGTGTTACATAGGACGACACTTCACAAACAAAAGGCTGAATTGTGATTGCAGAAACCCCCAGAATCCCCTGCCGCCCCATAGAAGCCGCGGCGTAATTTAACTTTTACGCAATGCTTGAAGAACTGCGCTGATTGTGATTTTCAGACGAGCGTAATCGCCGCTTCCCGACGTCTCCTTTCTGCGACTTCACCAGTAAACAGTAGAAAATGTCAGCTATTAAACGTGACGCCCGCAGGAGCAGATAGGCTCTCCGTAAAGGTAATTAACATTTCTCTTAAAAAATAAGTCACTTTACTCCTCTAATACGTTGTTTTTACGGCTGACAATGCGCCATATTATACCGCGCTCCGACCGCGGACAATGCTTTCTGACATCTGTTTGACACGTACCATAAATAACTGCACGGAGCGAATCAAGACCGCGCAAGATAAAAATCTGTCTGAGAATAATTGTGGCTTCAGACAGCTCGGATGGAAAGGAAGAAAAGAAAACTAAAGGGTAACGGCGCGCTATGGCGTATGTGATGGTAATGACATGGAGGTGATGGAACAAGAAGGCGCAGGAATGACAGGAAGGGTCTGTGAAGTTCACTCACTCGGATACGCTGTCGGACTGACCGCAAGACGAGACATCAGTGTGACAGTGGATTCGAGAAATCACACATAGAAGACTTGAGACTGCCAGGACACCCCTGGGCGCCACTAACCCTCCCTGACCGTATACAGAGTACAGACACATATACACATATATACTGCAAGTGTCTAGAGTATAGAACACAATGTATCTTAAAGACGACCTTTCATCAAACTCTTCATGTTGAACTGGACACAGGATGTAATATTGGCTGCAGGGCAGAATGAAACATTCTGTTTTTATGTTGCCTGTCCATTTGCAGAGATATTAGCTATGAAAGAAAGTGTTTGGCACCGAATGAGTTAACTTTTGTTAAGCCCAAGTGGTTGTTATAGAACAGTTTTCCCAGGAGGGGGGCGTGCACTTCTTCTCCCTGTATGATGTTGACCAATTACAAGCAGGAAGCAACACACAGAAAAAAAGAACACGCCTCCACCATAGCTTAGGTTTCCTGACCTACCTAAGGGTTTGTGCACACATCGTCTTTTTCCGCCCAGAATCTGCCTGAAAAGGCGCCCCATAAAATCAGCCGGGTGCGCAGCAGGGAAATTGTGCGCATGTTCCTTCTTATGTTACTTCTTTCAACCACTTCGGGGTTCAGAAATCCTGAAACAGTTGAAACGTGACCTGCTCCTTCTCTGGGCGGCTTCCACTGGAATCCACCAGCTTTCCATACCTGAAAGTGTAGTGGGGGGAGCTGCCACAATAATGACAGGAATATGATCGCCAGCATTTTTCTGAAGCGGCCTCACCTGGCTGCATCGGTGTCTAAGTCATGCCATGTACACATAACCTAACTCTGCAACATCTCTTCAGAGCGAGTCTTGACCTCCTCAGCTCTGCTACATCTCCAAACCCTCTCTACTGTGCCGTTTACTCTCCTGCAATTCACCGGTCTCCTACAATGTTTCTCCAGCCTCTGCAGCCTCCAACGGCCGTCCGGCCTCAACATCATCAGTCATTGCTGCTCAGTGGATTCCTAATGTTTGGATCCTGATCACATATATGGCTAGCTGTGCGGGCAGATTTGTAGATTTGGGGTTTAGTGAACACCTCTGTAACCCTTATTTTCCTTCTTTGGTGCACAGAAAACTTCTTCCAACAGGACCCCTTTAAACATTTGAATTCCAGTGCTGAATACAATAGATTTATAAGATAGGGAACAAAAGGGGACTGGTGTTTTCTATGGGACTGTTCCCCTTTATGGCATCAAGACCCAACACATCATCTCCCCTTGCACCTCTGTGGTTAACTCTTAGCATTCCGGAATATCTGCAGATTTAGAGTTCGATGACCCTGAGGACTCATAGAATTTTCCTTGCATTAATAACACTAAAGCCAAATCTTAATATGGTTTTTGCAGCAGGTTCTTTGGCGGCTCATTACCTCAGTGCTTCTCCAATATTAGAATAGAACAAAGGAGGCGCAGCAGAAACATTGTAACTTCATCTGCTGAATTAACGCCATTCAGGTAACGAGCATTCATTGATCAGCTAAAAAGCCGGGAGAGGAGAGAGGGCTCCTGCGGCACATAATGGAAGAATACGACGCTGCCACCTGTCCATAATTACCCCCCGATTTCATCTGTTTCATGATGGTGGGCTTTATGTTTTGTTTTTTTCACATCAGAGCTCGGGTGACAAGTCAGAACATGCCGAGAATAGAAAGCGCATGAAGCGCAGCCCCAGGGAAAGGCTTCAAAGTTTGCTAGATAACAATCATTAATTATCTATTGATTAATGAGCCCCGCATGGGACGGAGCCGCATTGAGCCGCCTTCACACTGCAGCAGTTGTTTGTCATCGCTGTATTCCCCGGCCATGACGCCTTCCCTGTTACCAGGGTTATTCCGCTCTTCTTTGTGTCTTCAGGTGGATTCACTGTATATTCAGACGGGGCGATCCGATGCAATTATTATCCTGGCATCACAAATCACATAGGGGAAAAAAAAAGCCACAAGCGTTTTTTGCTGCTGTTTTTATAAGATTCACCTGTAAAAAAAAAACAGAACATGAACAAGCAGGGTAACCTGCAGCAGAAACGCTGCACACGTCTCCATTACACGTCATCCAATCTGATCATACAACCCGATCCGGTGATTTCAATGGCAGACCAGTATTGCTCATTTTATTCAGATAAACATAAAGTCACGATGTCCATGTTTTCCATATGTTTCTTCTGGTTTCCTCCCAGCATATGGAGCCGCAGGTGCTACATCTGTATTCCTATGGGATACTTAGGTAGAAACACCAAATAAGATAGAGATTGGAATTTGGGTTCTGTTAACCCTTCTGCTGCCTGGGGATCTTTCAGCCATTTTACCTCCAATCACATTCAGTTCTAAGATCCCTAAAAATCCACTCTGTGCTCAACTTTTCTCGTGCATTTCCTCATCGTCTCCCACCGGACATCTCCCAATCCCTCCGCACACATCCGCCCCGACTCATCAAAGATCCTCACTCCAGAATTCTGGGGTAAAAGCTTTGGAAATTTGCAAAATTCTGTCTAAATTCTGCAGCTTTTGGCATCTTCGTGCCAGTGTCTCCTAGCTCTGCTGAAATGAGCGGAGCTGGGGCAGGACGGGGCAGGATGGGGGCATGAAATTGACGAGCAGCGACGTTTGCTAAGGCATAAGTCCTACTCTAGCAGGGGCTGGAGTAAGATTTGTGGTGACGCGTACACTGATGTGTATGACGCTTCTCTAACCCTCCTGAATCATGAAGAGGCGTATGAATCCGGAGCGTCTGACTCCAGCATGCCCCCTCATCAAGACCGCTGTGATTCTTGATGAATCGGGCAATAATCTCGGCTTCTTAAAGGACCTCAATATTGACTCCGCAGACAACCATCTCCAACTTTTCTCCCGTGCTTCCCCCATACATTGGAATGCTCTAATCTAACTGGTCAGACTCTCCCCACCATTGAAAAATGAAAAAACAACCTGGAATCCATCTCTTCAGGAAAGTCTACACCCTGCGATAATCCCACCGCACTGCCATATAGACAGACTCTGCCCTCACCTATCTTCTTACTTTGTAGCTTGGGGGCCCTCGCGGGCCAGTCCTCTCTTCCTCTCTCCCTTGTGACTGTCTGATAATTAGCCATATTTATTGTTCTTGTACTTTAATATAAATACTTCACGACCGATAATGTATAGATACTTTATCAGTCGTGTCCCTGGCTTTGATGCGGGCTCCAGCGATGAGCCCGCATCTTTCCAGGCACGTGACAGCTGATCTGATCAGCGGCCATGTGCCTCTAACAGTCGGGATTGGATCCACGATCCTCCTGCAGCTGTTAACATGGTAAATGCCGCCGTCAATCCTGGCGTTCATAGGAGGTGATGATTTTTGCTACAGTTAGCAGGGATGAAGCCTCGCTATGTGTAGCACAAGAGATCACAACTTCAATTCTCCTAAGGAGACTATTGAAGCCAGTAAAAAGTAGAAAAAAAAGTTTTTAAAGATATGAAAAAAAATAGAAAAACACACAAAAGTTCAAATCACCCCCCTTTTGCCACTTTCAAAATAAAACATAACAAAAAAAATACACATATTTGGTATCGCTGCTTTCAGAAACGTCCGATCTATCAAAATATAGAGTAAATTAATCTTATCGGTAAACGGTGCAACCAGAAATAAACAATTGAAACACCAGAATTATGATTTTTTGGATCGCCACAAAATTGAAACAAAATGCAATAACAGGCGATAAAAACATCGAATCTACCCTAAAATGGTATCAATAAAAACGTCAGCTCAGCGCGCAAAAAATAAGCCCTCGCCCGGTCCCAGATCCCGAAAAATGAAGGCGCTACGGGTCTCGGAAAATGGCAACATAAGTAGTTGTTTTTTTTTCTTACAAATTTCAGATTTTGTTTCACCACTTAAATAAAAAAGAACCTATTCATGTTTGGTATCTGCAAACTCGTACTGACCTGGGGAATCCTATTTGCAGGTTAGTTTTAGCATTTAGTGTACATGGTAAATAAAAACCCAAAAAACAATTGTGGAATTGCACTTTTTTTTTGCAATTTCACCGCACTTGGGATTTTATTCCTGTTTTCCACGATATGGTAAAATCAATGATGTTGTTCAAAAATTACAACTCATCCTGCAAAAAAACCAAGCCCTCATATGGCCATATTAATGAAAAAAATAAAAAAAAGTTATGGCTCTGGGAAAAAGAGTAGGAAAAAACGAAAATGAAAAATTGCACAGGGGTGGGGGGGTTTAAAATGATGATAAGATTTCTATTCTTTTCATTCCGGGCAGGAAAACATTAATTCATATTATGGTCATTCCCAATGACCTCTCCAAGTCTCAAGAGTTTTACAAAGGTCAAATATGAGTCTTTATCTCTAGGGGGCTGGTGAAGCGATTGCTGAGCACTAGACTTGAATGAATCATTTCACAGGACCCTGGTTCGGTGCCCGTCAGACCCGAGCCCCGCGGACTGACGCCTCACTGCCGACATCCCTGGCCGTCCTAATCTCTATGCTCGGCAAGACATCTTAGATTGCTTTGTGACGCATATGATGGCACGTCAAGGTGGCTAATCAAAAGAGGGGCTCCCATCCAGTGGCCATGGACTGCTGACGTGGCCCTGGGACCCGTTGAAGCTCCGGAAGGGAGCGAAACAGCCGCTGTCCTCTCTCTCACTCCCCCGCACAACCTCAGGAACCTCCGTCCGATGCCGCAAGCTAATATGTACTGTTAGCACAAATAAAGGAAACGTTTGGAACTTTCGTTGAGTGTTACTTTTATTTTGACTTTTGCAAGTTCCAAAGATGAAGGAACCAAGGACTTGTGGCTATTGTGGTTTATATGGGACATTTCCTCACCCAAGTCCACCAGCATTTCTTAATCTTCCCCAAGGACGTGACGTTTTGTATTTTCGAGACCGGAGCAGTTCCCGCTGTCTCTCTTATGAACATTACATTGTTGCAGTTAAACTTCCCAGCAGATATTACTTCTCAATCACTTACGCTGAAGATCCCCCCTGATCGAGTCACAGTCGTCTGAAGAGCATTGTTGTCCTCGAGGTAGCTGGCAGGAATCACCGAGCTCCTTGTAAATTGAAGACGCCACACTGAGCGCCACCGAGTCTTCCCAACCACCGACACTTACAATTACACCTTCTAATTGAGCTAAGTTAGTGAAGACTCCGTCAATCTGCGCTCACACGCAATGAACTGACTTGACAAAATCCTCTCTACCCTCAAGTCTCCCCCTCGCATTCGCACTTCAACAATGCAATTTGTAAATCCCTCAAACCAAACCCGGCTAATGGCATGTTATGCTATTCCAGGTGCTGAGGGTATAATTAAAGCTGTATTAGAGTTGTACAAAGCTGTACCAGTCTAATTGCACGCTTTATGTCAAACCTGACACCTTCATTTCCTCATTTAATTCCCAAGCTATCGCTCCTCTTATCAGGGATTGCCGGCTTTATATAGGGCAGCAAACCTGATGCATGAAACACAAGAAGAACAACTTTCTGAAAGTAGAAACAAATTAGCAGAAAACTTCACAATAAGTGACACAAGGTAATTCCACCCAGTAAATGGAATCGCTAATTTTTGTAACTTTTTTCTAAGACTGGGATTTTATGTGACAGAGAAGCCTCCTAGATTAAAGGCTATGAAAACCTTCAACAGGGAATTTTCCGTAAGTTAGTGGTTATTTTAGTTAATACAATTGCACTAAATTGAAGTCTGCAATCTTCAGTCATTTATTATCTGCCCCCTGATAATGCAGTTTGCAGGATGATTCAAGATTGAGATTTTTCTCTTGTGCGACTGTCTCTCCCAGCAATATATGCTGAATGTGATGTCTGTATGTCCCTCTCAGTAATATAGGCTGGATGTGAGGTCTGTATGTCCCTCTCAGTAATATAGGCTGGATGTGAGGTCTGTATGTCCCTCTCAGTAATTTAGGCTGGATGTGAAGTCTGTGTGTCTCTCCCAGTAATATAGGCTGGATGTGGGGTCTGTGTGTCTCTCCCAGTAATATAGGCTGGATGTGAGCACTGTGTGTCTCTCCCAATAATATAGGCTGGATGTGAGCACTGTGTGTCTCTCCCAATAATATAGGCTGGATGTGAGGTCCGTGTGTCTCTCCCAGTAATATAGGCTGGATGTGAGCTCTGTGTGTCTCTCCCAATAATATAGGCTGGATGTGAGGTTTGTGTGTCTCTCCCAGTAATATAGGCTGGATGTGAGGTCTGTGTGTCTCTCCCAGTAATATAGGCTGGATGTGATGTCTGTATGTCCCTCTCAGTAATATAGGCTGGATGTGAGGTCTGTATGTCCCTCTCAGTAATTTAGGCTGGATGTGAGGTCTGTGTGTCATTCCCAGTAATATAGGCTGGATGTGGGGTCTGTGTGTCTCTTCCAGTAATATAGGCTGGATGTGAGGTCTGTGTGTCTCTCCCAGTAATATAGGCTGGATGTGAGGTCTGTGTGTCCATAGGCTCGATGTGAGGTCTGTATGTCTCTCCCAGTAATATAAGCTGGATGTGAGGTCTGTGTGTCTCTCCCAGTAATATAGGCTGAATGTGAGGTCTGTGTGTCTCTCCCAGTAATATAGGCTGGATGTGAGCTCTGTGTGTCTCTCCCAGTAATATAGGCTGGATGTGAGGTCTGTGTGTCCCTCTCAGTAATGTAGGCTGGATGTGAGGTTTGTGTGTCTCTCCCACTAAATATAGGCTGGATGATAGCTCTGTGTGTCTCTCCCAGTAATACAGTGGCTCGCAATAGTATTCACCCCCCTTGGCTTTTTACCTATTTTGTTACAGTACAACCTGTGTGAAAATATTTTTGTAATTCAATTTGTGTGTGATGCATCAGCACTAAATAGTCAAAGCTGGTGAAGTGAAGTGAGAAAAATATAGGCAAAAATTACATTTATGGGATCGAATAACTAAAAATTGGCATGTGCATATGTATTCACCCCTTTTGGTGCAAGCAATTCCCTTTATAAGTCCTATGCTTAGTGACAGGGCTTCCACCTGTGTGCAATCTAATGTCACATGTCTGTCAGTATATACACTTTTATACACTTTACCTTTTCTGAAAGGCCACAGAGGCTGCAACACCATTATCAAGAAGCACCACTAATCAAACACCATGAAGACCAAGGAGATCTCCAAACAACACCATGAAGACCAAGGAGATCTCCAAACAACACCATGAAGACCAAGAAGATCTCCAAATAACACCATAAAGACCAAGGAGAGCTCCAAACAACATCATGAAGACCAAGGAGATCTCCAAATAACACCATAAAGACCAAGGAGAGCTCCAAACAACATCATGAAGACCAAGGAGATCTCCAAATAACACCATAAAGACCAAGGAGATCTCCAAATAACACCATAAAGACCAAGGAGATCTCCAAATAACACCATAAAGACCAAGGAGAGCTCCAAACAACATCATGAAGACCAAGGAGATCTCCAAACAACACCGTGAAGACCAAGGAGATTTCCAAATAACACCATAAAGACCAAGGAGATCTCCAAATAACACCATAAAGACCAAGGAGATCTCCAAACAACATCATGAAGACCAAGGAGATCTCCAAATAACACCATAAAGACCAAGGAGATCTCCAAATAACACCATAAAGACCAAGGAGATCTCCAAATAACACCATAAAGACCAAGGAGAGCTCCAAACAACATCATGAAGACCAGGGAGATCTCCAAACAACACCGTGAAGACCAAGGAGATCTCCAAATAACACCATAAAGACCAAGGAGATCTCAAAATAACACCATAAAGACCAAGGAGATCTCCAAACAACATCATGAAGACCAAGGAGATCTCCAAATAACACCATAAAGACCAAGGAGAGCTCCAAACAACATCATGAAGACCAAGGAGATCTCCAAATAACACCATAAAGACCAAGGAGATCTCCAAATAACACCATAAAGACCAAGGAGAGCTCCAAACAACATCATGGAGATCTCCAAACAAAATCGTCCCAGTAATATAGGCTGGATGTGAGGTCTGTGTGTCTGTCCCAGTAATATAGGCTGGATGTGAGGTCTGTGTGTCTGTCCCAGTAATATAGGCTGGATGTGAGGTCTACACATTTCTTCTGTTAGTCTCTGTTCCCAAATACAGTAAATCTGTCTGGCTATGACTGCTGCATCCCAATCTCAACAAGCTCCGTCAACTTTTTGAAAAGTGTCAAACTATCATGAAATTTTTTTAAAAAATGCTATTTTTTGTAAAATCCAGACGTGCAACCAAAATGTATGACTTTTTTTTTTCCCACCAGATAACTGGTGCAATGGACTTGCATTTTTTTCTTCTTCAATGCCTGTGTATTACAAGTGTGGAAATTCTTGTAGCCAGTTTCCTTTCGCACAAAAGCAAAAATTAAAAAAATCATCTTTGCAAATACTCTTGATTAAAAAAAAACAAAAAAACCCCAAAATGGATGCAGACTACAGACATTGAATAGTCTGAACCTCGAGTCCGATTATTCCAGTGTCTCCGCATCGTGTTGATAAACCTACAGGCTAAATGTTTTTTTAATTAAAATGAGGGAATATTTATTTCTATTGAGTTCATTGTATTTATTGGCCATTAGTGTCCATTTATCGGAGGCCGCGGTAAGATGAGCCATTTTCTCCCTCCGTTCGAGGGAATGTTACCTATAGGAAATCGCTGTATATTGCTGTTAATCTGACAGTCACAATCAGCTTCACACTTGAGAAAGAACAGATTTGACCTTAGAGATTTGTTGCCTCTTGCAGAAAAGGCTGATTTATTGGATCCAATATTGATTTAAAGGCGAGAAGAACGGGGGGGGGGGGACATGAACCGCACATTCTTCTGTTTAAGAGGTTTCTCCTTTGTTCAAACCACAATGGAGAGAAAAACATGAAATTACCTGTATTACATAGTTTACCATATGGCGGCACATATAACACCGTCGCTCATTTCTCTATTATTTACCAGCGGACGCATCTTCTGATGTAAAGTTCGTCTTCACCTTGAACTGAATATTATATTATTTACCCAAAATGAGGAGAAAAAAAAATCTAATCCTATTTTCCAGGGTTGAAGGAAGTAAAACGACTTTATGAAAACTTTTGTAATTTATGTAAACAGTAATAATTCTAAAACAAGTATATCAATGAAAACAATAGTCATAATTATATCAACCAAATGTCACAAACTAGTGTATAATATCAATAATGGTAATAAGCAAAATAAAATTACATGTTTAAATTAGTTACTTTTTTGCTTTTTTAACATCTGCTTTGCTTTATAGATTGGAGCAGAATGAGCAGAGTCATCTCATTATCATGAGAGGGTACACGAGTTACTGACAGTTCTACACTACTGCTGGGGGCCAAGATAATATAGTAACACTATACATTGTATACCTACATATAAGACTCTATATACAGCTCCCCTCAGGGATGTAACTACAGTAGGTGCAGGGGCTGCAATCGCTCCCGGACCCTGGAGCCTAGGGGACCCCAGAAGTTTTTTTTAGCCAATATGAAAAGACCAATGCTATTAAGGACTTGCAATAATTGAGGCCACTTTGGAGATTTTGCATTGGGGCCGTACGCTTCACGTTACGCCACTGGTTCCCGTCATGCACTGGTCTTTGGGGGAGGGGTGATTCAGAATTATTTTCTGGAGACTGTAGTTATTGATGACATTTCTCTGTGAAGTGGATCATTTATTTTAGCTGCCTTAAATTGCACGTTTGCACTTGCTGCCCTGATTCAGGACTATGTTCCCTTCTAGGTTTTCCATGCAGAAAGGCGCTCATGGCCATTCAGGAGGGCAGGGAACTGTAGCCGCTCCTCATACCTAGAATGGAATTACGCCGTAACTTTCATGCACAAAGGGTGTCGTTATATAGGCAAAAAGATTGCTGACAAAGCTGTAAATCAGCACAGCAGCGCCGTTCTCTATCGCTGCGCCCAGAGGATGAACACCCACTGATGTGATTGCACATCCTAGCGCTGCGCCATCCCTATACATTGGATATTACCCTCACTGCTGCTTCTTCTTGGAGTGCAATGACCGATCTGTGGTAGTAAAGTAACTTGCATTTGCTTTGTCTTTGTTCCTATGCAAAGTGCAGCAGTTGAGAAGAGTTGGTCACCGGCTGCTGCGCTCTGCAGGAAGTCTTCAATCAGGTGCACTGCACCCGTGCTTCATTGTGCTCCCCCACCGCTCTCTGCCTCTCCTTGTCAGCAGAAATATATTATTTTATTATATTATATATATTTATTATTATATTATAATATATTATTTACAGTACAATACAATTTACCTCTTTATATACTTTTTCCAGCACTAACTAGGGCTAGGGCTAAAGTAAAGGCTAGAGCTAATGCTAGGGGTAGATTAAGACGAAATAGTTACAGGAAAAAAAAAGTTATCAAAAAAAAACAAACTCATGCAACCAAATCTAACTTATTATTACTATAAGAAAATACATTAATATTTTCTGAATATACATTACATTTGTTTTGGGGATAACAGGGGCAAAATGAGTTTGGTGGAAGGGACTTGGAAAGTGCTGACTATCCACAAGTTAGAGAACACAAAATACTTGCCTCGCCCTGGGTGCGCTCAGTCCACACAACACCACTTCCCTTTCAAAACACATTTACAGGTTCATTATGGAAAATACTAAGATAAATGTGCGACACGCATCTATTGAGAGTGAATAAATAGGAGGATAAAGAGTTTTTAGGCATTAAAAAATTCCATTTTTTATTATATCAAGCTAAAAAACATACAAAATGTACAAAAAATTAGGACAAAGTGACATTATGAGGGTAGCATAAGGCTCTGGTAACAAAGGCCTAAGTAACAGACAATTTAGCATATCCAACTTCGTAAGGACATAAATACATTGGGTTACGATAAGATGTAGGTAGCATAGATAGTCCAGAATGTATACAGTGAGTATATAGTAAACATATATTAGTGAATATTTTATAAATAATTAAAGTCGCAGTATAGATTCAAAGATCTATCTAAATGACATCACTGCCCTCCAATAGTAGCATATGCAAAGGTGAAAAAGAGGGAGTAGGAAGTCAATATCTTACCAAGTAAGGAGCCAGAGACCAGTGCCTACTAAAGCGCAATGACAGACCCTAGACCCCGACGCGCGTTTCGCGGCCACCAGGGGCCGCTTCCTCAAGGGGAGTCAAATCAGTAGTGTTATCTATTGAGAGTGACAAAACGTGGCTAAGACCCATAGATGCTGTTTTTGGAGCAGATAAAGGCAGATTCCTGGCACAGGTAGCCTAATAAATCAGCCCCAATATTCGCTGTATGTTTGTTAAATAGGGGCTTTATCTTTGGATTTTTGGGGGTGAATGAGAGGAGTTACTTTGTTACTTCATTTAGTTTCTTTTGTTTTTTTCTCTTTTTTGTGCCGCACCTTCTACAAATTGCAACATTAAATATTAGACACATCCAGATTTCCCCATCATTGTCTCAGTTCATTGTGATTATTCCAAGTCCTGGTACCAAACCTGCGGCCCCACGGCGCTCCTAATGAGAACACAGCGCTCACATTAGCCGGAGCTCGTCCTCGCCTCCTATTTGCAGCTCCCTCATGTCCCCATCCACTTATTTGTCTGCAACCAAGGTATTTAATGACATCTTTATTTTTGCTTCATGCTATTGCATGCAAACAAACCTCCTGGTGGAAGCGGCACAAGACTCCCCGAAGACCATTTGTTTATTTGCGACTCTCTGTGTTACAATCCCGCGGGGAACGGAGAAGTGAAATCTCCAATCTGGAGCTCTTACAGGCATATTTAATAATTTAGTTAACAGGCCAGGACACGATTGTTGTCCCCGGTTCAGCAGAGAGCGGGGGCGCCGCTGACAGGGCGGTGTCCTCATCCATTTCTCCAAAATTTAGTGACTTTTTTAATAACTTAACAGAAGGGAGAATGTGATTTCAGGCTAAAACAATGCAATTAATGTAGCAAATAAATTTGAAAAACAGACAGAATTCATTGATGTCAAGAAGGAACTTTTTATACAGTCTAATTTCAAAAAATGTATAGAATTCAGGCTTTCCTTTTCTAATCATTATTAAAGAAAAAGTCTATTTAATTGTTTTTGCTACATTTATTAAATATATTTTCTATTCACTGTACACTACGTAGGACATCAGTATCAGATCAGTGGTGGTCCGGCACCCAGCAACCCCACCGATCAGCCGCTTGCAGCCCCCCCTGTGGTCAAAGTGTGCAGAGACAGAACACAACAGCTCCATACACCGTATAGTGGCCGTTCTCAGTACTGCGGCTCAGTTCCTATTAAAGTGAATGTGATCTGAGATGCAGTATCAATATACGGAGCTGCTGTTTTCTGGACAATTCCTTTAACATTGTCACTATAATCACTAGAAGTATTGAAAAAATAAAACGCACAACTAGTCCACAACTGAACTTTCCAGCTGCTGGTGCTTGAGATGAAACAGCGCTGCATGAATCCACTTCAGCGCTGGTTTCACAGCATTCTGCTGCCTTTTTAGTGCTTTTTTTATGCAGCCAGAAGTTACTGTGATTCTGCCACCATTACAATAAGTCAGTGCAGACTTCAGCCTCCAGTTTTATGGGGTAAATTTGCTCCAGGCTTCTGATGTCCTTCTATGGTTTAGGGAGAGGCATAAAGAAGAGACCCCAGAAATAAAAGCGTCTCATCGAATTTGATCATATTTTGTTCCAAAATAACAATGAACAGAATGACCCAATCTGTCACATTCCTTCCCTTTAAATGAGACCTGTCACTTCTCATAAAGATGTAATTCATGACACTTAGTGTAAAAGCCGCTGTTCTTCTGCATCCGGCAATGTTCTTCTTGTGTTCCTGCTCTTCTCTCTATATAAATCTGTAATTTGTTTTAGCCAATTGGGTGTGACCCTCAATAAGTCACCCACAAAACACTGAATGATCATACTCACAAAACACTCCATGATCACACCCAAAAAATACTCAATGGCCACACCCACAAACACTCAATGACCACACCCACAAAACACTCAATGGTCACACCCACAAAATATTCAATGGCCACACCCACAAAATACTAAATGACCACACCCACAAAACACTCAATGGCCACACCCACAACACACTCAATGACCACACCCACAAAACACTGAATGGTCACACCCACAAAATACTCAATGGCCACACCCACAAAACACTAAATGACCACACCCATAAAATACTCAATGACCACACCCACAAAACACTCAATGGTCACACCCACAAAATACTCAATGACCACACCCACAAAACACTCCATGATCACACCCACAAAATACTCAATGACCACACCCACAAAACACTCCATGATCACACCCACAAAACACTCCATGATCACACCCACAAAACACTCAATGGTCACACCCACAAAATACTCAATGACCACACCCACAAAACACTCAATGGCCACACTCACAAAATACTCAATGGTCACACCCACAAAACACTCAATGGTCACACCCACAAAACACTCAATGGCCACACCCACAAAATACTCAATGGTCACACCCACAAAACACTCAATGACCACACCCACAAAATACTCAAGGGCCACACCCAGTCGGCTCAAAAGGCTAGATTAATATAGAAGATGGGACTGTATCTCAGGAAGGAAAAGGAGCAGGAAGAAAAGAAGCCGGAACCTGGGAGAACAGCGGCATTTACAGCAGGTAGATTACATTTATGACGAGTGACCGGTCCTCTTTAAGGCAAACACATTGACAAGATCTGTGACCCCACAGTGGCCACGAGGTCTGGAACATCTCACAATGTGATTCCTGATTCACTTCTGTGGCTTTTCTGCATCCTCAATGATCGAGGTGTCACATATCTACTAGCAGTCCTGGGCTTCACACTTGTCTGATTTATTAATATGCATCTAATTCTCCATAATATAATCACTTAATATATAATATACACCTGATGGCAGATACAGCAAAGTTACTGAGCGGGAACAGGGGAATTGAGGGAGGAGGTTGTGTAACAAGGTGGCATGGTGACGATGGTGGGCAGCGCGGGCACCCGTACAAGGTCTGCCTGCACTCATCATCCGGGCACTTTATCATCTAGTGTTCAATCTGCTTGAGGCCTAAAGCAAACACGACCCGTCAGTTACAGCATCAGAGCGAGTTCATCCAAGATTAGATCAGATCTTCCCACTCTGCTAATATGAAGCTGCGAAACAATCATGGAGTTAAGAGGCAGGAAGAGACGGGTGAAGAATGAGAAAAACTGCAGGCGCAGCCGGGGTCGCTGCCAGAGGTCACATATACAGCAGGTGGAAACCCACTACCTACTGTGGTCCCAGCACCGTGGGTGATACTTCACAGAAGGTTGTCTATGTGTTCCTCAGCAGTGGAAAGTGACCAATTCTGCAGATTTGTCGGTGCGAGGAGACATTAATTGTTAAATGATACCCCCTGTCACAGATCCCAGCCATCCAATCTGGGTTCTATAGGACTTTCTTGGGGGGTAAGCAGTGGTGCGATACCATACAATTTTTTTTTACTGGGTCATAAAATCGCTGTCTCTAGATAAAATGTGGGAAACAGAAAAGGCAAAAATGCTGAGGGCAGAATCTGACATCGTAGTGGCGCCCCCTGTCTTTCATATATGCCTCTGCAGAGACCTCCCAACTAAGATGATATTGCAACTTTGCAAAGCAGGAACAGAGTCAATCAAGAGATTTGCGCTGACCTGGGTCGGGGATCCCTGGTGCAGCATCTTGGCAGCTGGGACAACAAAGTCTTCACTTCTGTAGGTGTCATCTTGCACAGGAGGCACCGCCACGCTGAGGATGCCGGCTGTGGAAGACTGCCATGGTCCGGTGTCAGCCCAGTCCTCTGTGGCAGCCAAACCAGGGCAGCATTCTCGGCAGGATGAAGCGACCATCTCTAATCGATCACTTCTCAGCTCGTTGGATTGTGCCAGTGTTGCCCGAGTCATGCCACATCATCCTGAAGCCTTCCGAGTAGCGGGCTGCAGTGATGATGCCTCAGGGGTCTCGGTTGTACACGGCACAAGACTGCAGCCAGGTAATGGGGGGCCAGCATGGACGATCGGGACGTGGGACTACAACGTTGGCGATTACATACACAAGAATACACACTTGGTTATTTCATTATTTTTTGTGGCGGTGGTGAAGTTGGCACAGAACATAGAATCCACTTTAGGGGTCAGAACGTCTTCATCGGGCAATGACGATGAGTCTATAAGCAATAAGAAATCTTACATTGACTTATACATGCGTCCGTCATTACTGCTCTGCGAATTTCATGAAGCACTCTAATATCTCATTATACAAAGCCAATACAAGACCATGACAAGCTAGCCCCACTCTAAAAAGGGTGCAACCCCAATCACAACCACTGGGAGGCCACAGATAGCATAAACGTCTCCCAACAGAGTATCGCAAAATCAATTTTTCTTCCAAAGCCGCTCATTTCAGGATGGTTTGAGCGTACGGTTCTTAGAAGTATTTGTAGTGGTATAGAGGGGGGTGAAGTGGTAGCAGTCTAAACCTGGCCCTCGTGCCTGAAGGTAATGGCGAATGGCACAAGGTACAGGTGGTCCGGGTACAGATTTTGTATAAGCAGTTTTTACTTTACACCTTGGATTATTGATCACTCTGCAACATTGAATAATGCGGCACCTGACAGCTCGTGGATTAAGGGATTATCTGAATTTTACTGTTTGCATGAAAAAGAAATGATATATGGCTGGACTTCATCACAGATATTCATAATTATTAAGCACTCCACCCGAGGCAACTTAATCAATAGACGTTAGTAAATTACACCACTTGTGAGGCAGAACTCCTGGAACGTGCCCCGCGTGCTGAGAGATTCCAGCTCCGGAGACTATTAATAAAATAACCCTTCAGCTTCTCGTGCACTCCCAACACATTGCTCAGCCGTCAGCCGCTCCGGCACGGAGGGGAATGAGCGATTCGTTGCTGACTTTGCACTTTATGACACAATGGGTGAACTCACAGTCAATGCAGTGGATGGCAATCAGGCGGCTTCATAAAGGAGACTTCGTTCCAAATGTCAAATGGGATTTTTTAATTATTTCTTTTTTATTGGTATTTGTAAGGATTTTCTGTCTCTGTGACTTCACTGCCTCAGATTGTTAGAAGTGTGACACTGCATGGCGGAAGTAGAAGGGTTAATCGCAGAACGGCGCTCTAAAGTATCGAAAATCTATATTTTGTAAAACTTGAATCCGAAAATAAAGGAAAAAGTATCAGTTTTAATAATCTGTGGCGTTCCCATGTAACGGATATAACATATCACAGGGCTGATTACTTATACATGGCTGATGACGGTTTTGTGTCCTGCGCAGGATTTCCTCCGTCTGATGATAATAATCAGAGTAATTACAATAACGGTCAAGTAATCTAAAAAAAAAAGGCTTCTGAGCCAAAAATCGGCAGGATCCTTGGTATTCAGCTTCCAGTATGAAGCATGAGCCTCAACGGTAATTACTAGAATATAATCAACCACCCGTCAGATACATTGCCGTGTGGTCCGGAGAGATTAATGTCCAATGCAAACAGGGCCAGCGGAGATGAAAACATTGTACGGTGAGCTCCGCCATCAATTACTGCTGCGTAAATCATCCACCTGCTGTCTCCAGGTATACAGTAAACTGGGGGTGAGATTACTGCACCATGAATACAGTAAACTGGGGGTGAGATTACTGCACCACGAATACAGTAAACTGGGGGTGAGATTACTGCACCATGAATACAGTAAACTGGGGGTGAGATTACTGCACCATGAATACAGTAAACTGCAGGTGAGATTAACGCACCATGAATACAGTAAACTGGGGGTGAGATTACCGCACCATGAACACAGTAAACTGGGGGTGAGATCACTGCACCATGAATACAGTAAACTGGGGGTGAGATTACTGCACCATGAATACAGTAAACTGGGGGTGAGATTACTGCACCATGAATACAGTAAACTGGGGGTGAGATTACTGCACCATGAATACAGTAAACTGGGGGTGAGATTACTGCACCACGAATACAGTAAACTGGGGGTGAGATTACTGCACCATGAATACAGTAAACTGGGGGTGAGATTACTGCACCATGAATACAGTAAACTGCAGGTGAGATTAACGCACCATGAATACAGTAAACTGGGGGTGAGATTACCGCACCATGAACACAGTAAACTGGGGGTGAGATCACTGCACCATGAATACAGTATACTGGGGGTGAGATTACTGCACCATGAATACAGTAAACTGGGGGTGAGATTAACGCACCATGAACACAGTAAACTGGGGGTGAGATTACCGCACCATGAACACAGTAAACTGGGGGTGAGATTACTGCACCATGAATACAGTAAACTGGGGGTGAGATTACTGCACCATGAATACAGTAAACTGGGGGTGAGATTAACGCACCATGAACACAGTAAACTGGGGGTGAGATTACCGCACCATGAACACAGTAAACTGGGGGTGAGATTACTGCACCATGAATACAGTAAACTGGGGGTGAGATTAACGCACCATGAACACAGTAAACTGGGGGTGAGATTACTGCACCATGAACACAGTAAACTGGGGGTGAGATTACTGCACCATGAATACAGTAAACTGGGGGTGAGATTACCGCACCATGAACACAGTAAACTGGGGGTGAGATTACCGCACCATGAATACAGTAAACTGGGGGTGAGATTACTGCACCATGAATACAGTATACTGGGGGTGAGATTACCGCACCATGAACACAGTAAACTGGGGGTGAGATTACTGCACCATGAATACAGTAAACTGGGGGTGAGATTACTGCACCATGAATACAGTAAACTGGAGGTGAGATTAACGCACCATGAATACAGTAAACTGGGGGTGAGATTACTGCACCATGAATACAGTAAACTGGGGGTGAGATTACCGCACCATGAACACAGTAAACTGGGGGTGAGATCACTGCACCATGAATACAGTATACTGGGGGTGAGATTACCGCACCATGAACACAGTAAACTGGGGGTGAGATTACTGCACCATGAATACAGTAAACTGGGGGTGAGATTAACGCACCATGAACACAGTAAACTGGGGGTGAGATTACCGCACCATGAACACAGTAAACTGGGGGTGAGATTACTGCACCATGAATACAGTAAACTGGGGGTGAGATTAACGCACCATGAACACAGTAAACTGGGGGTGAGATTACTGCACCATGAACACAGTAAACTGGGGGTGAGATTACTGCACCATGAATACAGTAAACTGGAGGTGAGATTAACGCACCATGAATACAGTAAACTGGGGGTGAGATTACTGCACCATGAATACAGTAAACTGGGGGTGAGATCACTGCACCATGAATACAGTATACTGGGGGTGAGATTACTGCACCATGAATACAGTAAACTGGGGGTGAGATTACTACACCATGAATACACTAAACTGGGGGTGAGATTACTACACCATGAATACAGTAAACTGGAGGTGAGATTAACGCACCATGAACACAGTAAACTGGGGTGAGATTACTGCACCATGAATACAGTAAACTGGAGGTGAGATTAACGCACCATGAATACAGTAAACTGGGGGTGAGATTACTGCACCATGAATACAGTAAACTGGGGGTGAGATTACCGCACCATGAACACAGTAAACTGGGGGTGAGATCACTGCACCATGAATACAGTATACTGGGGGTGAGATTACCGCACCATGAACACAGTAAACTGGGGGTGAGATTACTGCACCATGAATACAGTAAACTGGGGGTGAGATTAACGCACCATGAACACAGTAAACTGGGGGTGAGATTATCGCACCATGAACACAGTAAACTGGGGGTGAGATTACTGCACCATGAATACAGTAAACTGGGGGTGAGATTAACGCACCATGAACACAGTAAACTGGGGGTGAGATTACTGCACCATGAATACAGTAAACTGGGGGTGAGATTACTGCACCATGAATACAGTAAACTGGGGGTGAGATTACTGCACCATGAATACAGTAAACTGCGGGTGAGATTACTGCACCATGAATACAGTAAACTGGGGGTGAGATCACTGCACCATGAATACAGTATACTGGGGGTGAGATTACTGCACCATGAATACAGTAAACTGGGGGTGAGATTACTACACCATGAATACAGTAAACTGGGGGTGAGATTACTACACCATGAATACAGTAAACTGGGAGTGAGATTACTACACCATGAATACAGTAAACTGGAGGTGACATTAACGCACCATGAACACAGAAAACTGGGGGTGAGATTACTGCACCATGAATACAGTAAACTGGGGGTGAGATTACTGCACCATGAATACAGTAAACTGGGGGTGAGATTACTGCACCATGAATACAGTAAACTGGGGGTGAGATTACCGCACCATGAACAAAGTAAACTGGGGGTGAGATTAAAGCACCATGAATACAGTAAACTGGAGGTGAGATTAACGCACCATGAACACAGTAAACTGGGGGTGAGATTACTGCACCATGAACACAGTAAACTGGGGTGAGATTACTGCACCATGAATACAGTAAACTGGAGGTGAGATTAACGCACCATGAATACAGTAAACTGGGGGTGAGATTACTGCACCATGAATACAGTAAACTGGGGGTGAGATTACTGCACCATGAATACAGTAAACTGGGGGTGAGATTACTGCACCATGAATACAGTAAACTGGGGGTGAGATTACCGCACCATGAATACAGTAAACTGGGGGTGAGATTACTGCACCATGACTATAGTAAACTGCGGTGAGATTACTGCACCATGAATACAGTAAACTGGAGGTGAGATTAACGCACCATGAACACAGTAAACTGGGGGTGAGATTACCGCACCATGAACACAGTAAACTGGGGGTGAGATTACTGCACCATGAATACAGTAAACTGGGGGTGAGATTACTGCACCATGAATACAGTAAACTGGGGGTGAGATTAACGCACCATGAACACAGTAAACTGGGGGTGAGATTACCGCACCATGAACACAGTAAACTGGGGGTGAGATTACTGCACCATGAATACAGTAAACTGGGGGTGAGATTAACGCACCATGAACACAGTAAACTGGGGGTGAGATTACTGCACCATGAACACAGTAAACTGGGGGTGAGATTACTGCACCATGAATACAGTAAACTGGGGGTGAGATTACCGCACCATGAACACAGTAAACTGGGGGTGAGATTACCGCACCATGAATACAGTAAACTGGGGGTGAGATTACTGCACCATGAATACAGTATACTGGGGGTGAGATTACCGCACCATGAACACAGTAAACTGGGGGTGAGATTACTGCACCATGAATACAGTAAACTGGGGGTGAGATTACTGCACCATGAATACAGTAAACTGGAGGTGAGATTAACGCACCATGAATACAGTAAACTGGGGGTGAGATTACTGCACCATGAATACAGTAAACTGGGGGTGAGATTACCGCACCATGAACACAGTAAACTGGGGGTGAGATCACTGCACCATGAATACAGTATACTGGGGGTGAGATTACCGCACCATGAACACAGTAAACTGGGGGTGAGATTACTGCACCATGAATACAGTAAACTGGGGGTGAGATTAACGCACCATGAACACAGTAAACTGGGGGTGAGATTACCGCACCATGAACACAGTAAACTGGGGGTGAGATTACTGCACCATGAATACAGTAAACTGGGGGTGAGATTAACGCACCATGAACACAGTAAACTGGGGGTGAGATTACTGCACCATGAACACAGTAAACTGGGGGTGAGATTACTGCACCATGAATACAGTAAACTGGAGGTGAGATTAACGCACCATGAATACAGTAAACTGGGGGTGAGATTACTGCACCATGAATACAGTAAACTGGGGGTGAGATCACTGCACCATGAATACAGTATACTGGGGGTGAGATTACTGCACCATGAATACAGTAAACTGGGGGTGAGATTACTACACCATGAATACACTAAACTGGGGGTGAGATTACTACACCATGAATACAGTAAACTGGAGGTGAGATTAACGCACCATGAACACAGTAAACTGGGGTGAGATTACTGCACCATGAATACAGTAAACTGGAGGTGAGATTAACGCACCATGAATACAGTAAACTGGGGGTGAGATTACTGCACCATGAATACAGTAAACTGGGGGTGAGATTACCGCACCATGAACACAGTAAACTGGGGGTGAGATCACTGCACCATGAATACAGTATACTGGGGGTGAGATTACCGCACCATGAACACAGTAAACTGGGGGTGAGATTACTGCACCATGAATACAGTAAACTGGGGGTGAGATTAACGCACCATGAACACAGTAAACTGGGGGTGAGATTACCGCACCATGAACACAGTAAACTGGGGGTGAGATTACTGCACCATGAATACAGTAAACTGGGGGTGAGATTAACGCACCATGAACACAGTAAACTGGGGGTGAGATTACTGCACCATGAATACAGTAAACTGGGGGTGAGATTACTGCACCATGAATACAGTAAACTGGGGGTGAGATTACTGCACCATGAATACAGTAAACTGCGGGTGAGATTACTGCACCATGAATACAGTAAACTGGGGGTGAGATCACTGCACCATGAATACAGTATACTGGGGGTGAGATTACTGCACCATGAATACAGTAAACTGGGGGTGAGATTACTACACCATGAATACAGTAAACTGGGGGTGAGATTACTACACCATGAATACAGTAAACTGGGAGTGAGATTACTACACCATGAATACAGTAAACTGGAGGTGACATTAACGCACCATGAACACAGAAAACTGGGGGTGAGATTACTGCACCATGAATACAGTAAACTGGGGGTGAGATTACTGCACCATGAATACAGTAAACTGGGGGTGAGATTACTGCACCATGAATACAGTAAACTGGGGGTGAGATTACCGCACCATGAACAAAGTAAACTGGGGGTGAGATTAAAGCACCATGAATACAGTAAACTGGAGGTGAGATTAACGCACCATGAACACAGTAAACTGGGGGTGAGATTACTGCACCATGAACACAGTAAACTGGGGTGAGATTACTGCACCATGAATACAGTAAACTGGAGGTGAGATTAACGCACCATGAATACAGTAAACTGGGGGTGAGATTACTGCACCATGAATACAGTAAACTGGGGGTGAGATTACTGCACCATGAATACAGTAAACTGGGGGTGAGATTACTGCACCATGAATACAGTAAACTGGGGGTGAGATTACCGCACCATGAATACAGTAAACTGGGGGTGAGATTACTGCACCATGACTATAGTAAACTGCGGTGAGATTACTGCACCATGAATACAGTAAACTGGGGGTGAGATTACTGCACCATGAATACAGTAAACTGGGGGTGAGATTACTGCACCATGAATACAGTAAACTGGAGGTGAGATTACCGCACCATGAATACAGTAAACTGGGGGTGAGATTACTGCACCATGAATACAGTAAACTGGGGGTGAGATTACCGCACCATGAATACAGTAAACTGGGGGTGAGATTACTGCACCATGAATACAGTAAACTGGGGGTGAGATTACCGCACCATGAATACAGTAAACTGGGGGTGAGATTACTGCACCATGAATACAGTAAACTGGGGGTGAAATTACCGCACCATGAATACAGTAAACTGGGGGTGAAATTACCGCACCATGAATACAGTAAACTGGGGGTGAAATTACCGCACCATGAATACAGTAAACTGGGGGTGAAATTACCGCACCATGAATACAGTAAACTGGGGGTGAGATTACCGCACCATGAATACAGTAAACTGGGGGTAAGATTACTGCACCATGAATATAGTAAACTGGGGGTGAGATTACCGCACCACGAATACAGTAAACTGGGGGTGAGATTACTGCACCATGAATATAGTAAACTGGGGGTGAGATTACCGCACCACGAATACAGTAAACTGGGGGTGAAATTACCGCACCACGAATACAGTAAACTGGGGGTGAGATTACCGCACCATGAATACAGTAAACTGGGGGTGAGATTACTGCACCATGAATATAGTAAACTGGGGGTGAGATTACTGCACCATGAATATAGTAAACTGGGGTTGAGATTACCGCACCACGAATACAGTAAACTGGGGGTGAGATTACTGCACCATGAATACAGTAAACTGGGGGTGAGATTACTGCACCATGAATACAGTAAACTGGGGGTGAGATTACTGCACCATGAATACAGTAAACTGGGGGTGAGATTACCGCACCATGAATACAGTAAACTGGGGGTGAGATTACTGCACCATGAATATAGTAAACTGGGGGTGAGATTACCGCACCATGAATACAGTAAACTGGGGGTGAGATTACTGCGCCATGAATACAGTAAACTGGGGGTGAAATTACCGCACCATGAATACAGTAAACTGGGGGTGAAATTACCGCAACATGAATACAGAAAACTGGGGGTGAGATTACCGCACCATGAATACAGTAAACTGGGGGTGAGATTACCGCACCATGAATACAGTAAACTGGGGGTGAGATTACCGCACCATGAATACAGTAAACTGGGGGTGAGATTACTGCACCATGAATACAGTAAACTGGGGGTGAGATTACCGCACCATGAATACAGTAAACTGGGGGTGAGATTACCGCACCATAAATACAGTAAACTTGGGGTGAGATTACTGCACCATGAATACAGTAAACTGGGGGTGAGATTACCGCACCATGAATACAGTAAACTGGGGGTGAGATTACCGCACCATGAATACAGTAAACTGGGGGTGAGATTACCGCACCATGAATACAGTAAACTGGGGGTGAGATTACCGCACCATACATACAGTAAACTTGGGGTGAGATTACTGCACCATGAATACAGTAAACTGGGGGTGAGATTACTGCACCATCAATACAGTAAACTGGGGGTGAGATTACTGCACCATGAATACAGTAAACTGGGGGTGAGATTACTGCACCATGAATACAGTAAACTGGGGGTGAGATAACTGCACCATGAATACAGTAAACTGGGGGTGAGATTACCGCACCATGAATACAGTAAACTGGGGGTGAGATTACCGCACCATGAATACAGTAAACTGGGGGTGAGATTACTGCACCATGAATACAGTAAACTGGGGGTGAGATAACTGCACCATGAATACAGTAAACTGGGGGTGAGATTACTGCACCATAAATACAGTAAACTGGGGGTGAGATTACCGCACCATGAATACAGTAAACTGGGGGTGAGATTACTGCACCATGAATACAGTAAACTGGGGGTGAGATTACTGCACCATGAATACAGTAAACTGGGGGTGAGATTACTGCACCATGAATGCAGTAAACTGGGGGTGAGATTACCGCACCATGAATGCAGTAAACTGGGGGTGAGATTACCGCACCATGAATGCAGTAAACTGGGGGTGAGATTACCGCACCATAAATACAGTAAACTGGGGGTGAGATTACCGCACCATGAATGCAGTAAACTGGGGGTGAGATTACCGCACCATGAATACAGTAAACTGGGGGTGAGATTACTGCACCATGAATACAGTAAACTGGGGGTGAGATTACTGCACCATGAATACAGTAAACTGGGAGTGAGATTACCGCACCATGAATACAGTAAACTGGGGGTGAGATTACTGCACCATGAATACAGTAAACTGGGGGTGAGATTACTGCACCATGAATAGAGGAAACTGGGGGTGAGATTACTGCACCATGAATACAGTAAACTGGGGGTGAGATTACTGCACAATGAATACAGTAAACTGGGGGTGAGATTACCGCACCATGAATACAGTAAACTGGGGGTGAGATTACCGCACCATGAATACATTAACTGGGGGTGAGATTACCGCACCATGAATACAGTAAACTGGGGGTGAGATTACCGCACCATGAATACAGTAAACTGGGGGTGAGATTACCGCACCATGACTATAGTAAACTGGCGGTGAGATTACTGCACCATGAATACAGTAAACTGGGGGTGAGATTACCGCACCATGAATACAGTAAACTGGGGGTGAGATTACTGCACCATGAATACAGTAAACTGGGGGTGAGATTACCGCACCATGAATACAGTAAACTGGGGGTGAGATTACTGCACCATGAATACAGTAAACTGGGGGTGAGATTACTGCACCATGAATACAGTAAACTGGGGGTGAGATTACCGCACCATGAATACAGTAAACTGGGGGTGAGATTACCGCACCATGAATACAGTAAACTGGGGGTGAGATCACTGCACCATGAATACAGTAAACTGGGGGTGAGATCACTGCACCATGAATACAGTAAACTGGGGGTGAGATTACTGCACCATGAATACAGTAAACTGGGGGTGAGATTACCGCACCATGAATACAGTAAACTGGGGGTGAGATTACTACACCATGAATACAGTAAACTGGGGGTGAGATTACCGCACCATGAATACAGTAAACTGGGGGTGAGATTACCGCACCATGAATACAGTAAACTGGGGGTGAGATTACCGCACTATGAATACAGTAAACTGGGGGTGAGATTACCGCACCATAAATACAGTAAACTGGGAGTGAGATTACCGCACCATGAATACAGTAAACTGGGGGAGAGATTACTGAAAAATGAAAATAGTGAACTGGGGGTGAGATTACTGCACCATGAATACAGTAAACTGGGGGTGAGATTACCGCATTATGAATACAGTAAACTGGGGGTGAGTTTACTGCACAATGAATACAGTAAACTGGGGGTGAGATTACCGCACCATGAATACAGTAAACTGGGGGTGAGATTACCGCACCATGTATACAGTAAACTGGGGGTGAGATTACCGCACCATGAATACAGTAAACTGGGGGTGAGATTACCGCACCATAAATACAGTAAACTGGGGGTGAGATTACCGCACCATGAATACAGTAAACTGGGGGTGAGATTACCGCACCATGAATACAGTAACTGGGGGTGAGATTACCGCACCATGAATACAGTAAACTGGGGGTAAGATTACCGCACCATGAATACAGTAAACTGGGGGTGAGATTATCGCACCATGAATACAGTAAACTGGGGGTGAGATTACTGCACCATGAATACAGTAAACTGGGGGTGAGATTACTGCACCATGAATACAGTAAACTGGGGGTGAGATTACCGCACCATGAATACAGTAAACTGGGGGTGAGATTACCGCACCATGAATACAGTAAACTGGGGGTGAGATTACCGCACCATGAATACAGTAAACTGGGGGTGAGATTACCGCACCATGAATACAGTAAATTGGGGGTGAGATTACCGCACCATGAATACAGTAAACTGGGGGTGAGATTTCCGCACCATGAATACAGTAAACTGGGGGTGAGATTACCGCACCATGAATACAGTAAACTGGGGGTGAGATTACTGCACCATGAATACAGTAAACTGGGGGTGAGATTACCGCACCATGAATACAGTAAACTGGGGGTGAGATTACCGCACCATGAATACAGTAAACTGGGGGTGACATTACCGCACCATGAATACAGTAAACTGGGGGTGAGATAACTGCACCATGAATACAGTAAACTGGGGGTGAGATTACTGCAACATGAATACAGTAAACTTGGGGTGAGATTACCGCACCATGAATACAGTAAACTGGGGGTGAGATTACCGCACCATGAATACAGTAAACTGGGGGTGAGATTACCGCACCATGAATACAGTAAACTGGGGGTGAGATTACCGCACCATGAATACAGTAAACTTGGGGTGAGATTACCGCACCATGAATACAGTAAACTGGGGTGAGATTACCGCACCATGAATACAGTAAACTGGGGGTGAGATTACCGCACCATGAATACAGTAAACTGGGGGTGAGATTACCGCACCATGAATACAGTAAACTGGGGGTGAGATTACCGCACCATGAATACAGTAAACTGGGGGTGAGATTACCGCACCATGAATACAGTAAACTGGGGGTGAGATTACCGCACCATGAATACAGTAAACTGGGGGTGAGATTACCTCACCATAAATACAGTAAACTGGGGGTGAGATTACTGCACCATGAATACAGTAAACTGGAGGTGAGAATACCGCACCATGAATACAGTAAACTGGGGTTGAAATTACTGCACCATGAATACAGTAAACTGGGGGTGAGATTACTGCACCATGAATACAGTAAACTGGGGGTGAGATTACTGCACCATGAATACAGTAAACTGGGGGTGAGATTACCGCACCATGAATACAGTAAACTGGGGGTGAGATTACTGCACCATGAATACAGTAAACTGGGGGTGAGATAACTGCACCATGAATACAGTAAACTGGGGGTGAGATTACTGCACCATGAATACAGTAAACTGGGGGTGATATTACTGCACCATGAATACAGTAAACTGGGGGTGAGATTACTGCACCATGAATACAGTAAACTGGGGGTGAGATTACTGCACCATGAATACAGTAAACTGGGGGTGAGATTACTGCACCATGAATACAGTAAACTGGGGGTGAGATAACTGCACCATGAATACAGTAAACTGGGGGTGAGATTACCGCACCATGAATACAGTAAACTGGGGGTGAGATTACCGCACCATGAATACAGTAAACTGGGAGTGAGATTACCGCACCATGAATACAGTAAACTGGGGGTGAGATTACCGCACCATAAACACAGTAAACTGGGGGTGAGATTACCGCACCATGAATACAGTAAACTGGAGGTGAGAATACAGCACCATGAATACAGTAAACTGGGGGTGAAATTACTGCACCATGAATACAGTAAACTGGGGGTGAGATTACTGCACCATGAATACAGTAAACTGGGGGTGAGATTACTGCACCATGAATACAGTAAACTGGGGGTGAGATTACCGCACCATGAATACAGTAAACTGGGGGTGAGATTATTGCACCATGAATACAGTAAACTGGGGGTGAGATAACTGCGCCATGAATACAGTAAACTGGGGGTGAGATTACTGCACCATGAATACAGTAAACTGGGGGTGAGATTACTGCACCATGAATACAGTAAACTGGGGGTGAGATTACTGCACCATGAATACAGTTAACTGGGGGTGAGATAACTGCACCATGAATACAGTAAACTGGGGGTGAGATTACCGCACCATGAAAACAGTAAACTGGGGGTGAGATTACCGCACCATGAATACAGTAAACTGGGGGTGAGATTACCGCACCATGAATACAGTAAACTGGGGGTGAGATTACCGCCCCATGAATACAGTAAACTGGGGGTGAGATTACCGCACCATGACTATAGTAAACTGGCGGTGAGATTACTGCACCATGAATACAGTAAACTGGGGGTGAGATTACCGCACCATGAATACAGTAAACTGGGGGTGAGATTACTGCACCATGAATACAGTAAACTGGGGGTGAGATTACCGCACCATGAATACAGTAAACTGGGGGTGAGATTACTGCACCATGAATATAGTAAACTAGGGGTGAGTTTACTGCACCATGAATACAGTAAACTGGGGGTGAGATTACCGCACCATGAATAGAGTAAACTGGGGGTGAGATTACCGCACCATGAATACAGTAAACTGGGGGTGAGATTACCGCACCATGAATACCGTAAACTGGGGATGAGATTACTGCACCATGAATACAGTAAACTGGGGGTGAGATTACTGCACCATGAATACAGTAAACTGGGGGTGAGATTACTGCACCATGAATACAGTAAACTGGGGGTGAGATTACTGCACCATGAATACAGTAAACTGGGGGTGAGATTACCGCACCATGAATACCGTAAACTGGGGATGAGATTACCGCACCATGAATACAGTAAACTGGGGATGAGATTACTGCACCATGAATACAGTAAACTGGGGGTGAGATTACCGCACCATGAATACAGAAAACTTGGGGTGAGATTACCTCACCATGAATACAGTAAACTGGGGGTGAGATTACTGCACCATGAATACAGTAAACTGGAGGTGAGATTACTGCACCATGAATACAGTAAACTGGGGGTGAGATTACCGCACCATGAATACAGTAAACTGGGGGTGAGATTACCGCACCATGAATACAGTAAACTGGGGGTGAGATTACCGCACCATGAATACAGTAAACTGGGGGTGAGATAACTGCACCATGAATACAGTAAACTGGGGGTGAGATTACCGCACCATGAATACAGTAAACTGGGGGTGAGATTACCGCACCATGAATACAGTAAACTGGGGGTGAGATAACTGCGCCATGAATACAGTAAACTGGGCGTGAGTTTACTGCACCATGAATACAGTAAACTGGAGGTGAGATTACCGCACCATGAATACAGTAAACTGGGGGTGAGATTAATGCACCATGAATACAGTAAACTGGGGGTGAGATTACTGCACCATGAATACAGTAAACTGGAGGTGAGATTACTGCACCATGAATACAGTAAACTGGGGGTGAGATTACTGCACCATGAATACCGTAAACTGGGGGTGAGATTACTGCACCATGAATACAGTAAACTGGGGGTGAGATTACTGCATCATGAATACAGTAAACTGGGGGTGAGATTACTGCACCATGAATACAGTAAACTGGGGGTGAGATTACCGCACCATGAATACAGTAAACTGGGGGTGAGATTACCGCACCATGAATACAGTAAACTGGGGGTGAGATTACTGCACCATGAATACAGTAAACTGGGGGTGAGATTACCGCACCATGAATACAGTAAACTGGGGGTGAGATTACCGCACCATGAATACAGTAAACTGAGGGTGAGATTACCGCACCATGAATACAGTAAACTGGGGGTGAGATTACCGCACCATGAATACAGTAAACTGGGGGTGAGATTACCGCACCATGAATACAGTAAACTGGGGGTGAGATTACTGCACCATGAATACAGTAAACTGGGGGTGAGATTACTGCACCATGAATTCCGTAAACTGGGGGTGAGATTACTGCACCATGAATACAGTAAACTGGGGGTGAGATTACTGCATCATGAATACAGTAAACTGGGGGTGAGATTACTGCACCATGAATACAGTAAACTGGGGGTGAGATTACCGCACCATGAATACAGTAAACTGGGGGTGAGATTACCGCACCATGAATACAGTAAACTGGGGGTGAGATTACCGCACCATGAATACAGTAAACTGGGGGTGAGATTACCGCACCATGAATACAGTAAACTGGGGGTGAGATTACCGCACCATGAATACAGTAAACTGGGGGTGAGATTACTGCACCATGAATACAGTAAACTGGGGGTGAGATTGCTGCACCATGAATACAGTAAACTGGGGGTGAGATTACCGCACCATGAATACAGTAAACTGGAGATGAAATTACTGCACCATGAATACAGTAAACTGTGGGTGAGATTACTGCACCATGAATACAGTAAACTGGGGGTGAGATTACCGCACCATGAATACAGTAAACTGGGGGTGAGATTACCGCACCATGAATACAGTAAACTGGGGATGAGATCACTGCACCATGAATACAATAAACTGGAGGTGAGATAACTGCACCATGAATACAGTAAACTGGGGGTGAGATTACCGCACCACGAATACAGTAAACTGGGCGTGAGAATACAGCACCATGAATACAGTAAACTGGGGGTGAAATTACCGCACCATGAATACAGTAAACTGGGGGTGAGATTACTGCACCATGAATACAGTAAACTGGGGGTGAGATTACTGCACCATGAATACAGTAAACTGGCGGTGAGATTACTGCACCATGAATACAGTAAACTGGAGGTGAGATAACTGCACCATGAATACAGTAAACTGGGGGTGAGATTACCGCACCATGAAAACAGTAAACTGGGGGTGAGATTACCGCACCATGAATACAGTAAACTGGGGGTGAGATTACCGCACCATGAATACAGTAAACTGGGGGTGAGATTACCGCCCCATGAATACAGTAAACTGGGGGTGAGATTACCGCACCATGACTATAGTAAACTGGCGGTGAGATTACTGCACCATGAATACAGTAAACTGGGGGTGAGATTACCGCACCATGAATACAGTAAACTGGGGGTGAGATTACTGCACCATGAATACAGTAAACTGGGGGTGAGATTACCGCACCATGAATACAGTAAACTGGGGGTGAGATTACTGCACCATGAATATAGTAAACTAGGGGTGAGTTTACTGCACCATGAATACAGTAAACTGGGGGTGAGATTACCGCACCATGAATAGAGTAAACTGGGGGTGAGATTACCGCACCATGAATACAGTAAACTGGGGGTGAGATTACCGCACCATGAATACCGTAAACTGGGGATGAGATTACTGCACCATGAATACAGTAAACTGGGGGTGAGATTACTGCACCATGAATACAGTAAACTGGGGGTGAGATTACTGCACCATGAATACAGTAAACTGGGGGTGAGATTACTGCACCATGAATACAGTAAACTGGGGGTGAGATTACCGCACCATGAATACCGTAAACTGGGGATGAGATTACCGCACCATGAATACAGTAAACTGGGGATGAGATTACTGCACCATGAATACAGTAAACTGGGGGTGAGATTACCGCACCATGAATACAGAAAACTTGGGGTGAGATTACCTCACCATGAATACAGTAAACTGGGGGTGAGATTACTGCACCATGAATACAGTAAACTGGAGGTGAGATTACTGCACCATGAATACAGTAAACTGGGGGTGAGATTACCGCACCATGAATACAGTAAACTGGGGGTGAGATTACCGCACCATGAATACAGTAAACTGGGGGTGAGATTACCGCACCATGAATACAGTAAACTGGGGGTGAGATAACTGCACCATGAATACAGTAAACTGGGGGTGAGATTACCGCACCATGAATACAGTAAACTGGGGGTGAGATTACCGCACCATGAATACAGTAAACTGGGGGTGAGATAACTGCGCCATGAATACAGTAAACTGGGCGTGAGTTTACTGCACCATGAATACAGTAAACTGGAGGTGAGATTACCGCACCATGAATACAGTAAACTGGGGGTGAGATTAATGCACCATGAATACAGTAAACTGGGGGTGAGATTACTGCACCATGAATACAGTAAACTGGAGGTGAGATTACTGCACCATGAATACAGTAAACTGGGGGTGAGATTACTGCACCATGAATACCGTAAACTGGGGGTGAGATTACTGCACCATGAATACAGTAAACTGGGGGTGAGATTACTGCATCATGAATACAGTAAACTGGGGGTGAGATTACTGCACCATGAATACAGTAAACTGGGGGTGAGATTACCGCACCATGAATACAGTAAACTGGGGGTGAGATTACCGCACCATGAATACAGTAAACTGGGGGTGAGATTACTGCACCATGAATACAGTAAACTGGGGGTGAGATTACCGCACCATGAATACAGTAAACTGGGGGTGAGATTACCGCACCATGAATACAGTAAACTGAGGGTGAGATTACCGCACCATGAATACAGTAAACTGGGGGTGAGATTACCGCACCATGAATACAGTAAACTGGGGGTGAGATTACCGCACCATGAATACAGTAAACTGGGGGTGAGATTACTGCACCATGAATACAGTAAACTGGGGGTGAGATTACTGCACCATGAATTCCGTAAACTGGGGGTGAGATTACTGCACCATGAATACAGTAAACTGGGGGTGAGATTACTGCATCATGAATACAGTAAACTGGGGGTGAGATTACTGCACCATGAATACAGTAAACTGGGGGTGAGATTACCGCACCATGAATACAGTAAACTGGGGGTGAGATTACCGCACCATGAATACAGTAAACTGGGGGTGAGATTACCGCACCATGAATACAGTAAACTGGGGGTGAGATTACCGCACCATGAATACAGTAAACTGGGGGTGAGATTACCGCACCATGAATACAGTAAACTGGGGGTGAGATTACTGCACCATGAATACAGTAAACTGGGGGTGAGATTGCTGCACCATGAATACAGTAAACTGGGGGTGAGATTACCGCACCATGAATACAGTAAACTGGAGATGAAATTACTGCACCATGAATACAGTAAACTGTGGGTGAGATTACTGCACCATGAATACAGTAAACTGGGGGTGAGATTACCGCACCATGAATACAGTAAACTGGGGGTGAGATTACCGCACCATGAATACAGTAAACTGGGGATGAGATCACTGCACCATGAATACAATAAACTGGAGGTGAGATAACTGCACCATGAATACAGTAAACTGGGGGTGAGATTACCGCACCACGAATACAGTAAACTGGGCGTGAGAATACAGCACCATGAATACAGTAAACTGGGGGTGAGATTACCGCACCATGAATACAGTAAACTGGGGGTGAGATTACTGCACCATGAATACAGTAAACTGGGGGTGAGATTACTGCACCATGAATACAGTAAACTGGCGGTGAGATTACTGCACCATGAATACAGTAAACTGGAGGTGAGATAACTGCACCATGAATACAGTAAACTGGGGGTGAGATTACCACACCATGAATACAGTAAACTGGGCGTGAGATTACAGCACCATGAATACAGTAAACTGGGGGTGAGATTACCGCACCATGAATACAGTAAACTGGGGGTGAGATTACTGCACCATGAATACAGTAAACTGGGGGTGAGATTACCGCACCATGAATACAGTAAACTGGGGGTGAGATTACTGCACCATGAATACAGTAAACTGGGGGTGAGATTACTGCACCATGAATACAGTAAACTTGGGGTGAGATTACTAAACCATGAATACAGTAAACTGGGGGTGAGATTACTGCACCATGAATACAGTAAACTGGGGGTGAGATTACTGCACCATGAATACTGTAAACTGGGGATGAGATTACCGCACCATGAATACAGTAAACTGGGGGTGAGATTACTGCACCAAGAATAAAGTAAACTGGGGGTGAGATTAGTGCACCATGAATACAGTAAACTGGGGATGAGATTACTGCACCATGAATACAGTAAACTGGGGGTGAGATTACTGCACCATGAATACAGTAAACTGGGGGTGAGATTACTGCACCATGAATACAGTAAACTGGGGGTGAGATTACTGCACCATGAATACAGTAAACTGGCGGTGAGATTACTGCACCATGAATACAGTAAACTGGGGGTGAGATTACTGCACCATGAATACAGTAAACTGGGGGTGAAATAACTGCACCATGAATACAGTAAACTGGAGGTGAGATTACTGCACCATGAATACAGTAAACTGGGGGTGTACCTCACCATGAATACAGTAAACTGGGGGTGAGATTACCGCACCATGAATACAGTAAACTGGGGATGAGATTACCGCACCATGAATACAGTAAACTGGAGGTGAGATTACTGCACCATGAATACAGTAAACTGGGGGTGAGATTACTGCACCATGAATACAGTAAACTGGGCGTGAGATTACCGCACCATGAATACAGTAAACTGGGGGTGAGATTACCGCACCATGAATACAGTAAACTGGGGATGAGATTACCGCACCATGAATACAGTAAACTGGGGGTGAGATTACCGCACCATGAATACAGTAAACTGGGGGTGAGATTACTGCACCATGAATACAGTAAACTGGAGGTGAGATTACCGCACCATGAATACAGTAAACTGGGGGTGAGATTACTGCACCATGAATACAGTAACCTGGGGGTGAGATTACCGCACCATGAATACAGTAAACTGGGGGTGAGATTACTGCACCATGAATACAGTAACCTGGGGGTGAGATTACCACACCATGAATACAGTAAACTGGGGGTGAGATTACCGCACCATGAATACAGTAAACTGGGGGTGAGATTACCGCACCATGAATACAGTAAACTGGGGGTGAGATTACTGCACCATGAATACAGTAAACTGGGGGTGAGATTACCGCACCATGAATACAGTAAATTGGGGGTGAGATTACCGCACCATGAATACAGTAAACTGGGGGTGAGATTACCGCACCATGAATACAGGAAACTGGGGGTGAGATTACTGCACCATGAATACAGTAAACTGGGGTGAGATTACCGCACCATGAATACAGTAAACTGGGGGTGAGTTTACCGCACCATGAATACAGTAAACTGGGGGTGAGATTACTGCACCATGAATACAGTAAACTTGGGGTGAGATTAGTACACCATGAATACAGTAAACTGGGGGTGAGATTACCGCACCATGAATACAGTAAACTGGGGGTGAGATTACCGCACTATGAATACAGTAAACTGGGGGTGAGATTACCGCACCATGAATACAGTAAACTGGCGGTGAGATTACCGCACCATGAATACAGTAAACTGGGGTGAGATTACCGCACGATGAATACAGTAAACTGGGGGTGAGATTACTGCACCATGAATACAGTAAACTGGGGGTGAGATTACCGCACCCCGAATACAGTAAACTGGGGGTGAGATTACTGCACCATGAATACAGTAAACTGGGGGTGAGAATACTGCACCATGAATACAGTAAACTGGGGGTGAGATTACTGCACCATGAATACAGTAAACTGGGGGTGAGATTACTGCACCATGAATACAGTAAACTGGGGGTGAGATTTCCGCACCATGAATACAGTAAACTGGGGGTGAGATTACTGCACCATGAATACAGTAAACTGGGGGTGAGATTACCGCACCATCAATACAGTAAACTGGGGGTGAGATTACTGCACCATGAATACAGTAAACTGGGGGTGAGATTACCACACCATGAATACAGTAACCTGGGGGTGAGATTACCACACCATGAATACAGTAAACTGGGGGTGAGATTACTGCACCATGAATACAGTAAACTGGGGGTGAGATTACCGCACCAGGAATACAGTAAACTGGGGGTGAGATTACCGCACCATGACTACAGTAAACTGGGGGTGAGATTACCGCACCATGAATACAGTAAACTGGGGGTGAGATTACCGAACCATGAATACAGTAAACTGGGGGTGAGGTTACCGCACCATGAATACAGTAAACTGGGGGTGAGATTACCGCACCATGAATACAGTAAACTGGGGGTGAGATTACTGCACCATGAATACAGTAAACTGGGGGTGAGATTACCGCACCAGGAATACAGTAAACTGGGGGTGAGATTACCGCACCATGACTACAGTAAACTGGGGGTGAGATTACCGCACCATGAATACAGTAAACTGGGGGTGAGATTACCGAACCATGAATACAGTAAACTGGGGGTGAGGTTACCGCACCATGAATACAGTAAACTGGGGGTGAGATTACCGCACCATGAATACAGTAAACTGGGGGTGAGATTACCGCACCATGAATACAGTAAACTGGGGGTGAGATTACTGCACCATGAATACAGTAAACTGGGGGTGAGATTACTGCACCATGAATACAGTAAACTGGGGCTGAGATTACTGCACCATGAATACAGTAAACTGGGGGTGAGATTACTGCACCATGAATACAGTAAACTGGGGGTGAGATTACTACACTATGAATACAGTAAACTGGGGGTGAGATTACTGCACCATGAATTCAGTAAACTGGGTGTGAGATTACTGCACCATGAATACAGTAAACTGGGGGTGAGATTACCGCACCATGAATACAGTAAACTGGGGGTGAGATTACTGCACAATGAATACAGTAAACTGGGGGTGAGATTACTGCACTATGAATACAGTAAACTGGGGGTGAGATTACTGCACCATGAATTCAGTAAACTGGGTGTGAGATTACTGCACCATGAATACAGTAAACTGGGGGTGAGATTACCGCACCATGAATACAGTAAACTGGGGGTGAGATTACTGCACAATGAATACAGTAAACTGGGGGTGAGATTACCGCACCATGAATACAGTAAACTGGGGGTGAGACTACCGCACCATGAATACAGTAAACTGGGGGTGAGATTACTGCATCATGAATACGGTAAACTGGGGGTGAGATTACTGCACCATGTATACAGTAAACTGGAGGTGAGATTTCCGCACCATGAATACAGTAAACTGGGGGTGAGATTACCGCACCATGAATACAGTAAACTGGAGGTGAGATTACTGCACCATGAATACAGTAAACTGGGGGTGAGTTTACTGCATCATGAATACAGTAAACTGGGGGTGAGATTACCGCACCATGAATACAGTAAACTGGGGGTGAGATTACTGCACCATGAATACATTAAAATGGGGGTGAGATTACCGCACCATGAATACAGTAAACTGGGGGTGAGATTACTGCACCATGTATACAGTAAACTGGGGGTGAGATTACTGCACCATGAATACAGTAAACTGGGGGTGAGATTTCCGCACCATGAATACAGTAAACTGGGGGTGAGATTACCGCACCATGAATACAGTAAACTGGAGGTGAGATTACTGCACCATGAATACAGTAAACTGGGGGTGAGATTACTGCACCATGAATTCAGTAAACTGGGGGTGAGATTACTGCACCATGAATACAGTAAATTGGGGGTGAGATTACCGCACCATGAATACAGTAAACTGGGGGTGAGATTACTGCACCATGTATACAGTAAACTGGGGGTGAGATTACCGCACCCTGAATACAGTAAACTGGGGGTGAGGTTACCGCACCATGAATACTGTAAACTGGGGGTGAGATTACTGCACCATGAATACAGTAAACTGGGGGTGAGATTACCGCACCATGAATACAGTAAACTGGGGGTGAGATTACCGCACCACGAATACAGTAAACTGGGGGTGAGATTACCGCACCATGAATACAGTAAACTGGGGGTGAGATTACCGCACCATGAATACAGTAAACTGGGGGTGAGATTACCACACCATGAATACAGTAAACTGGGGGTGAGATTACCGCACCATGAATACAGTAAACTGGGGGTGAGATTACCGCACCATGAATACAGTAAACTGGGGGTGAGATTACTGCACCATGAATACAGTAAACTGGGGGCGAGATTACTGCATCATGAATACAGTAAACTGGGGGTGAGATTACCGCACCATGTATACAGTAAACTGGGGGTGAGATTACCGCACCCTGAATACAGTAAACTGGGGGTGAGATTACCGCACCATGAATACTGTAAACTGGGGGTGAGATTACCGCACCATGAATACAGTAAACTGGGGGTGAGATTACCGCACCATGAATACAGTAAACTGGGGGTGAGATTACCGCACCACGAATACAGTAAACTGGGGGTGAGATTACCGCACCATGAATACAGTAAACTGGGGGTGAGATTACCGCACCATGAATACAGTAAACTGGGGGTGAGATTACCGCACCATGAATACAGTAAACTGGGGGTGAGATTACCTCACCATGAATACAGTAAACTGGGGGTGAGATTACTGCACCATGAATACAGTAAACTGGGGGTGAGATTACCGCACCATGAATACAGTAAACTGGGGGTGAGATTACCTCACCATGAATACAGTAAACTGGGGGTGAGATTACTGCACCATGAATACAGTAAACTGGGGGTGAGATTACCGCACCATGAATACAGTAAACTGGGGGTGAGATTACCGCACCATGAATACAGTAAACTGGGGGTGAGATTACCGCACCATGAATACAGTAAACTGGGGGTGAGATTACCGCACCATGAATACAGTAAACTGGGGGTGAGATTACCGCACCATGAATACAGTAAACTGGGGGTGAGATTACCGCACCATGAATACAGTAAACTGGGGGTGAGATCACTGCACCATGAATACAGTAAACTGGGGGTGAGATTAATGCACCATGAATACAGTAAACTGGGGGTGAGATTACTGCACCATGAATACAGTAAACTGGGGGTGAGATTACCGCACCATGAATACAGTAAACTGGGGGTGAGATAACTGCGCCATGAATACAGTAAACTGGGGGTGAGATTACCGCACCATGAATACAGTAAACTGGGGGTGAGATAACTGCGCCATGAATACAGTAAACTGGAGATGAGATTACCGCACCATGAATACAGTAAACTGGGGGTGAGATTAATGCACCATGAATACAGTAAACTGGGGGTGAGATTACTGCACCATGAATACAGTAAACTGGAGGTGAGATTACTGCACCATGAATACAGTAAACTGGGGGTGAGATTACTGCACCATGAATACAGTAAACTGGGGGTGAGATTACTGCACCATGAATACAGTAAACTGGGGGTAAGATTACTGCACCATGAATACAGTAAACTGGGGGTGAGATTACTGCACCATAAATACAGTAAACTGGGGGTGAGATAACTGCACCATGAATACAGTAAACTGGGGGTGAGATTACTGCATCATGAATACAGTAAACTGGGGGTGAGATTACTGCACCATGAATACAGTAAACTGGGGGTGAGATTACTGCATCATGAATACAGTAAACTGGGGGTGAGATTCCTGCACCATGAATACAGTAAACTTGGGGTGAGATTACCGCACCAAGAATACAGTAAACTGGGGGTGAGATTACCGCACCATGAATACAGTAAACTGGGGGTGAGATTACCGCACCATGAATACAGTAAACTGGGGGTGAGATTACCGCACCATGAATACAGTAAACTGGGGGTGAGATTACCGCACCATGAATACAGTAAACTGGGGGTGAGATTACTGCACCATGAATAATGTAAACTGGGGGTGAGATTGCTGCACCATGAATACAGTAAACTGGGGGTGAGATTACCGCACCATGAATACAGTAAACTGGAGGTGAGATTACTGCACCATGAATACAGTAAACTGGGGGTGAGATTACTGCACCATGAATACAGTAAACTGGGCGTGAGATTACCGCACCATGAATACAGTAAACTGGGGGTGAGATTACCGCACCATGAATACAGTAAACTGGGGGTGAGATTACTGCACCATGAATACAGTAAACTGGGGGTGAGATTACCACACCATGAATACAGTAAACTGGGCGTGAGATTACCGCACCGTGAATACAGTAAACTGGGGGTGAGATTACCGCACCATGAATACAGTAAACTGGGGGTGAGATTACTGCACCATGAATACAGTAAACTGGGGGTGAGATTACCGCACCATGAATACAGTAAACTGGGGGTGAGATTACTACACCATGAATACAGTAAACTTGGGGTGAGATTACTACACCATGAATACAGTAAACTGGGGGTGTACCTCACCATGAATACAGTAAACTGGGGGTGAGATTACTGCACCATGAATACAGTAAACTGGGGGTGAGATTACTGCACCATGAATACAGTAAACTTGGGGTGAGATTACTGCACCATGAATACAGTAAACTGGGGGTGAGATTACTGCACCATGAATACAGTAAACTGGGGGTGAGATTACTGCACCATGAATACAGTAAACTGGCGGTGAGATTACTGCACCATGAATACAGTAAACTGGGGGTGAGATTACTGCACCATGAATACAGTAAACTGGGGGTGAGATAACTGCACCATGAATACAGTAAACTGGAGGTGAGATTACTGCACCATGAATACAGTAAACTGGGGGTGTACCTCACCATGAATACAGTAAACTGGGGGTGAGATTACCGCACCATGAATACAGTAAACTGGGGATGAGATTACCGCACCATGAATACAGTAAACTGGAGGTGAGATTACTGCACCATGAATACAGTAAACTGGGGGTGAGATTACTGCACCATGAATACAGTAAACTGGGGGTGAGATTACCGCACCATGAATACAGTAAACTGGGGGTGAGATTACCGCACCATGAATACAGTAAACTGGGGATGAGATCACTGCACCATGAATACAGTAAACTGGAGGTGAGATTACCGCACCATGAATACAGTAAACTGGGGGTGAGATTACTGCACCATGAATACAGTAAATTGGGGGTGAGATTACCGCACCATGAATACAGTAAACTGGGGGTGAGATTACTGCACCATGTATACAGTAAACTGGGGGTGAGATTACCGCACCCTGAATACAGTAAACTGGGGGTGAGATTACCGCACCATGAATACTGTAAACTGGGGGTGAGATTACTGCACCATGAATACAGTAAACTGGGGGTGAGATTACCGCACCATGAATACAGTAAACTGGGGGTGAGATTACCGCACCACGAATACAGTAAACTGGGGGTGAGATTACCGCACCATGAATACAGTAAACTGGGGGTGAGATTACCGCACCATGAATACAGTAAACTGGGGGTGAGATTACCGCACCATGAATACAGTAAACTGGGGGTGAGATTACCGCACCATGAATACAGTAAACTGGGGGTGAGATTACCGCACCATGAATACAGTAAACTGGGGGTGAGATTACTGCACCATGAATACAGTAAACTGGGGGCGAGATTACTGCATCATGAATACAGTAAACTGGGGGTGAGATTACCGCACCATGTATACAGTAAACTGGGGGTGAGATTACCGCACCCTGAATACAGTAAACTGGGGGTGAGATTACCGCACCATGAATACAGTAAACTGGGGGTGAGATTACCTCACCATGAATACAGTAAACTGGGGGTGAGATTACTGCACCATGAATACAGTAAACTGGAGGTGAGATTACTGCACCATGAATACAGTAAACTGGGGGTGAGATTACCGCACCATGAATACAGTAAACTGGGGGTGAGATTACCGCACCATGAATACAGTAAACTGGGGGTGAGATTACCGCACCATGAATACAGTAAACTGGGGGTGAGATTACCGCACCATGAATACAGTAAACTGGGGGTGAGATCACTGCACCATGAATACAGTAAACTGGGGGTGAGATTAATGCACCATGAATACAGTAAACTGGGGGTGAGATTACTGCACCATGAATACAGTAAACTGGGGGTGAGATTACCGCACCATGAATACAGTAAACTGGGGGTGAGATAACTGCGCCATGAATACAGTAAACTGGGGGTGAGATTACCGCACCATGAATACAGTAAACTGGGGGTGAGATAACTGCGCCATGAATACAGTAAACTGGAGATGAGATTACCGCACCATGAATACAGTAAACTGGGGGTGAGATTAATGCACCATGAATACAGTAAACTGGGGGTGAGATTACTGCACCATGAATACAGTAAACTGGGGGTGAGATTACTGCACCATGAATACAGTAAACTGGGGGTAAGATTACTGCACCATGAATACAGTAAACTGGGGGTGAGATTACTGCACCATGAATACAGTAAACTAGGGGTGAGATAACTGCACCATGAATACAGTAAACTGGGGATGAGATTACTGCATCATGAATACAGTAAACTGGGGGTGAGATTACTGCACCATGAATACAGTAAACTGGGGGTGAGATTACTGCATCATGAATACAGTAAACTGGGGGTGAGATTACTGCACCATGAATACAGTAAACTTGGGGTGAGATTACCGCACCAAGAATACAGTAAACTGGGGGTGAGATTACCGCACCATGAATACAGTAAACTGGGGGTGAGATTACCGCACCATGAATACAGTAAACTGGGGGTGAGATTACCGCACCATGAATACAGTAAACTGGGGGTGAGATTACCGCACCATGAATACAGTAAACTGGGGGTGAGATTACTGCACCATGAATAATGTAAACTGGGGGTGAGATTGCTGCACCATGAATACAGTAAACTGGGGGTGAGATTACCGCACCATGAATACAGTAAACTGGAGGTGAGATTACTGCACCATGAATACAGTAAACTGGGGGTGAGATTACTGCACCATGAATACAGTAAACTGGGCGTGAGATTACCGCACCATGAATACAGTAAACTGGGGGTGAGATTACCGCACCATGAATACAGTAAACTGGGGGTGAGATTACTGCACCATGAATACAGTAAACTGGGGGTGAGATTACCACACCATGAATACAGTAAACTGGGCGTGAGATTACCGCACCATGAATACAGTAAACTGGGGGTGAGATTACCGCACCATGAATACAGTAAACTGGGGGTGAGATTACTGCACCATGAATACAGTAAACTGGGGGTGAGATTACCGCACCATGAATACAGTAAACTGGGGGTGAGATTACTACACCATGAATACAGTAAACTTGGGGTGAGATTACTACACCATGAATACAGTAAACTGGGGGTGAGATTACTGCACCATGAATACAGTAAACTGGGGGTGAGATTACTGCACCATGAATACAGTAAACTTGGGGTGAGATTACTGCACCATGAATACAGTAAACTGGGGGTGAGATTACTGCACCATGAATACAGTAAACTGGGGGTGAGATTACTGCACCATGAATACAGTAAACTGGCGGTGAGATTACTGCACCATGAATACAGTAAACTGGGGGTGAGATTACTGCACCATGAATACAGTAAACTGGGGGTGAGATAACTGCACCATGAATACAGTAAACTGGAGGTGAGATTACTGCACCATGAATACAGTAAACTGGGGGTGTACCTCACCATGAATACAGTAAACTGGGGGTGAGATTACTGCACCATGAATACAGTAAACTGGGGGTGATATTACCGCACCATGAATACAGTAAACTGGGGGTGAGATTACCGCACCATGAATACAGTAAACTGGGGGTGAGATTACTGCACCATGAATACAGTAAACTGGGGGTGAGATTACCGCACCATGAATACAGTAAACTGGGGGTGAGATTACCGCACCATGTATACAGTAAACTGGGGTTGAAATTACCGCACCATGAATACAGTAACCTGGGGATGAGATTACCACACCATGAATACAGTAAACTGGGGGTGAGATTACTGCACCATGAATACAGTAAACTGGGGGTGAGATTACCGCACCAGGAATACAGTAAACTGGGGGTGAGATTACCGCACCATGACTACAGTAAACTGGGGGTGAGATTACCGCACCATGAATACAGTAAACTGGGGGTGAGATTACCGAACCATGAATACAGTAAACTGGGGGTGAGGATACCGCACCATGAATACAGTAAACTGGGGGTGAGATTACCGCACCATGAATACAGTAAACTGGGGGTGAGATTACCGCACCATGAATACAGTAAACTGGGGGTGAGATTACTGCACCATGAATACAGTAAACTGGGGGTGAGATTACTGCACCATGAATACAGTAAACTGGGGGTGAGATTACTGCACCATGAATACAGTAAACTGGGGGTGAGATTACTGCACCATGAATACAGTAAACTGGGGCTGAGATTACTGCACCATGAATACAGTAAACTGGGGGTGAGATTACTGCACCATGAATACAGTAAACTGGGGGTGAGATTACTACACCATGAATACAGTAAACTGGGGGTGAGATTACTGCACCATGAATACAGTAAACTGGGGGTGAGATTACTGCACCATGAATTCAGTAAACTGGGTGTGAGATTACTGCACCATGAATACAGTAAACTGGGGGTGAGATTACCGCACCATGAATACAGTAAACTGGGGGTGAGATTACTGCACAATGAATACAGTAAACTGGGGGTGAGATTACCGCACCATGAATACAGTAAACTGGGGGTGAGATTACCGCACCATGAATACAGTAAACTGGGGGTGAGATTACTGCATCATGAATACGGTAAACTGGGGGTGAGATTACTGCACCATGTATACAGTAAACTGGGGGTGAGATTACCGCACCATGAATACAGTAAACTGGAGGTGAGATTTCCGCACCATGAATACAGTAAACTGGGGGTGAGATTTCCGCACCATGAATACAGTAAACTGGGGGTGAGATTACCGCACCATGAATACAGTAAACTGGAGGTGAGATTACTGCACCATGAATACAGTAAACTGGGGGTGAGTTTACTGCATCATGAATACAGTAAACTGGGGGTGAGATTACCGCACCATGAATACAGTAAACTGGGGGTGAGATTACTGCACCATGAATACATTAAACTGGGGGTGAGATTTCCGCACCATGAATACAGTAAACTGGGGGTGAGATTACTACACCATGAATACAGTAAACTGGGGTTGAGATTACCGCACCATGAATACAGTAAACTGGGGGTGAGATTTCCGCACCATGAATACAGTAAACTGGGGGTGAGATTACCGCACCATGAATACAGTAAACTGGGGGTGAGATTTCCGCACCATGAATACAGTAAACTGGGGGTGAGATTACTGCACCATGAATACAGTAAACTGGGGTTGAGATTACCGCACCATGAATACAGTAAACTGGGATTGAGATTACCGCACCATGAATACAGTAAACTGGGGGTGAGATTACTGCACCATGTATACAGTAAACTGGGGGTGAGATTACCGCACCCTGAATACAGTAAACTGGGGGTGAGATTACCGCACCATGAATACTGTAAACTGGAGGTGAGATTACTGCACCATGAATACTGTAAACTGGAGGTGAGATTACCGCACCATGAATACTGTAAACTGGGGGTGAGATTACTGCACCATGAATACAGTAAACTGGGGGTGAGATTACCGCACCATGAATACAGTAAACTGGGGGTGAGATTACCGCACCACGAATACAGTAAACTGGGGGTGAGATTACCACACCATGAATACAGTAAACTGGGGGTGAGATTACCGCACCATGAATACAGTAAACTGGGGGTGAGATTACCGCACCATGAATACAGTAAACTGGGGGTGAGATTACCGCACCATGAATACAGTAAACTGGGGGTGAGATTACCGCACCATGAATACAGTAAACTGGGGGTGAGATTACTGCACCATGAATAAAGTAAACTGGGGGCGAGATTACTGCATCATGAATACAGTAAACTGGGGGTGAAATTACCGCACCATGTATACAGTAAACTGGGGGTGAGATTACCGCACCCTGAATACAGTAAACTGGGGGTGAGATTACCGCACCATGAATACTGTACACTGGGGGTGAGATTACTGCACCATGAATACAGTAAACTGGGGGTGAGATTACCGCACCATGAATACAGTAAACTGGGGGTGAGATTACCGCACCACGAATACAGTAAACTGGGGGTGAGATTACCGCACCATGAATACAGTAAACTAGGGGTGAGATTACCCCACCATGAATACAGTAAACTGGGGGTGAGATTACCGCACCATGAATACAGTAAACTGGGGGTGAGATTACCGCACCATGAATACAGTAAACTGGGGGTGAGATTACTGCACCATGAATACAGTAAACTGGGGGTGAGATTACCGCACCACGAATACAGTAAACTGGGGGTGAGATTACTGCACCATGAATACAGTAAACTGGGGGTGAGAATACTGCACCATGAATACAGTAAACTGGGGGTGAGATTACTGCACCATGAATACAGTAAACTGGGGGTGAGATTACTGCACCATGAACACAGTAAACTGGGGGTGAGATTACCGCACCAAGAATACAGTAAACTGGGGGTGAGATTACCGCACCATGAATACAGTAAACTGGGGATGAGATTACTGCACCATGAATACAGTAAACTGGGGGTGAGATCACTACACCATGAATACAGTAAACTGGGGGTGAGATTACCGCACCATGAATACAGTAAACTGGGGGTGAGATTACCGCACCATGAATACAGTAAACTGGGGGTGAGATTACCGCACCATGAATACAGTAAACTGGGGATGAGATTACTGCACCATGAATACAGTAAACTGGGGGTGAGATCACTGCACCATGAATACAGTAAACTGGGGGTGAGATTACTGCACCATGAATACAGTAAACTGGGGGTGAGATCACTGCACCATGAATACAGTAAACTGGGGGTGAGATTACCGCACCATGAATACAGTAAACTGGGGGTGAGATTACTGCACCATGAATACAGTAAACTGGGGGTGAGATCACTGCACCATGAATACAGTAAACTGGGGGTGAGATTACTGCACCATGAATACAGTAAACTGGGGGTGAGATCACTGCACCATGAATACAGTAAACTGGGGGTGAGATTACCGCACCATGAATACAGTAAACTGGGGGTGAGATTACTGCACCATGAATACAGTAAACTGGGGGTGAGATTACTGCACCATGAATACAGTAAACTGGGGGTGAGATTACCGCACCATGTATACAGTAAACTGGGGTTGAGATTACCGCACCATGAATACAGTAAACTGGGGGTGAGATTACCGCACCAGGAATACAGTAAACTGGGGTGAGATTACCGCACCATGACTACAGTAAACTGGGGGTGAGATTACCGCACCATGAATACAGTAAACTGGGGGTGAGATTACCGCACCATGAATACAGTAAACTGGGGGTGAGATTACCGCACCATGAATACAGTAAACTGGGGGTGAGATTACCGCACCATGAATACAGTAAACTGGGGGTGAGATTACTGCACCATGAATACAGTAAACTGGGGGTGAGATTACTGCACCATGAATACAGTAAACTGGGGCTGAGATTACTGCACCATGAATACAGTAAACTGGGGGTGAGATTACCGCACCATGTATACAGTAAACTGGGGTTGAGATTACCGCACCATGAATACAGTAACCTGGGGGTGAGATTACCGCACCATGAATACAGTAAACTGGGCGTGAGATTACCGCACCAAGAATACAGTAAACTGGGGTGAGATTACCGCACCATGACTACAGTAAACTGGGGGTGAGATTACCGCACCATGAATACAGTAAACTGGGGGTGAGATTACCGCACCATGAATACAGTAAACTGGGGGTGAGATTACCGCACCATGAATACAGTAAACAGGGGGTGAGATTACCGCACCATGAATACAGTAAACTGGGGGTGAGATTTCTGCACCATGAATACAGTAAACTGGGGATGAGATTACTACACCATGAATACAGTAAACTGGGGGTGAGATTACTGCACCATGAATACAGTAAACTGGGGGTGAGATTACTGCACCATGAATTCAGTAAACTGGGGGTGAGATTACTGCACCATGAATACAGTAAATTGGGGGTGAGATTACCGCACCATGAATACAGTAAACTGGGGGTGAGATTACCGCACCATGAATACAGTAAACTGGGGGTGAGATTACCGCACCATGAATACAGTAAACTGGGGGTGAGATTACCGCACCTTGAATACAGTAAACTGGGGGTGAGATTACCGCACCTTGAATACAGTAAACTTGAGGTGAGATTACTGCACCATGAATACAGTAAACTGGGGGTGAGTTTACTGCATCATGAATACAGTAAACTGGGGGTGAGATTACTGCACCATGAATACAGTAAACTGGGGGTGAGATTACCGCACCATGAATACAGTAAACTGGGGGTGAGATTACTGCACCATGAATACAGAAAACTGGGGGTGAGATTACTGCACCATGAATACAGTAAACTGGGGGTGAGATTACCGCACCATGAATACAGTAAACTGGGGGTGAGATTACCGCACCATGAATACAGTAAACTGGTTATGAGATTACTGCACCATGAATACAGTAAACTGGGGGTGAGATTACTGCACCATGAATACAGTAAACTGGGGGTGAGATTACCGCACCATGTATACAGTAAACTGGGGTTGAGATTACCGCACCATGAATACAGTAACCTGGGGGTGAGATTACCGCACCATGAATACAGTAAACTGGGGGTGAGATTACCGCACCATGAATACAGTAAACTGGGGGTGAGATTACCGCACCAGGAATACAGTAAACTGGGGGTGAGATTACCGCACCATGACTACAGTAAACTGGGGGTGAGAATACCGCACCATGAATACAGTAAACTGGGGGTGAGATTACCGCACCATGAATACAGTAAACTGGGGGTGAGATTACCGCACCATGAATACAGTAAACTGGGGGTGAGATTACCGCACCATGAATACAGTAAACTGGGGGTGAGATTACTGCACCATGAATACAGTAAACTGGGGGTGAGATTACTGCACCATGAATACAGTAAACTGGGGGTGAGATTACTGCACCATGAATACAGTAAACTGGGGGTGAGATTACTACACCATGAATACAGTAAACTGGGGGTGAGATTACTGCACCATGAATACAGTAAACTGGGGGTGAGATTACTGCACCATGAATTCAGTAAACTGGGGGTGAGATTACTGCACCATGAATACAGTAAACTGGGGGTGAGATTACCGCACCATGAATACAGTAAACTGGGGGTGAGATTACTGCACAATGAATACAGTATACTGGGGGTGAGATTACCGCACCATGAATACAGTAAACTGGGGGTGAGATTACCGCACCATGAATACAGTAAACTGGGGGTGAGATTACTGCATCATGAATACGGTAAACTGGGGGTGAGATTACTGCACCATGTATACAGTAAATTGGGGGTGAGATTACCGCACCATGAATACAGTAAACTGGAGGTGAGATTTCCGCACCATGAATACAGTAAACTGGGGGTGAGATTACTGCACCATGAATACAGTAAACTGGGGGTGAGATTACCGCACCATGAATACAGTAAACTGGAGGTGAGATTTCCGCACCATGAATACAGTAAACTGGGGGTGAGATTTCCGCACCATGAATACAGTAAACTGGGGGTGAGATTACCGCACCATGAATACAGTAAACTGGAGGTGAGATTACTGCACCATGAATACAGTAAACTGGGGGTGAGTTTACTGCATCATGAATACAGTAAACTGGGGGTGAGATTACTGCACCATGAACACAGTAAACTGGGGGTGAGATTACCGCACCAAGAATACAGTAAACTGGGGGTGAGATTACCGCACCATGAATACAGTAAACTGGGGATGAGATTACTGCACCATGAATACAGTAAACTGGGGGTGAGATCACTACACCATGAATACAGTAAACTGGGGGTGAGATTACCGCACCATGAATACAGTAAACTGGGGGTGAGATTACCGCACCATGAATACAGTAAACTGGGGGTGAGATTACCGCACCATGAATACAGTAAACTGGGGATGAGATTACTGCACCATGAATACAGTAAACTGGGGGTGAGATCACTGCACCATGAATACAGTAAACTGGGGGTGAGATTACTGCACCATGAATACAGTAAACTGGGGGTGAGATCACTGCACCATGAATACAGTAAACTGGGGGTGAGATTACCGCACCATGAATACAGTAAACTGGGGGTGAGATTACTGCACCATGAATACAGTAAACTGGGGGTGAGATCACTGCACCATGAATACAGTAAACTGGGGGTGAGATTACTGCACCATGAATACAGTAAACTGGGGGTGAGATCACTGCACCATGAATACAGTAAACTGGGGGTGAGATTACCGCACCATGAATACAGTAAACTGGGGGTGAGATTACTGCACCATGAATACAGTAAACTGGGGGTGAGATTACTGCACCATGAATACAGTAAACTGGGGGTGAGATTACCGCACCATGTATACAGTAAACTGGGGTTGAGATTACCGCACCATGAATACAGTAAACTGGGGGTGAGATTACCGCACCAGGAATACAGTAAACTGGGGTGAGATTACCGCACCATGACTACAGTAAACTGGGGGTGAGATTACCGCACCATGAATACAGTAAACTGGGGGTGAGATTACCGCACCATGAATACAGTAAACTGGGGGTGAGATTACCGCACCATGAATACAGTAAACTGGGGGTGAGATTACCGCACCATGAATACAGTAAACTGGGGGTGAGATTACTGCACCATGAATACAGTAAACTGGGGGTGAGATTACTGCACCATGAATACAGTAAACTGGGGCTGAGATTACTGCACCATGAATACAGTAAACTGGGGGTGAGATTACCGCACCATGTATACAGTAAACTGGGGTTGAGATTACCGCACCATGAATACAGTAACCTGGGGGTGAGATTACCGCACCATGAATACAGTAAACTGGGCGTGAGATTACCGCACCAAGAATACAGTAAACTGGGGTGAGATTACCGCACCATGACTACAGTAAACTGGGGGTGAGATTACCGCACCATGAATACAGTAAACTGGGGGTGAGATTACCGCACCATGAATACAGTAAACTGGGGGTGAGATTACCGCACCATGAATACAGTAAACAGGGGGTGAGATTACCGCACCATGAATACAGTAAACTGGGGGTGAGATTTCTGCACCATGAATACAGTAAACTGGGGATGAGATTACTACACCATGAATACAGTAAACTGGGGGTGAGATTACTGCACCATGAATACAGTAAACTGGGGGTGAGATTACTGCACCATGAATTCAGTAAACTGGGGGTGAGATTACTGCACCATGAATACAGTAAATTGGGGGTGAGATTACCGCACCATGAATACAGTAAACTGGGGGTGAGATTACCGCACCATGAATACAGTAAACTGGGGGTGAGATTACCGCACCATGAATACAGTAAACTGGGGGTGAGATTACCGCACCTTGAATACAGTAAACTGGGGGTGAGATTACCGCACCTTGAATACAGTAAACTTGAGGTGAGATTACTGCACCATGAATACAGTAAACTGGGGGTGAGTTTACTGCATCATGAATACAGTAAACTGGGGGTGAGATTACTGCACCATGAATACAGTAAACTGGGGGTGAGATTACCGCACCATGAATACAGTAAACTGGGGGTGAGATTACTGCACCATGAATACAGAAAACTGGGGGTGAGATTACTGCACCATGAATACAGTAAACTGGGGGTGAGATTACCGCACCATGAATACAGTAAACTGGGGGTGAGATTACCGCACCATGAATACAGTAAACTGGTTATGAGATTACTGCACCATGAATACAGTAAACTGGGGGTGAGATTACTGCACCATGAATACAGTAAACTGGGGGTGAGATTACCGCACCATGTATACAGTAAACTGGGGTTGAGATTACCGCACCATGAATACAGTAACCTGGGGGTGAGATTACCGCACCATGAATACAGTAAACTGGGGGTGAGATTACCGCACCATGAATACAGTAAACTGGGGGTGAGATTACCGCACCAGGAATACAGTAAACTGGGGGTGAGATTACCGCACCATGACTACAGTAAACTGGGGGTGAGAATACCGCACCATGAATACAGTAAACTGGGGGTGAGATTACCGCACCATGAATACAGTAAACTGGGGGTGAGATTACCGCACCATGAATACAGTAAACTGGGGGTGAGATTACCGCACCATGAATACAGTAAACTGGGGGTGAGATTACTGCACCATGAATACAGTAAACTGGGGGTGAGATTACTGCACCATGAATACAGTAAACTGGGGGTGAGATTACTGCACCATGAATACAGTAAACTGGGGGTGAGATTACTACACCATGAATACAGTAAACTGGGGGTGAGATTACTGCACCATGAATACAGTAAACTGGGGGTGAGATTACTGCACCATGAATTCAGTAAACTGGGGGTGAGATTACTGCACCATGAATACAGTAAACTGGGGGTGAGATTACCGCACCATGAATACAGTAAACTGGGGGTGAGATTACTGCACAATGAATACAGTATACTGGGGGTGAGATTACCGCACCATGAATACAGTAAACTGGGGGTGAGATTACCGCACCATGAATACAGTAAACTGGGGGTGAGATTACTGCATCATGAATACGGTAAACTGGGGGTGAGATTACTGCACCATGTATACAGTAAATTGGGGGTGAGATTACCGCACCATGAATACAGTAAACTGGAGGTGAGATTTCCGCACCATGAATACAGTAAACTGGGGGTGAGATTACTGCACCATGAATACAGTAAACTGGGGGTGAGATTACCGCACCATGAATACAGTAAACTGGAGGTGAGATTTCCGCACCATGAATACAGTAAACTGGGGGTGAGATTTCCGCACCATGAATACAGTAAACTGGGGGTGAGATTACCGCACCATGAATACAGTAAACTGGAGGTGAGATTACTGCACCATGAATACAGTAAACTGGGGGTGAGTTTACTGCATCATGAATACAGTAAACTGGGGGTGAGATTACTGCACCATGAATACATTAAACTGGGGGTGAGATTTCCGCACCATGAATACAGTAAACTGGGGGTGAGATTACTACACCATGAATAGAGTAAACTGGGGGTGAGATTTCCTCACCATTAATACAGTAAACTGGGGGTGAGATTACTGCACCATGAATACAGTAAACTGGGGTTGAGATTACCGCACCATGAATACAGTAAACTGGGGGTGAGATTACCGCACCATGAATACAGTAAACTGGGGGTGAGATTACTGCACCATGAATAAAGTAAACTGGGGGCGAGATTACTGCATCATGAATACAGTAAACTGGGGGTGAAATTACCGCACCATGTATACAGTAAACTGGGGGTGAGATTACCGCACCCTGAATACAGTAAACTGGGGGTGAGATTACCGCACCATGAATACTGTACACTGGGGGTGAGATTACTGCACCATGAATACAGTAAACTGGGGGTGAGATTACCGCACCATGAATACAGTAAACTGGGGGTGAGATTACCGCACCACGAATACAGTAAACTGGGGGTGAGATTACCGCACCATGAATACAGTAAACTAGGGGTGAGATTACCCCACCATGAATACAGTAAACTGGGGGTGAGATTACCGCACCATGAATACAGTAAACTGGGGGTGAGATTACCGCACCATGAATACAGTAAACTGGGGGTGAGATTACTGCACCACGAATACAGTAAACTGGGGGTGAGATTACCGCACCACGAATACAGTAAACTGGGGGTGAGATTACTGCACCATGAATACAGTAAACTGGGGGTGAGAATACTGCACCATGAATACAGTAAACTGGGGGTGAGATTACTGCACCATGAATACAGTAAACTGGGGGTGAGATTACTGCACCATGAACACAGTAAACTGGGGGTGAGATTACCGCACCAAGAATACAGTAAACTGGGGGTGAGATTACCGCACCATGAATACAGTAAACTGGGGATGAGATTACTGCACCATGAATACAGTAAACTGGGGGTGAGATTACTGCACCATGAATACAGTAAACTGGGGGTGAGATTACCGCACCATGTATACAGTAAACTGGGGTTGAGATTACCGCACCATGAATACAGTAACCTGGGGGTGAGATTACCGCACCATGAATACAGTAAACTGGGGGTGAGATTACCGCACCAGGAATACAGTAAACTGGGGTGAGATTACCGCACCATGACTACAGTAAACTGGGGGTGAGATTACCGCACCATGAATACAGTAAACTGGGGGTGAGATTACCGCACCATGAATACAGTAAACTGGGGGTGAGATTACCGCACCATGAATACAGTAAACTGGGGGTGAGATTACCGCACCATGAATACAGTAAACTGGGGGTGAGATTACTGCACCATGAATACAGTAAACTGGGGGTGAGATTACTGCACCATGAATACATTAAACTGGGGCTGAGATTACTGCACCATGAATACAGTAAACTGGGGGTGAGATTTCTGCACCATGAATACAGTAAACTGGGGATGAGATTACTACACCATGAATACAGTAAACTGGGGGTGAGATTACTGCACCATGAATACAGTAAACTGGGGGTGAGATTACTGCACCATGAATTCAGTAAACTGGGGGTGAGATTACTGCACCATGAATACAGTAAATTGGGGGTGAGATTACCGCACCATGAATACAGTAAACTGGGGGTGAGATTACTGCACCATGAATACAGTAAACTGGGGGTGAGATTACCGCACCATGAATACAGTAAACTGGGGGTGAGATTACCGCACCTTGAATACAGTAAACTGGAGGTGAGATTACTGCACCATGAATACAGTAAACTGGGGGTGAGTTTACTGCATCATGAATACAGTAAACTGGGGGTGAGATTACTGCACCATGAATACAGTAAACTGGGGGTGAGATTACCGCACCATGAATACAGTAAACTGGGGGTGAGATTACTGCACCATGAATACAGGAAACTGGGGGTGAGATTACTGCACCATGAATACAGTAAACTGGGGGTGAGATTACCGCACCATGAATACAGTAAACTGGGGGTGAGATTACCGCACCATGAATACAGTAAACTGGTTATGAGATTACTGCACCATGAATACAGTAAACTGGGGGTGAGATTACTGCACCATGAATACAGTAAACTGGGGGTGAGATTACCGCACCATGTATACAGTAACCTGGGGGTGAGATTACCGCACCATGAATACAGTAAACTGGGGGTGAGATTACCGCACCATGAATACAGTAAACTGGGGGTGAGATTACCGCACCAGGAATACAGTAAACTGGGGGTGAGATTACCGCACCATGACTACAGTAAACTGGGGGTGAGATTACCGCACCATGAATACAGTAAACTGGGGATGAGATTACCGCACCATGAATACAGTAAACTGGGGGTGAGATTACCGCACCATGAATACAGTAAACTGGGGGTGAGATTACCGCACCATGAATACAGTAAACTGGGGGTGAGATTACTGCACCATGAATACAGTAAACTGGGGGTGAGATTACTGCACCATGAATACAGTAAACTGGGGGTGAGATTACTGCACCATGAATACAGTAAACTGGGGGTGAGATTACTGCACCATGAATACAGTAAACTGGGGGTGAGATTACTACACCATGAATACAGTAAACTGGGGGTGAGATTACTGCACCATGAATACAGTAAACTGGGGGTGAGATTACTGCACCATGAATTCAGTAAACTGGGGGTGAGATTACTGCACCATGAATACAGTAAACTGGGGGTGAGATTACCGCACCATGAATACAGTAAACTGGGGGTGAGATTACTGCACAATGAATACAGTAAACTGGGGGTGAGATTACCGCACCATGAATACAGTAAACTGGGGGTGAGATTACCGCACCATGAATACAGTAAACTGGGGGTGAGATTACTGCATCATGAATACGGTAAACTGGGGGTGAGATTACTGCACCATGTATACAGTAAATTGGGGGTGAGATTACCGCACCATGAATACAGTAAACTGGAGGTGAGATTTCCGCACCATGAATACAGTAAACTGGGGGTGAGATTACTGCACCATGAATACAGTAAACTGGGGGTGAGATTACTGCACCATGTATACAGTAAATTGGGGGTGAGATTTCCGCACCATGAATACAGTAAACTGGGGGTGAGATTACCGCACCATGAATACAGTAAACTGGAGGTGAGATTACTGCACCATGAATACAGTAAACTGGGGGTGAGTTTACTGCATCATGAATACAGTAAACTGGGGGTGAGATTACTGCACCATGAATACATTAAACTGGGGGTGAGATTTCCGCACCATGAATACAGTAAACTGGGGGTGAGATTACCGCACCATGAATAGAGTAAACTGGGGGTGAGATTACCGCACCACGAATACAGTAAACTGGGGGTGAGATTACCACACCATGAATACAGTAAACTGGGGGTGAGATTACCGCACCATGAATACAGTAAACTGGGGGTGAGATTACCGCACCATGAATACAGTAAACTGGGGGTGAGATTACCGCACCATGAATACAGTAAACTGGGGGTGAGATTACCGCACCATGAATACAGTAAACTGGGGGTGAGATTACTGCACCATGAATACAGTAAACTGGGGGCGAGATTACTGCATCATGAATACAGTAAACTGGGGGTGAAATTACCGCACCATGTATACAGTAAACTGGGGGTGAGATTACCGCACCCTGAATACAGTAAACTGGGGGTGAGATTACCGCACCATGAATACTGTAAACTGGGGGTGAGATTACTGCACCATGAATACAGTAAACTGGGGGTGAGATTACCGCACCATGAATACAGTAAACTGGGGGTGAGAATACCGCACCACGAATACAGTAAACTGGGGGTGAGATTACCGCACCATGAATACAGTAAACTGGGGGTGAGATTACCCCACCATGAATACAGTAAACTGGGGGTGAGATTACCGCACCATGAATACAGTAAACTGGGGGTGAGATTACCGCACCATGAATACAGTAAACTGGGGGTGAGATTACTGCACCATGAATACAGTAAACTGGGGGTGAGATTACCGCACCATGAATACAGTAAACTGGGGGTGAGATTACTGCACCATGAATACAGTAAACTGGGGGTGAGAATACTGCACCATGAATACAGTAAACTGGGGGTGAGATTACTGCACGATGAATACAGTAAACTGGGGGTGAGATTACTGCACCATGAATACAGTAAACTGGGGGTGAGATTACCGCACCATGAATACAGTAAACTGGGGGTGAGATTACCGCACCATGAATACAGTAAACTGGGGATGAGATTACTGCACCATGAATACAGTAAACTGGGGGTGAGATTACTGCACCATGAATACAGTAAACTGGGGTTGAGATTACCGCACCATGAATACAGTAACCTGGGGGTGAGATTACCGCACCATGAATACAGTAAACTGGGGGTGAGATTACCGCACCAGGAATACAGTAAACTGGGGTGAGATTACCGCACCATGACTACAGTAAACTGGGGGTGAGATTACCGCACCATGAATACAGTAAACTGGGGGTGAGATTACCGCACCATGAATACAGTAAACTGGGGGTGAGATTACCGCACCATGAATACAGTAAACTGGGGGTGAGATTACCGCACCATGAATACAGTAAACTGGGGGTGAGATTACTGCACCATGAATACAGTAAACTGGGGGTGAGATTACTGCACCATGAATACAGTAAACTGGGGCTGAGATTACTGCACCATGAATACAGTAAACTGGGGGTGAGATTTCTGCACCATGAATACAGTAAACTGGGGGTGAGATTACTACACCATGAATACAGTAAACTGGGGGTGAGATTACTGCACCATGAATACAGTAAACTGGGGGTGAGATTACTGCACCATGAATTCAGTAAACTGGGGGTGAGATTACTGCACCATGAATACAGTAAACTGGGGGTGAGTTTACTGCATCATGAATACAGTAAACTGGGGGTGAGATTACTGCACCATGAATACAGTAAACTGGGGGTGAGATTACCGCACCATGAATACAGTAAACTGGGGGTGAGATTACTGCACCATGAATACAGTAAACTGGGGGTGAGATTACGGCACCATGAATACAGTAAACTGGGGGTGAGATTACCGCACCATGAATACAGTAAACTGGGGGTGAGATTACCGCACCATGAATACAGTAAACTGGGGATGAGATTACTGCACCATGAATACAGTAAACTGGGGGTGAGATTACTGCACCATGAATACAGTAAACTGGGGGTGAGATTACCGCACCATGTATACAGTAAACTGGGGGTGAGATTACCGCACCATGAATACAGTAAACTGGGGGTGAGATTACCGCACCATGAATACAGTAAACTGGGGGTGAGATTACCGCACCATGAATACAGTAAACTGGGGGTGAGATTACCGCACCATGAATACAGTAAACTGGGGGTGAGATTACTGCACCATGAATACAGTAAACTGGGGGTGAGATTACTGCACCAAGAATACAGTAAACTGGGGCTGAGATTACTGCACCATGAATACAGTAAACTGGGGGTGAGATTTCTGCACCATGAATACAGTAAACTGGGGGTGAGATTACTACACCATGAATACAGTAAACTGGGGGTGAGATTACTGCACCATGAATACAGTAAACTGGGGGTGAGATTACTGCACCATGAATTCAGTAAACTGGGGGTGAGATTACTGCACCATGAATACAGTAAATTGGGGGTGAGATTACCGCACCATGAATACAGTAAACTGGGGGTGAGATTACTGCACCATGAATACAGTAAACTGGGGGTGAGATTACCGCACCATGAATACAGTAAACTGTGGGTGAGATTACCGCACCTTGAATACAGTAAACTGGAGGTGAGATTACTGCACCATGAATACAGTAAACTGGGGGTGAGATTACCGCACCATGAATACAGTAAACTGGGGGTGAGTTTACTGCATCATGAATACAGTAAACTGGGGGTGAGATTACTGCACCATGAATACAGTGAACTGGGGGTGAGATTACCGCACCATGAATACAGTAAACTGGGGGTGAGATTACTGCACCATGAATACAGTAAACTGGGGGTGAGATTACTGCACCATGAATACAGTAAACTGGGGGTGAGATTACCGCACCATGAATACAGTAAACTGGGGGTGAGATTACCGCACCATGAATACAGTAAACTGGGGATGAGATTACTGCACCATGAATACAGTAAACTGGGGGTGAGTTTACTGCATCATGAATACAGTAAACTGGGGGTGAGATTACCGCACCATGTATACAGTAAACTGGGGATGAGATTACTGCACCATGAATACAGTAAACTGGGGGTGAGATTACTGCACCATGAATACAGTAAACTGGGGGTGAGATTACCGCACCATGTATACAGTAAACTGGGGGTGAGATTACCGCACCATGAATACAGTAAACTGGGGGTGAGATTACCGCACCATGAATACAGTAAACTGGGGGTGAGATTACCGCACCATGAATACAGTAAACTGGGGGTGAGATTACCGCACCATGAATACAGTAAACTGGGGGTGAGATTACTGCACCATGAATACAGTAAACTGGGGGTGAGATTACTGCACCATGAATACAGTAAACTGGGGCTGAGATTACTGCACCATGAATACAGTAAACTGGGGGTGAGATTTCGGCACCATGAATACAGTAAACTGGGGGTGAGATTACTACACCATGAATACAGTAAACTGGGGGTGAGATTACTGCACCATGAATACAGTAAACTGGGGGTGAGATTACTGCACCATGAATTCAGTAAACTGGGGGTGAGATTGCTGCACCATGAATACAGTAAATTGGGGGTGAGATTACCGCACCATGAATACAGTAAACTGGGGGTGAGATTACTGCACCATGAATACAGTAAACTGGGGGTGAGATTACCGCACCATGAATACAGTAAACTGTGGGTGAGATTACCGCACCTTGAATACAGTAAACTGGAGGTGAGATTACTGCACCATGAATACAGTAAACTGGGGGTGAGATTACCGCACCATGAATACAGTAAACTGGGGGTGAGTTTACTGCATCATGAATACAGTAAACTGGGGGTGAGATTACTGCACCATGAATACAGTAAACTGGGGGTGAGATTACCGCACCATGAATACAGTAAACTGGGGGTGAGATTACTGCACCATGAATACAGTAAACTGGGGGTGAGATTACTGCACCATGAATACAGTAAACTGGGGGTGAGATTACCGCACCATGAATACAGTAAACTGGGGGTGAGATTACCGCACCATGAATACAGTAAACTGGGGATGAGATTACTGCACCATGAATACAGTAAACTGGGGGTGAGATTACTGCACCATGAATACAGTAAACTGGGGGTGAGATTACCGCACCATGTATACAGTAAACTGGGGTTGAGATTACCGCACCATGAATACAGTAACCTGGGGGTGAGATTACCGCACCATGAATACAGTAAACTGGGGGTGAGATTACCGCACCAGGAATACAGTAAACTGGGGGTGAGATTACCGCACCATGACTACAGTAAACTGGGGGTGAGATTACCGCACCATGAATACAGTAAACTGGGGGTGAGATTACCGCACCATGAATACAGTAAACTGGGGGTGAGATTACCGCACCATGAATACAGTAAACTGGGGGTGAGATTACCGCACCATGAATACAGTAAACTGGGGGTGAGATTACTGCACCATGAATACAGTAAACTGGCGGTGAGATTACTGCACCATGAATACAGTAAACTGGGGGTGAGATTACTGCACCATGAATACAGTAAACTGGGGGTGAGATTACTGCGCCATGAATACAGTAAACTGGGGGTGAAATTACTACACCATGAATACAGTAAACTGGGGGTGAGATTACTGCACCATGAATACAGTAAACTGGGGGTGAGATTACTGCACCATGAATTCAGTAAACTGGGGGTGAGATTACTGCACCATGAATACAGTAAACTGGGGGTGAGATTACCGCACCATGAATACAGTAAACTGGGGGTGAGATTACTGCACCATGAATACAGTAACCTGGGGGTGAGATTACCACACCATGAATACAGTAAACTGGGGGTGAGATTACCGCACCATGAATACAGTAAACTGGGGGTGAGATTACTGCATCATGAATACGGTAAACTGGGGGTGAGAATACTGCACCATGTATACAGTAAACTGGGGGTGAGATTACCGCACCATGAATACAGTAAACTAGAGGTGAGATTTCCGCACCATGAATACAGTAAACTGGGGGTGAGTTTACTGCACCATGAATACAGTAAACTGGGGGTGAGATTTCAGCACCATGAATACAGTAAACTGGGGGTGAGATTACCGCACCATGAATACAGTAAACTGGAGGTGCGATTACTGCACCATGAATACAGTAAACTGGGGGTGAGTTTACTGCATCATGAATACAGTAAACTGGGGGTGAGATTACCGCACCATGAATACAGTAAACTGGGGGTGAGATTACTGCACCATGAATACAGTAAACTGGGGGTGAGATTACTGCACCATGAATAAATTAAACTGGGGGTGAGATTTCCGCACCATGAATACAGTAAACTGGGGGTGAGATTACTGCACCATGAATACAGTAAACTGGGGTTGAGATTACCGCACCATGAATACAGTAAACTGGGGGTGAGATTACCGCACCATGAATACAGTAAACTGGGGGTGAGATTACTGCACCATGAATACAGTAAACTGGGGGTGAGATTACCGCACCATGAATACAGTAAACTGGGGGTGAGATTACCGCACCATGAATACAGTAAACTGGGGGTGAGATTACTGCACCATGAATACAGTAAACTGGGGGTGAGATTACCGCACCATGAATACAGTAAACTGGGGGTGAGATTACTGCACCATGTATACAGTAAACTGGGGGTGAGATTACCGCACCATGAATACAGTAAACTGGGGGTGAGATAACCGCACCATGAATACAGTAAACTGGGGGTGAGATTACTGCACCATGAATACAGTAAACTGGGGGTGAGATTACTGCACCATGAATACAGTAAACTGGGGGTGAGATTACCGCACCATGTATACAGTAAACTGGGGTTGAGATTACCGCACCATGAATACAGTAACCTGGGGGTGAGATTACCGCACCATGAATACAGTAAACTGGGGGTGAGATTACCGCACCATGAATACAGTAAACTGGGGGTGAGATTACCGCACCAGGAATACAGTAAACTGGGGGTGAGATTACCGCACCATGACTACAGTAAACTGGGGGTGAGATTACCGCACCATGAATACAGTAAACTGGGGGTGAGATTACCGCACCATGAATACAGTAAACTGGGGGTGAGATTACCGCACCATGAATACAGTAAACTGGGGGTGAGATTACCGCACCATGAATACAGTAAACTGGGGGTGAGATTACTGCACCATGAATACAGTAAACTGGGGGTGAGATTACTGCACCATGAATACAGTAAACTGGGGGTGAGATTACTGCACCATGAATACAGTAAACTGGGGGTGAGATTACTGCACCATGTATACAGTAAACTGGGGGTGAGAATACTGCACCATGAATAAAGTAAACTGGGGGTGAGATTACCGCACCATGAATACAGTAAACTGGGGGTGAAATTACTACACCATGAATACAGTAAACTGGGGGTGAGATTACTGCACCATGAATACAGTAAACTGGGGGTGAGATTACTGCACCATGAATTCAGTAAACTGGGGGTGAGATTACTGCACCATGAATACAGTAAACTGGGGGTGAGATTACCGCACCATGAATACAGTAAACTGGGGGTGAGATTACTGCGCCATGAATACAGTAACCTGGGGGTGAGATTACCGCACCATGAATACAGTAAACTGGGGGTGAGATTACCGCACCATGAATACAGTAAACTAGAGGTGAGATTTCCGCACCATGAATACAGTAAACTGGGGGTGAGATTACTGCACCATGAATACAGTAAACTGGGGGTGAGATTACTGCACCATGAATACAGTAAACTGGGGCTGAGATTACTGCACCATGAATACAGTAAACTGGGGGTGAGATTTCTGCACCATGAATACAGTAAACTGGGGGTGAGATTACTACACCATGAATACAGTAAACTGGGGGTGAGATTACTGCACCATGAATACAGTAAACTGGGGGTGAGATTACTGCACCATGAATTCAGTAAACTGGGGGTGAGATTACTGCACCATGAATACAGTAAACTGGGGGTGAGTTTACTGCATCATGAATACAGTAAACTGGGGGTGAGATTACTGCACCATGAATACAGTAAACTGGGGGTGAGATTACCGCACCATGAATACAGTAAACTGGGGGTGAGATTACTGCACCATGAATACAGTAAACTGGGGGTGAGATTACGGCACCATGAATACAGTAAACTGGGGGTGAGATTACCGCACCATGAATACAGTAAACTGGGGGTGAGATTACCGCACCATGAATACAGTAAACTGGGGATGAGATTACTGCACCATGAATACAGTAAACTGGGGGTGAGATTACTGCACCATGAATACAGTAAACTGGGGGTGAGATTACCGCACCATGTATACAGTAAACTGGGGGTGAGATTACCGCACCATGAATACAGTAAACTGGGGGTGAGATTACCGCACCATGAATACAGTAAACTGGGGGTGAGATTACCGCACCATGAATACAGTAAACTGGGGGTGAGATTACCGCACCATGAATACAGTAAACTGGGGGTGAGATTACTGCACCATGAATACAGTAAACTGGGGGTGAGATTACTGCACCAAGAATACAGTAAACTGGGGCTGAGATTACTGCACCATGAATACAGTAAACTGGGGGTGAGATTTCTGCACCATGAATACAGTAAACTGGGGGTGAGATTACTACACCATGAATACAGTAAACTGGGGGTGAGATTACTGCACCATGAATACAGTAAACTGGGGGTGAGATTACTGCACCATGAATTCAGTAAACTGGGGGTGAGATTACTGCACCATGAATACAGTAAATTGGGGGTGAGTTTACCGCACCATGAATACAGTAAACTGGGGGTGAGATTACTGCACCATGAATACAGTAAACTGGGGGTGAGATTACCGCACCATGAATACAGTAAACTGTGGGTGAGATTACCGCACCTTGAATACAGTAAACTGGAGGTGAGATTACTGCACCATGAATACAGTAAACTGGGGGTGAGATTACCGCACCATGAATACAGTAAACTGGGGGTGAGTTTACTGCATCATGAATACAGTAAACTGGGGGTGAGATTACTGCACCATGAATACAGTGAACTGGGGGTGAGATTACCGCACCATGAATACAGTAAACTGGGGGTGAGATTACTGCACCATGAATACAGTAAACTGGGGGTGAGATTACTGCACCATGAATACAGTAAACTGGGGGTGAGATTACCGCACCATGAATACAGTAAACTGGGGGTGAGATTACCGCACCATGAATACAGTAAACTGGGGATGAGATTACTGCACCATGAATACAGTAAACTGGGGGTGAGTTTACTGCATCATGAATACAGTAAACTGGGGGTGAGATTACCGCACCATGTATACAGTAAACTGGGGATGAGATTACTGCACCATGAATACAGTAAACTGGGGGTGAGATTACTGCACCATGAATACAGTAAACTGGGGGTGAGATTACCGCACCATGTATACAGTAAACTGGGGGTGAGATTACCGCACCATGAATACAGTAAACTGGGGGTGAGATTACCGCACCATGAATACAGTAAACTGGGGGTGAGATTACCGCACCATGAATACAGTAAACTGGGGGTGAGATTACCGCACCATGAATACAGTAAACTGGGGGTGAGATTACTGCACCATGAATACAGTAAACTGGGGGTGAGATTACTGCACCATGAATACAGTAAACTGGGGCTGAGATTACTGCACCATGAATACAGTAAACTGGGGGTGAGATTTCGGCACCATGAATACAGTAAACTGGGGGTGAGATTACTACACCATGAATACAGTAAACTGGGGGTGAGATTACTGCACCATGAATACAGTAAACTGGGGGTGAGATTACTGCACCATGAATTCAGTAAACTGGGGGTGAGATTACTGCACCATGAATACAGTAAATTGGGGGTGAGATTACCGCACCATGAATACAGTAAACTGGGGGTGAGATTACTGCACCATGAATACAGTAAACTGGGGGTGAGATTACCGCACCATGAATACAGTAAACTGTGGGTGAGATTACCGCACCTTGAATACAGTAAACTGGAGGTGAGATTACTGCACCATGAATACAGTAAACTGGGGGTGAGATTACCGCACCATGAATACAGTAAACTGGGGGTGAGTTTACTGCATCATGAATACAGTAAACTGGGGGTGAGATTACTGCACCATGAATACAGTAAACTGGGGGTGAGATTACCGCACCATGAATACAGTAAACTGGGGGTGAGATTACTGCACCATGAATACAGTAAACTGGGGGTGAGATTACTGCACCATGAATACAGTAAACTGGGGGTGAGATTACCGCACCATGAATACAGTAAACTGGGGGTGAGATTACCGCACCATGAATACAGTAAACTGGGGATGAGATTACTGCACCATGAATACAGTAAACTGGGGGTGAGATTACTGCACCATGAATACAGTAAACTGGGGGTGAGATTACCGCACCATGTATACAGTAAACTGGGGTTGAGATTACCGCACCATGAATACAGTAACCTGGGGGTGAGATTACCGCACCATGAATACAGTAAACTGGGGGTGAGATTACCGCACCAGGAATACAGTAAACTGGGGGTGAGATTACCGCACCATGACTACAGTAAACTGGGGGTGAGATTACCGCACCATGAATACAGTAAACTGGGGGTGAGATTACCGCACCATGAATACAGTAAACTGGGGGTGAGATTACCGCACCATGAATACAGTAAACTGGGGGTGAGATTACCGCACCATGAATACAGTAAACTGGGGGTGAGATTACTGCACCATGAATACAGTAAACTGGCGGTGAGATTACTGCACCATGAATACAGTAAACTGGGGGTGAGATTACTGCACCATGAATACAGTAAACTGGGGGTGAGATTACTGCGCCATGAATACAGTAAACTGGGGGTGAAATTACTACACCATGAATACAGTAAACTGGGGGTGAGATTACTGCACCATGAATACAGTAAACTGGGGGTGAGATTACTGCACCATGAATTCAGTAAACTGGGGGTGAGATTACTGCACCATGAATACAGTAAACTGGGGGTGAGATTACCGCACCATGAATACAGTAAACTGGGGGTGAGATTACTGCACCATGAATACAGTAACCTGGGGGTGAGATTACCACACCATGAATACAGTAAACTGGGGGTGAGATTACCGCACCATGAATACAGTAAACTGGGGGTGAGATTACTGCATCATGAATACGGTAAACTGGGGGTGAGAATACTGCACCATGTATACAGTAAACTGGGGGTGAGATTACCGCACCATGAATACAGTAAACTAGAGGTGAGATTTCCGCACCATGAATACAGTAAACTGGGGGTGAGTTTACTGCACCATGAATACAGTAAACTGGGGGTGAGATTTCAGCACCATGAATACAGTAAACTGGGGGTGAGATTACCGCACCATGAATACAGTAAACTGGAGGTGCGATTACTGCACCATGAATACAGTAAACTGGGGGTGAGTTTACTGCATCATGAATACAGTAAACTGGGGGTGAGATTACCGCACCATGAATACAGTAAACTGGGGGTGAGATTACTGCACCATGAATACAGTAAACTGGGGGTGAGATTACTGCACCATGAATAAATTAAACTGGGGGTGAGATTTCCGCACCATGAATACAGTAAACTGGGGGTGAGATTACTGCACCATGAATACAGTAAACTGGGGTTGAGATTACCGCACCATGAATACAGTAAACTGGGGGTGAGATTACCGCACCATGAATACAGTAAACTGGGGGTGAGATTACTGCACCATGAATACAGTAAACTGGGGGTGAGATTACCGCACCATGAATACAGTAAACTGGGGGTGAGATTACCGCACCATGAATACAGTAAACTGGGGGTGAGATTACTGCACCATGAATACAGTAAACTGGGGGTGAGATTACCGCACCATGAATACAGTAAACTGGGGGTGAGATTACTGCACCATGTATACAGTAAACTGGGGGTGAGATTACCGCACCATGAATACAGTAAACTGGGGGTGAGATAACCGCACCATGAATACAGTAAACTGGGGGTGAGATTACTGCACCATGAATACAGTAAACTGGGGGTGAGATTACTGCACCATGAATACAGTAAACTGGGGGTGAGATTACCGCACCATGTATACAGTAAACTGGGGTTGAGATTACCGCACCATGAATACAGTAACCTGGGGGTGAGATTACCGCACCATGAATACAGTAAACTGGGGGTGAGATTACCGCACCATGAATACAGTAAACTGGGGGTGAGATTACCGCACCAGGAATACAGTAAACTGGGGGTGAGATTACCGCACCATGACTACAGTAAACTGGGGGTGAGATTACCGCACCATGAATACAGTAAACTGGGGGTGAGATTACCGCACCATGAATACAGTAAACTGGGGGTGAGATTACCGCACCATGAATACAGTAAACTGGGGGTGAGATTACCGCACCATGAATACAGTAAACTGGGGGTGAGATTACTGCACCATGAATACAGTAAACTGGGGGTGAGATTACTGCACCATGAATACAGTAAACTGGGGGTGAGATTACTGCACCATGAATACAGTAAACTGGGGGTGAGATTACTGCACCATGTATACAGTAAACTGGGGGTGAGAATACTGCACCATGAATAAAGTAAACTGGGGGTGAGATTACCGCACCATGAATACAGTAAACTGGGGGTGAAATTACTACACCATGAATACAGTAAACTGGGGGTGAGATTACTGCACCATGAATACAGTAAACTGGGGGTGAGATTACTGCACCATGAATTCAGTAAACTGGGGGTGAGATTACTGCACCATGAATACAGTAAACTGGGGGTGAGATTACCGCACCATGAATACAGTAAACTGGGGGTGAGATTACTGCGCCATGAATACAGTAACCTGGGGGTGAGATTACCGCACCATGAATACAGTAAACTGGGGGTGAGATTACCGCACCATGAATACAGTAAACTAGAGGTGAGATTTCCGCACCATGAATACAGTAAACTGGGGGTGAGTTTACTGCACCATGAATACAGTAAACTGGGGGTGAGATTTCCACACCAGGAATACAGTAAACTGGGGGTGAGATTACCGCACCATGAATACAGTAAACTGGAGGTGCGATTACTGCACCATGAATACAGTAAACTGGGGGTGAGTTTTCTGCATCATGAATACAGTAAACTGGGGGTGAGATTACCGCACCATGAATACAGTAAACTGGGGGTGAGATTACTGCACCATGAATACAGTAAACTGGGGGTGAGATTACTGCACCATGAATAAATTAAACTGGGGGTGAGATTTCCGCACCATGAATACAGTAAACTGGGGGTGAGATTTCCGAACCATGAATACAGTAAACTGGGGTTGAGATTACCGCACCATGAAAACAGTAAACTGGGGGTGAGATTACCGCACCATGAATACAGTAAACTGGGGTTGAGATTACCGCACCATGAATACAGTAAACTGGGGGTGAGATAACTGCACCATGAATACAGTAAACTGGGGGTGAGATTACTGCACCATGAATACAGTAAACTGGGGGTGAGATTACTGCACCATGAATACAGTAAACTGGGGTTGAGATTACCGCACCATGAATACAGTAAACTGGGGGTGAGATTTCCGAACCATGAATACAGTAAACTGGGGTTGAGATTACCGCACCATGAATACAGTAAACTGGGGGTGAGATTACCGCACCATGAATACAGTAAACTGGGGGTGAGATTTCCGAACCATGAATACAGTAAACTGGGGTTGAGATTACCGCACCATGAATACAGTAAACTGGGGGTGAGATTACTGCACCATGAATACAGTAAACTGGGGTTGAGATTACCGCACCATGAATACAGTAAACTGGGGATGAGATTACCGCACCATGAATACAGTAAACTGGGGGTGAGATTACTGCACCATGAATACAGTAAACTGGGGGTGAGATTACCGCACCATGAATACAGTAAACTGGGGGTGAGATTACCGCACCATGAATACAGTAAACTGGGGGTGAGATTACCGCACCATGAATACAGTAAACTGGGGGTGAGATTACTGCACCATGTATACAGTAAACTGGGGGTGAGATTACCGCACCCTGAATACAGTAAACTGGGGGTGAGATTACCGCACCATGAATACTGTAAACTGGGGGTGAGATTACTGCACCATGAATACAGTAAACTGGGGGTGAGATTACCGCACCATGAATACAGTAAACTGGGGGTGAGATTACCGCACCATGTATACAGTAATCTGGGGGTGAGATTACTGCACCATGAATACAGAAAACTGGGGGTGAGATTACCGCACCATGAATACAGTAAACTGGGGGTGAGATTACCGCACGATGTATACAGTAAACTGGGGGTGAGATTACTGCACCATGAATACAGAAAACTGAGGGTGAGATTACCGCACCATGAATACAGTAAACTGGGGGTGAGATTACTGCACCATGAATACAGTAAACTGGGGGTGAGATTACTGCACCATGAATACAGTAAATTTGGAGGTGAGATTACCGCACCATGAATACAGTAAATTTGGAGGTGAGATTACCGCACCATGAATGCAGTAAACTGGGGGTGAGATTACCGCACCATGAATACAGTAAACTGGGGGTGAGATTACTGCACCATGAATACAGTAAACTGGGGGTGAGATTACTGCACCATGAATACAGTAAACTGGGGGTGAGATTACTGCACCATGAATACAGTAAACTGGGGGTGAGATTACTGCACCATGAATACAGTAAACTGGGGGTGAGATTACTGCACCATGAATACAGTAAACTGGAGGTGAGATTACTGCACCATGAATACAGTAAACTGGGGGTGAGATTACTGCACCATGAATACAGTAAACTGGGGGTGAGATTACCGCACCATGAATACAGTAAACTGGGAGTGAGATTACCGCACCATGAATACAGTAAACTGGGAGTGAGATTACCGCACCATGAATACAGTAAACTGGGGGTGAGATTACCGCACCATGAATACAGTAAACTGGGGGTGAGATTACCGCACCATGAATACAGTAAATTTGGGGTGAGATTACTGCACCATGAATACAGTAAACTGGGGGTGAGATTACCGCACCATGAATACAGTAAACTGGGGGTGAGATTACTGCACCATGAATACAGTAAACTGGGAGTGAGATTACTGCACTATGTATACAGCAAACTGGGGGTGAGATTGCTGCACCATGAATACAGTAAACTGGGAGTGAGATTACTGCACCATGTATACAGTAAACTGGGAGTGAGATTACTGCACCATGAATACAGTAAACTGGGGGTGAGATTACTGCACCATGAATACAGTAAACTGGGAGTGAGATTACTGCACCATGAACACAGTAAACTGGGGGTGAGATTACCGCACCATGAATACAGTAAACTGGGGGTGAGATTACTGCACCATGAATACAGTAAACTGGGAGTGAGATTACTGCACCATGAATACAGTAAACTGGGGGTGAGATAACTGCACCATGAATACAGTAAACTGGGAGTGAGATTAGCGCACCATGAATACAGTAAACTGGGGGTGAGATTACTGCACCATGAATACAGTAAACTGGGAGTGAGATTACCGCACCATGAATACAGTAAACTGTGGGTGAGATAACTGCACCATGAATACAGTAAACTGGGCGTAAGATTACTGCACCATGAATACAGTAAACTGGGGGTGAGATTACAGCACCATGAATACAGTAAACTGGGGGTGAGATTACCGCACCATGAATACAGTAAACTGGGGGTGAGATTACCGCACCATGTATACAGTAAACTGGGGGTGAGATTACTGCACCATGAATACAGAAAACTGGGGGTGAGATTAACGCACCATGAATACAGTAAACTGGGGGTGAGATTACCGCACGATGTATACAGTAAACTGGGGGTGAGATTACTGCACCATGAATACAGAAAACTGAGGGTGAGATTACCGCACCATGAATACAGTAAACTGGGGGTGAGATTACTGCACCATGAATACAGTAAACTGGGGGTGAGATTACTGCACCATGAATACAGTAAACTTAGAGGTGAGATTACCGCACCATGAATACAGTAAACTGGGGGTGAGATTACCGCACCATGAATACAGTAAACTGGGGGTGAGATTACTGCACCATGAATACAGTAAACTGGGGGTGAGATTACTGCACCATGAATACAGTAAATTTGGAGGTGAGATTACCGCACCATGAATACAGTAAATTTGGAGGTGAGATTACCGCACCATGAATGCAGTAAACTGGGGGTGAGATTACCGCACCATGAATACAGTAAACTGGGGGTGAGATTACTGCACCATGAATACAGTAAACTGGGGGTGAGATTACTGCACCATGAATACAGTAAACTGGGGGTGAGATTACTGCACCATGAATACAGTAAACTGGGGGTGAGATTACTGCACCATGAATACAGTAAACTGGGGGTGAGATTACTGCACCATGAATACAGTAAACTGGAGGTGAGATTACCGCACCATGAATACAGTAAACTGGGGGTGAGATTACTGCACCATGAATACAGTAAACTGGGGGTGAGATTACCGCACCATGAATACAGTAAACTGGGAGTGAGATTACCGCACCATGAATACAGTAAACTGGGAGTGAGATTACCGCACCATGAATACAGTAAACTGGGGGTGAGATTACCGCACCATGAATACAGTAAACTGGGGGTGAGATTACCGCACCATGAATACAGTAAATTTGGGGTGAGCTTACTGCACCATGAATACAGTAAACTGGGGGTGAGATTACTACACCATGAATACAGTAAACTGGGAGTGAGATTACCGCACCATGAATACAGTAAACTGGGGGTGAGATAACTGCACCATGAATACAGTAAACTGGGAGTGAGATTACTGCACTATGTATACAGCAAACTGGGGGTGAGATTACTGCACCATGAATACAGTAAACTGGGAGTGAGATTACTGCACCATGTATGCAGTAAACTGGGAGTGAGATTACTGCACCATGTATACAGTAAACTGGGAGTGAGATTACTGCACCATGAATACAGTAAACTGGGGGTGAGATTACCGCACCATGAATACAGTAAACTGGGGGTGAGATTACCGCACCATGAATACAGTAAACTGGGGGTGAGATTACCGCACCATGAATACAGTAAACTGGGGGTGAGATTACCGCACCATGAATACAGTAAACTGGGGGTGAGATTACTGCACCATGAATACAGTAAACTGGGGGTGAGATTACTGCACCAAGAATACAGTAAACTGGGGCTGAGATTACTGCACCATGAATACAGTAAACTGGGGGTGAGATTTCTGCACCATGAATACAGTAAACTGGGGGTGAGATTACTACACCATGAATACAGTAAACTGGGGGTGAGATTACTGCACCATGAATACAGTAAACTGGGGGTGAGATTACTGCACCATGAATTCAGTAAACTGGGGGTGAGATTACTGCACCATGAATACAGTAAATTGGGGGTGAGATTACCGCACCATGAATACAGTAAACTGGGGGTGAGATTACTGCACCATGAATACAGTAAACTGGGGGTGAGATTACCGCACCATGAATACAGTAAACTGTGGGTGAGATTACCGCACCTTGAATACAGTAAACTGGAGGTGAGATTACTGCACCATGAATACAGTAAACTGGGGGTGAGATTACCGCACCATGAATACAGTAAACTGGGGGTGAGTTTACTGCATCATGAATACAGTAAACTGGGGGTGAGATTACTGCACCATGAATACAGTGAACTGGGGGTGAGATTACCGCACCATGAATACAGTAAACTGGGGGTGAGATTACTGCACCATGAATACAGTAAACTGGGGGTGAGATTACTGCACCATGAATACAGTAAACTGGGGGTGAGATTACCGCACCATGAATACAGTAAACTGGGGGTGAGATTACCGCACCATGAATACAGTAAACTGGGGATGAGATTACTGCACCATGAATACAGTAAACTGGGGGTGAGTTTACTGCATCATGAATACAGTAAACTGGGGGTGAGATTACCGCACCATGTATACAGTAAACTGGGGATGAGATTACTGCACCATGAATACAGTAAACTGGGGGTGAGATTACTGCACCATGAATACAGTAAACTGGGGGTGAGATTACCGCACCATGTATACAGTAAACTGGGGGTGAGATTACCGCACCATGAATACAGTAAACTGGGGGTGAGATTACCGCACCATGAATACAGTAAACTGGGGGTGAGATTACCGCACCATGAATACAGTAAACTGGGGGTGAGATTACCGCACCATGAATACAGTAAACTGGGGGTGAGATTACTGCACCATGAATACAGTAAACTGGGGGTGAGATTACTGCACCATGAATACAGTAAACTGGGGCTGAGATTACTGCACCATGAATACAGTAAACTGGGGGTGAGATTTCGGCACCATGAATACAGTAAACTGGGGGTGAGATTACTACACCATGAATACAGTAAACTGGGGGTGAGATTACTGCACCATGAATACAGTAAACTGGGGGTGAGATTACTGCACCATGAATTCAGTAAACTGGGGGTGAGATTACTGCACCATGAATACAGTAAATTGGGGGTGAGATTACCGCACCATGAATACAGTAAACTGGGGGTGAGATTACTGCACCATGAATACAGTAAACTGGGGGTGAGATTACCGCACCATGAATACAGTAAACTGTGGGTGAGATTACCGCACCTTGAATACAGTAAACTGGAGGTGAGATTACTGCACCATGAATACAGTAAACTGGGGGTGAGATTACCGCACCATGAATACAGTAAACTGGGGGTGAGTTTACTGCATCATGAATACAGTAAACTGGGGGTGAGATTACTGCACCATGAATACAGTAAACTGGGGGTGAGATTACCGCACCATGAATACAGTAAACTGGGGGTGAGATTACTGCACCATGAATACAGTAAACTGGGGGTGAGATTACTGCACCATGAATACAGTAAACTGGGGGTGAGATTACCGCACCATGAATACAGTAAACTGGGGGTGAGATTACCGCACCATGAATACAGTAAACTGGGGATGAGATTACTGCACCATGAATACAGTAAACTGGGGGTGAGATTACTGCACCATGAATACAGTAAACTGGGGGTGAGATTACCGCACCATGTATACAGTAAACTGGGGTTGAGATTACCGCACCATGAATACAGTAACCTGGGGGTGAGATTACCGCACCATGAATACAGTAAACTGGGGGTGAGATTACCGCACCAGGAATACAGTAAACTGGGGGTGAGATTACCGCACCATGACTACAGTAAACTGGGGGTGAGATTACCGCACCATGAATACAGTAAACTGGGGGTGAGATTACCGCACCATGAATACAGTAAACTGGGGGTGAGATTACCGCACCATGAATACAGTAAACTGGGGGTGAGATTACCGCACCATGAATACAGTAAACTGGGGGTGAGATTACTGCACCATGAATACAGTAAACTGGCGGTGAGATTACTGCACCATGAATACAGTAAACTGGGGGTGAGATTACTGCACCATGAATACAGTAAACTGGGGGTGAGATTACTGCGCCATGAATACAGTAAACTGGGGGTGAAATTACTACACCATGAATACAGTAAACTGGGGGTGAGATTACTGCACCATGAATACAGTAAACTGGGGGTGAGATTACTGCACCATGAATTCAGTAAACTGGGGGTGAGATTACTGCACCATGAATACAGTAAACTGGGGGTGAGATTACCGCACCATGAATACAGTAAACTGGGGGTGAGATTACTGCACCATGAATACAGTAACCTGGGGGTGAGATTACCACACCATGAATACAGTAAACTGGGGGTGAGATTACCGCACCATGAATACAGTAAACTGGGGGTGAGATTACTGCATCATGAATACGGTAAACTGGGGGTGAGAATACTGCACCATGTATACAGTAAACTGGGGGTGAGATTACCGCACCATGAATACAGTAAACTAGAGGTGAGATTTCCGCACCATGAATACAGTAAACTGGGGGTGAGTTTACTGCACCATGAATACAGTAAACTGGGGGTGAGATTTCAGCACCATGAATACAGTAAACTGGGGGTGAGATTACCGCACCATGAATACAGTAAACTGGAGGTGCGATTACTGCACCATGAATACAGTAAACTGGGGGTGAGTTTACTGCATCATGAATACAGTAAACTGGGGGTGAGATTACCGCACCATGAATACAGTAAACTGGGGGTGAGATTACTGCACCATGAATACAGTAAACTGGGGGTGAGATTACTGCACCATGAATAAATTAAACTGGGGGTGAGATTTCCGCACCATGAATACAGTAAACTGGGGGTGAGATTACTACACCATGAATACAGTAAACTGGGGTTGAGATTACCGCACCATGAATACAGTAAACTGGGGGTGAGATTACCGCACCATGAATACAGTAAACTGGGGGTGAGATTACTGCACCATGAATACAGTAAACTGGGGGTGAGATTACCGCACCATGAATACAGTAAACTGGGGGTGAGATTACCGCACCATGAATACAGTAAACTGGGGGTGAGATTACTGCACCATGAATACAGTAAACTGGGGGTGAGATTACCGCACCATGAATACAGTAAACTGGGGGTGAGATTACTGCACCATGTATACAGTAAACTGGGGGTGAGATTACCGCACCATGAATACAGTAAACTGGGGGTGAGATAACCGCACCATGAATACAGTAAACTGGGGGTGAGATTACTGCACCATGAATACAGTAAACTGGGGGTGAGATTACTGCACCATGAATACAGTAAACTGGGGGTGAGATTACCGCACCATGTATACAGTAAACTGGGGTTGAGATTACCGCACCATGAATACAGTAACCTGGGGGTGAGATTACCGCACCATGAATACAGTAAACTGGGGGTGAGATTACCGCACCATGAATACAGTAAACTGGGGGTGAGATTACCGCACCAGGAATACAGTAAACTGGGGGTGAGATTACCGCACCATGACTACAGTAAACTGGGGGTGAGATTACCGCACCATGAATACAGTAAACTGGGGGTGAGATTACCGCACCATGAATACAGTAAACTGGGGGTGAGATTACCGCACCATGAATACAGTAAACTGGGGGTGAGATTACCGCACCATGAATACAGTAAACTGGGGGTGAGATTACTGCACCATGAATACAGTAAACTGGGGGTGAGATTACTGCACCATGAATACAGTAAACTGGGGGTGAGATTACTGCACCATGAATACAGTAAACTGGGGGTGAGATTACTGCACCATGTATACAGTAAACTGGGGGTGAGAATACTGCACCATGAATAAAGTAAACTGGGGGTGAGATTACCGCACCATGAATACAGTAAACTGGGGGTGAAATTACTACACCATGAATACAGTAAACTGGGGGTGAGATTACTGCACCATGAATACAGTAAACTGGGGGTGAGATTACTGCACCATGAATTCAGTAAACTGGGGGTGAGATTACTGCACCATGAATACAGTAAACTGGGGGTGAGATTACCGCACCATGAATACAGTAAACTGGGGGTGAGATTACTGCGCCATGAATACAGTAACCTGGGGGTGAGATTACCGCACCATGAATACAGTAAACTGGGGGTGAGATTACCGCACCATGAATACAGTAAACTAGAGGTGAGATTTCCGCACCATGAATACAGTAAACTGGGGGTGAGTTTACTGCACCATGAATACAGTAAACTGGGGGTGAGATTTCCACACCAGGAATACAGTAAACTGGGGGTGAGATTACCGCACCATGAATACAGTAAACTGGAGGTGCGATTACTGCACCATGAATACAGTAAACTGGGGGTGAGTTTTCTGCATCATGAATACAGTAAACTGGGGGTGAGATTACCGCACCATGAATACAGTAAACTGGGGGTGAGATTACTGCACCATGAATACAGTAAACTGGGGGTGAGATTACTGCACCATGAATAAATTAAACTGGGGGTGAGATTTCCGCACCATGAATACAGTAAACTGGGGGTGAGATTTCCGAACCATGAATACAGTAAACTGGGGTTGAGATTACCGCACCATGAAAACAGTAAACTGGGGGTGAGATTACCGCACCATGAATACAGTAAACTGGGGTTGAGATTACCGCACCATGAATACAGTAAACTGGGGGTGAGATAACTGCACCATGAATACAGTAAACTGGGGGTGAGATTACTGCACCATGAATACAGTAAACTGGGGGTGAGATTACTGCACCATGAATACAGTAAACTGGGGTTGAGATTACCGCACCATGAATACAGTAAACTGGGGGTGAGATTTCCGAACCATGAATACAGTAAACTGGGGTTGAGATTACCGCACCATGAATACAGTAAACTGGGGGTGAGATTACCGCACCATGAATACAGTAAACTGGGGGTGAGATTTCCGAACCATGAATACAGTAAACTGGGGTTGAGATTACCGCACCATGAATACAGTAAACTGGGGGTGAGATTACTGCACCATGAATACAGTAAACTGGGGTTGAGATTACCGCACCATGAATACAGTAAACTGGGGATGAGATTACCGCACCATGAATACAGTAAACTGGGGGTGAGATTACTGCACCATGAATACAGTAAACTGGGGGTGAGATTACCGCACCATGAATACAGTAAACTGGGGGTGAGATTACCGCACCATGAATACAGTAAACTGGGGGTGAGATTACCGCACCATGAATACAGTAAACTGGGGGTGAGATTACTGCACCATGTATACAGTAAACTGGGGGTGAGATTACCGCACCCTGAATACAGTAAACTGGGGGTGAGATTACCGCACCATGAATACTGTAAACTGGGGGTGAGATTACTGCACCATGAATACAGTAAACTGGGGGTGAGATTACCGCACCATGAATACAGTAAACTGGGGGTGAGATTACCGCACCATGTATACAGTAAACTGGGGGTGAGATTACTGCACCATGAATACAGAAAACTGGGGGTGAGATTACCGCACCATGAATACAGTAAACTGGGGGTGAGATTACCGCACGATGTATACAGTAAACTGGGGGTGAGATTACTGCACCATGAATACAGAAAACTGAGGGTGAGATTACCGCACCATGAATACAGTAAACTGGGGGTGAGATTACTGCACCATGAATACAGTAAACTGGGGGTGAGATTACTGCACCATGAATACAGTAAATTTGGAGGTGAGATTACCGCACCATGAATACAGTAAATTTGGAGGTGAGATTACCGCACCATGAATGCAGTAAACTGGGGGTGAGATTACCGCACCATGAATACAGTAAACTGGGGGTGAGATTACTGCACCATGAATACAGTAAACTGGGGGTGAGATTACTGCACCATGAATACAGTAAACTGGGGGTGAGATTACTGCACCATGAATACAGTAAACTGGGGGTGAGATTACTGCACCATGAATACAGTAAACTGGGGGTGAGATTACTGCACCATGAATACAGTAAACTGGAGGTGAGATTACCGCACCATGAATACAGTAAACTGGGGGTGAGATTACTGCACCATGAATACAGTAAACTGGGGGTGAGATTACCGCACCATGAATACAGTAAACTGGGAGTGAGATTACCGCACCATGAATACAGTAAACTGGGAGTGAGATTACCGCACCATGAATACAGTAAACTGGGGGTGAGATTACCGCACCATGAATACAGTAAACTGGGGGTGAGATTACCGCACCATGAATACAGTAAATTTGGGGTGAGATTACTGCACCATGAATACAGTAAACTGGGGGTGAGATTACCGCACCATGAATACAGTAAACTGGGGGTGAGATTACTGCACCATGAATACAGTAAACTGGGAGTGAGATTACTGCACTATGTATACAGCAAACTGGGGGTGAGATTGCTGCACCATGAATACAGTAAACTGGGAGTGAGATTACTGCACCATGTATACAGTAAACTGGGAGTGAGATTACTGCACCATGAATACAGTAAACTGGGGGTGAGATTACTGCACCATGAATACAGTAAACTGGGAGTGAGATTACTGCACCATGAACACAGTAAACTGGGGGTGAGATTACCGCACCATGAATACAGTAAACTGGGGGTGAGATTACTGCACCATGAATACAGTAAACTGGGAGTGAGATTACTGCACCATGAATACAGTAAACTGGGGGTGAGATAACTGCACCATGAATACAGTAAACTGGGAGTGAGATTAGCGCACCATGAATACAGTAAACTGGGGGTGAGATTACTGCACCATGAATACAGTAAACTGGGAGTGAGATTACCGCACCATGAATACAGTAAACTGTGGGTGAGATAACTGCACCATGAATACAGTAAACTGGGCGTAAGATTACTGCACCATGAATACAGTAAACTGGGGGTGAGATTACAGCACCATGAATACAGTAAACTGGGGGTGAGATTACCGCACCATGAATACAGTAAACTGGGGGTGAGATTACCGCACCATGTATACAGTAAACTGGGGGTGAGATTACTGCACCATGAATACAGAAAACTGGGGGTGAGATTAACGCACCATGAATACAGTAAACTGGGGGTGAGATTACCGCACGATGTATACAGTAAACTGGGGGTGAGATTACTGCACCATGAATACAGAAAACTGAGGGTGAGATTACCGCACCATGAATACAGTAAACTGGGGGTGAGATTACTGCACCATGAATACAGTAAACTGGGGGTGAGATTACTGCACCATGAATACAGTAAACTTAGAGGTGAGATTACCGCACCATGAATACAGTAAACTGGGGGTGAGATTACCGCACCATGAATACAGTAAACTGGGGGTGAGATTACTGCACCATGAATACAGTAAACTGGGGGTGAGATTACTGCACCATGAATACAGTAAATTTGGAGGTGAGATTACCGCACCATGAATACAGTAAATTTGGAGGTGAGATTACCGCACCATGAATGCAGTAAACTGGGGGTGAGATTACCGCACCATGAATACAGTAAACTGGGGGTGAGATTACTGCACCATGAATACAGTAAACTGGGGGTGAGATTACTGCACCATGAATACAGTAAACTGGGGGTGAGATTACTGCACCATGAATACAGTAAACTGGGGGTGAGATTACTGCACCATGAATACAGTAAACTGGGGGTGAGATTACTGCACCATGAATACAGTAAACTGGAGGTGAGATTACTGCACCATGAATACAGTAAACTGGGGGTGAGATTACCGCACCATGAATACAGTAAACTGGGGGTGAGATTACCGCACCATGAATACAGTAAACTGGGGGTGAGATTACTGCACCATGAATACAGTAAACTGGGGGTGAGATTACCGCACCATGAATACAGTAAACTGGGAGTGAGATTACCGCACCATGAATACAGTAAACTGGGAGTGAGATTACCGCACCATGAATACAGTAAACTGGGGGTGAGATTACCGCACCATGAATACAGTAAACTGGGGGTGAGATTACCGCACCATGAATACAGTAAATTTGGGGTGAGCTTACTGCACCATGAATACAGTAAACTGGGGGTGAGATTACTACACCATGAATACAGTAAACTGGGAGTGAGATTACCGCACCATGAATACAGTAAACTGGGGGTGAGATAACTGCACCATGAATACAGTAAACTGGGAGTGAGATTACTGCACTATGTATACAGCAAACTGGGGGTGAGATTACTGCACCATGAATACAGTAAACTGGGAGTGAGATTACTGCACCATGTATGCAGTAAACTGGGAGTGAGATTACTGCACCATGTATACAGTAAACTGGGAGTGAGATTACTGCACCATGAATACAGTAAACTGGGGGTGAGATTACTGCACCATGAATACAGTAAGGTGGGAGTGAGATTACTGCACCATGAACACAGTAAACTGGGGGTGAGATTACCGCACCATGAATACAGTAAACTGGGGGTGAGATTACTGCACCATGAATACAGTAAACTGGGAGTGAGATTACTGCACCATGAATACAGTAAACTGGGGGTGAGATAACTGCACCATGAATACAGTAAACTGGGAGTGAGATTAGCGCACCATGAATACAGTAAACTGGGGGTGAGATTACTGCACCATGAATACAGTAAACTGGGAGTGAGATTACCGCACCATGAATACAGTAAACTGGGGGTGAGATTACTTCACCATGAATACAGAAAACTGGGGGTGAGATTACTGCACCATGAATACAGTAAACTGGGGGTGAGATTACCGCACCATGAATACAGTAAACTGGGGGTGAGATTACTGCACCATGAATACAGTAAACTGGGCGTAAGATTACTGCACCATGAATACAGTAAACTGGGGGTGAGATTACAGCACCATGAATACAGTAAACTGGGGGTGAGATTACCGCACCATGAATACAGTAAACTGGCGGTGAGATTACTGCACCATGAATACAGTAAACTGGGGGTGAGATTACTGCACCATGAATACAGTAAACTGGGGGTGAGATTACTGCACCATGAATACAGTAAACTGGCGGTGAGATTACTGCACCATGAATACAGTAAACTGGGGGTGAGATTACTGCACCATGAATACAGTAAAATGGGGGTGGATTACCGCACCATGAATACAGTAAACTGGGGGTGAGATTACTGCACCATGAATACAGTAAACTGGGGGTGGATTACCGCACCATGAATAGAGTAAACTGGGGGTGAGATTACTGCACCACGAATACAGTAAACTGGGGGTGAGATTACCGCACCATGAATACAGTAAACTGGGGGTGAGATTACTGCACCATGAATACAGTAAACTGGGGGTGGATTACCGCACCATGAATACAGTAAACTGGGGGTGAGATGACTGCACCACGAATACAGTAAACTGGGGGTGAGATTACTGCACCCCGAATACAGTAAACTGGGGGTGAGATTACCGCACCATGAATACAGTAAACTGGGGGTGAGATTACTGCACCATGAATACAGTAAACTGGGGGTGGATTACCGCACCATGAATACAGTAAACTGGGGGTGAGATGACTGCACCATGAATACAGTAAACTGGGGGTGAGATTACTGCACCATGAATACAGTAAACTGGGGGTGAGAATAATGCACCATGAATAAAGTAAACTGGGGGTGAGATTACCCCACCACGAATACAGTAAACTGGGGGTGAGATTACTGCACCATGAATACAGTAAACTGGGGGTGAGATTACTGCACCATGAATACAGTAAACTGGGGGTGAGATTACCGCACCATGAATACAGTATACTGGGGGTGAGATTACCGCACCATGAATACAGTAAACTGGGGGTGAGATTACCGCACCATGAATACAGTAAACTGGGGGTGAGATTACCGCACCATGAATACAGTAAACTGGGGGTGAGATTACCGCACCATGAATACAGAAAACTGGGGGTGAGATTACTGCACCATGAATACAGTAAACTGGGGGTGAGATTACCGCACCATGAATACAGTAAACTGGGGGTGAGATTACTGCACCATGAATACAGTAAACTGGGGGTGAGATTACCGCACCATGAATACAGTAAACTGGGGGTGAGATTACTGCACCATGAATACAGTAAACTGGGGGTGAGATTACCGCACCATGAATACAGTAAACTGGGGGTGAGATTACCGCACCATGAATACAGTAAACTGGGGGTGAGATTACTGCATCATGAATACGGTAAACTGGGGGTGAGATTACTGCACCATGTATACAGTAAACTGGGGGTGAGATTACCGCACCATGAATACAGTAAACTGGAGGTGAGATTTCCGCACCATGAATACAGTAAACTGGGGGTGAGATTACTGCACCATGAATACAGTAAACTGGGGGTGAGATTACCGCACCATGAATACAGTAAACTAGAGGTGAGATTACTGCACCATGAATACAGTAAACTGGGGGTGAGTTTACTGCATCATGAATACAGTAAACTGGGGGTGAGATTACCGCACCATGAATACAGTAAACTGGGGGTGACATTACTGCACCATGAATACATTAAACTGGGGGTGAGATTTCCGCACCATGAATACAGTAAACTGGGGGTGAGATTACTACACCATGAATACAGTAAACTGGGGGTGAGATTTCCGCACCATGAATACAGTAAACTGGGGGTGAGATTACTGCACCATGAATACAGTAAACTGGGGTTGAGATTACCGCACCATGAATACAGTAAACTGGGGGTGAGATTACCGCACCATGAATACAGTAAACTGGGGGTGAGATTACTACACCATGTATACAGTAAACTGGGGGTGAGATTACCGCACCCTGAATACAGTAAACTGGGGGTGAGATTACCGCACCATGAATACTGTAAACTGGGGGTGAGATTACTGCACCATGAATACAGTAAACTGGGGGTGAGATTACCGCACCATGAATACAGTAAACTGGGGGTGAGATTACCGCACCATGAATACAGTAAACTGGGGGTGAGATTACCGCACCATGAATACAGTAAACTGGGGGTGAGATTACCGCACCATGAGTACAGTAAACTGGGGGTGAGATTACCGCACCATGAATACAGTAAACTGGGGGTGAGATTACCGCACCATGAATACAGTAAACTGGGGGTGAGATTACTGCACCATGAATACAGTAAACTGGGGGCGAGATTACTGCATCATGAATACAGTAAACTGGGGGTGAGATTACGGCACCATGTATACAGTAAACTGGGGGTGAGATTACCGCACCCTGAATACAGTAAACTGGGGGTGAGATTACCGCACCATGAATACTGTAAACTGGGGGTGAGATTACTGCACCATGAATACAGTAAACTGGGGGTGAGATTACCGCACCATCAATACAGTAAACTGGGGGTGAGATTACCGCACCACGAATACAGTAAACTGGGGGTGAGATTACCACACCATGAATACAGTAAACTGGGGGTGTGATTACCGCACCATGAATACAGTAAACTGGGGGTGAGATTACCGCACCATGAATACAGTAAACAGGGGGTGAGATTACCGCACCATGAATACAGTAAACTGGGGGTGAGATTACTGCACCATGAATACAGTAAACTGGGGGAGAGATTACCGCACCACGAATACAGTAAACTGGGGGTGAGATTACTGCACCATGAATACAGTAAACTGCGGGTGAGAATACTGCACCATGAATACAGTAAACTGGGGGTGAGATTACTGCACCATGAATACAGTAAACTGGGGGTGAGATTACCGCACCATGAATACAGTAAACTGGGGGTGAGATTACCGCACCATGAATACAGTAAGCTGGGGGTGAGATTACCGCACCATGAATACAGTAAACTGGGGATGAGATTACTGCAACTTGAATACAGTAAACTGGGGGAGAGATTACTGCACCATGAATACAGTAAACTGGGGGTGAGATTACCGCACCATGTATACAGTAAACTGGGGTTGAGATTACCGCACCATGAATACAGTAACCTGGGGGTGAGATTACCGCACCATGAATACAGTAAACTGGGGGTGAGATTACCTCACCATGAATACAGTAAACTGGGGGTGAGATTACCGCACCAGGAATACAGTAAACTGGGGGTGAGATTACCGCACCATGACTACAGTAAACTGGGGGTGAGATTACCGCACCATGAATACAGTAAACTGGGGGTGAGATTACAGCACCATGAATACAGTAAACTGGGGGTGAGATTACCGCACCATGAATACAGTAAACTGGGGGTGAGATTACCGCACCATGAATACAGAAAACTGGGGGTGAGATTACTGCACCATGAATACAGTAAACTGGGGGTGAGATTACTGCACCATGAATACAGTAAACTGGGGGTGAGATTACTGCACCATAAATACAGTAAACTGGGGGTGAGATTACTACACCATGAATACAGTAAACTGGGGGTGAGATTACTGCACCATGAATACAGTAAACTGGGGGTGAGATTACTGCACCATGAATTCAGTAAACTGGGGGAGAGATTACCGCACCATGAATACAGTAAACTGGGGGTGAGATTACCGCACCATGAATACAGTAAACTGGGGGTGAGATTACTGCATCATGAATACGGTAAACTGGGGGTGAGATTACTGCACCATGTATACAGTAAACTGGGGGTGAGATTACCGCACCATGAATACAGTAAACTGGGGGTGAGATTACCGCACCATGTATACAGTAAACTGGGGGTGAGAATACCGAACCATGAATACAGTAAACTGGAGGTGAGATTTCCGCACCATGAATACAGTAAACTGGGGGTGAGTTTACTGCACCATGAATACAGTAAACTGGGGGTGAGATTTCCGCACCATGAATACAGTAAACTGGGGGTGAGATTACTGCACCATGAATACAGTAAACTGGGGGTGAGTTTACTGCATCATGAATACAGTAAACTGGGGGTGAGATTACCGCCCCATGAATACAGTAAACTGGAGGTGAGATTACTGCACCATGAATACAGTAAACTGGGGGTGAGTTTACTGCATCATGAATACAGTAAACTGGGGGTGAGATTACCGCACCATGAATACAGTAAACTGGGGGTGAGATTACTGCACCATGAATACAGTAAACTGGGGGTGAGATTACTGCACCATGAATACAGTAAACTGGGGGTGAAATTACTGCACCATGAATACATTAAACTGGGGGTGAGATTTCCGCACCATGAATACAGTAAACTGGGGGTGAGATTACTACACCATGAATACAGTAAACTGGGGGTGAGATTTCCGCACCATGAATACAGTAAACTGGGGGTGAGATTACTGCACCATGAATACAGTAAACTGGGGTTGAGATTACCGCACCATGAATACAGTAAACTGGAGGTGAGATTACTGCACCATGAATACATTAAACTGGGGGTGAGATTTCCGCACCAAGAATACAGTAAACTGGGGGTGAGTTTACTGCATCATGAATACAGTAAACTGGGGGTGAGATTACCGCACCATGAATACAGTAAACTGGGGGTGAGATTACTGCACCATGAATACATTAAACTGGGGGTGAGATTTCCGCACCATGAATACAGTAAACTGGGGGTGAGATTACTTCACCATGAATACAGTAAACTGTGGGTGAGATTTCCGCACCATGAATACAGTAAACTGGGGGTGAGATTACTGCACCAAGAATACAGTAAACTGGGGTTGAGATTACCGCACCATGAATACAGTAAACTGGGGGTGAGATTACCGCACCATGAATACAGTAAACTGGGGGTGAGATTACTGCACCATGTATACAGTAAACTGGGGGTGAGATTACCGCACCCTGAATACAGTAAACTGGGGGTGAGATTACCGCACCATGAATACTGTAAACTGGGGGTGAGATTACTGCACCATGAATACAGTAAACTGGGGGTGAGATTACCGCACCATGAATACAGTAAACTGGGGGTGAGATTACCGCACCACGAATACAGTAAACTGGGGGTGAGATTACCGCACCATGAATACAGTAAACTGGGGGTGAGATTACCGCACCATGAATACAGAAAACTGGGGGTGAGATTACTGCACCATGAATACAGTAAACTGGGGGTGAGATTACTGCACCATGAATACAGTAAACTGGGGGTGAGATTACTGCACCATAAATACAGTAAACTGGGGGTGAGATTACTACACCATGAATACAGTAAACTGGGGGTGAGATTACTGCACCATGAATGCAGTAAACTGGGGGTGAGATTACTGCACCATGAATTCAGTAAACTGGGGGAGAGATTACCGCACCATGAATACAGTAAACTGGGGGTGAGATTACCGCACCATGAATACAGTAAACTGGGGGTGAGATTACTGCATCATGAATACGGTAAACTGGGGGTGAGATTACTGCACCATGTATACAGTAAACTGGGGGTGAGATTACCGCACCATGAATACAGTAAACTGGGGGTGAGATTACCGCACCATGAATACAGTAAACTGGGGGTGAGATTACTGCACCATGAATACAGTAAACTGGGGGTGAGATTACTGCACCATGAATACAGTAAACTGGAGGTGAGAATACCGAACCATGAATACAGTAAACTGGAGGTGAGATTTCCGCACCATGAATACAGTAAACTGGGGGTGAGTTTACTGCACCATGAATACAGTAAACTGGGGGTGAGATTTCCGCACCATGAATACAGTAAACTGGGGGTGAGATTACTGCACCATGAATACAGTAAACTGGGGGTGAGTTTACTGCATCATGAATACAGTAAACTGGGGGTGAAATTACTGCACCATGAATACATTAAACTGGGGGTGAGATTTCCGCACCATGAATACAGTAAACTGGGGGTGAGATTACTACACCATGAATACAGTAAACTGGGGGTGAGATTTCCGCACCATGAATACAGTAAACTGGGGGTGAGATTACTGCACCATGAATACAGTAAACTGGGGTTGAGATTACCGCACCATGAATACAGTAAACTGGAGGTGAGATTACTGCACCATGAATACATTAAACTGGGGGTGAGATTTCCGCACCAAGAATACAGTAAACTGGGGGTGAGTTTACTGCATCATGAATACAGTAAACTGGGGGTGAGATTACCGCACCATGAATACAGTAAACTGGGGGTGAGATTACTGCACCATGAATACATTAAACTGGGGGTGAGATTTCCGCACCATGAATACAGTAAACTGGGGGTGAGATTACTTCACCATGAATACAGTAAACTGGGGGTGAGATTTCCGCACCATGAATACAGTAAACTGGGGGTGAGATTACTGCACCAAGAATACAGTAAACTGGGGTTGAGATTACCGCACCATGAATACAGTAAACTGGGGGTGAGATTACCGCACCATGAATACAGAAAACTGGGGGTGAGATTACTGCACCATGTATACAGTAAACTGGGGGTGAGATTACCGCACCCTGAATACAGTAAACTGGGGGTGAGATTACCGCACCATGAATACTGTAAACTGGGGGTGAGATTACTGCACCATGAATACAGTAAACTGGGGGTGAGATTACCGCACCACGAATACAGTAAACTGGGGGTGAGATTACCGCACCATGAATACAGTAAACTGGGGGTGAGATTACCGCACCATGAATACAGTAAACTGGGGGTGAGATTACCGCACCATGAATACAGTAAACTGGGGGTGAGATTACCGCACCATGAATACAGTAAACTGGGGGTGAGATTACCGCACCATGAATACAGTAAACTGGGGGTGAGATTACTGCACCATGAATACAGTAAACTGGGGGCGAGATTACTGCATCATGAATACAGTAAACTGGGGGTGAGATTACCGCACCATGTATACAGTAAACTGGGGGTGAGATTACCGCACCCTGAATACAGTAAACTGGGGGTGAGATTACTGCACCATGAATACTGTAAACTGGGGGTGAGATTACTGCACCATGAATACAGTAAACTGGGGGTGAGATTACCGCACCATTAATACAGTAAACTGGGGGTGAGATTACTGCACCACGAATACAGCAAACTGGGGGTGAGATTACCGCACCATGAATACAGTAAACTGGGGGTGAGATTACCGCACCATGAATACAGTAAACTGGGGGTGAGATTACCGCACCATGAATACAGTAAACTGGGGGTGAGATTCCCGCACCATGAATACAGTAAACTGGGGGTGAGATTACTGCACCATGAATACAGTAAACTGGGGGTGAGATTACCGCACCACGAATACAGTAAACTGGGGGTGAGATTACTGCACCATGAATACAGTAAACTGGGGGTGAGAATACTGCACCATGAATACAGTAAACTGGGGGTGAGATTACTGCACCATGAATACAGTAAACTGGGGGTGAGATTACTGCACCATGAATACAGTAAACTGGGGGTGAGATTACCGCACCATGAATACAGTAAACTGGGGGTGAGATTACCGCACCATGAATACAGTGAACTGGGGATGAGATTACTGCACCATGAATACAGTAAACTGGGGGTGAGATTACTGCACCATGAATACAGTAAACTGGGGGTGAGAATACTGCACCATGAATACAGTAAACTGGGGGTGAGATTACCGCACCAGGAATACAGTAAACTGGGGGTGAGATTACCGCACCTTGACTACAGTAAACTGGGGGTGAGATTACCGCACCATGAATACAGTAAACTGGGGGTGAGATTGCCGCACCATGAATACAGTAAACTGGGGGTGAGATTACCGCACCATGAATACAGTAAACTGGGGGTGAGATTACCGCACCAGGAATACAGTAAACTGGGGGTGAGATTACCGCACCTTGACTACAGTAAACTGGGGGTGAGATTACCGCACCATGAATACAGTAAACTGTGGGTGAGATTACTGCACCATGAATACAGTAAACTGGGGGTGAGATTACTGCACCATGAATACAGTAAACTGGGGCTGAGATTACTGCACCATGAATACAGTAAACTGGGGGTGAGATTACTGCACCATGAATACAGTAAACTGGGGCTGAGATTACTGCACCATGAATACAGTAAACTGGGGGTGAGATTACTGCACCATGAATACAGTAAACTGGGGGTGAGATTACTGCACCATGAATACAGTAAACTGGGGGTGAGATTACTGCACCATGAATTCAGTAAACTGGGGGTGAGATTACTGCACCATGAATACAGTAAACTGGGGGTGAGATTACCGCACCATGAATTCAGTAAACTGGGGGTGAGATTACTGCACCATGAATACAGTAAACTGGGGGTGAGATTACCGCACCATGAATACAGTAAACTGGGGGTGAGATTACTGCACCATGAATACAGTAAACTGGGGGTGAGATTACCGCACCATGAATACAGTAAACTGGGGTGAGATTACCGCACCATGAATACAGTAAACTGGGGGTGAGATTACTGCATCATGAATACGGTAAACTGGGGGTGAGATTACTGCACCATGTATACAGTAATCTGGGGGTGAGATTACCGCACCATAAATACAGTAAACTGGAGGTGAGATTTCCGCACCATGAATACAGTAAACTGGGGGTGAGTTTACTGCACCATGAATACAGTAAACTGGGGGTGAGATTTCCGTACCATGAATACAGTAAACTGGGGGTGAGATTACCGCACCATGAATACAGTAAACTGGAGGTGAGATTACTGCACCATGAATACAGTAAACTGGGGGTGAGTTTACTGCATCATGAATACAGTAAACTGGGGGTGAGATTACCGCACCATGAATACAGTAAACTGGGGGTGAGATTACTGCACCATGAATACAGTAAACTGGGGGTGAGATTACCGCACCATGAATACAGTAAACTGGGGGTGAGATTACTGCACCATGTATACAGTAAACTGGGGGTGAGATTACCGCACCCTGAATACAGTAAACTGGGGGTGAGATTACCGCACCATGAATACTGTAAACTGGGGGTGAGATTACTGCACCATGAATACAGTAAACTGGGGGTGAGATTACCGCACCATGAATACAGTAAACTGGGGGTGAGATTACCGCACCACGAATACAGTAAACTGGGGGTGAGATTACCGCACCATGAATACAGTAAACTGGGGGTGAGATTACCGCACCATGAATACAGAAAACTGGGGGTGAGATTACTGCACCATGAATACAGTAAACTGGATGTGAGATTACTGCACCATGAATACAGTAAACTGGGGGTGAGATTACTGCACCATAAATACAGTAAACTGGGGGTGAGATTACTACACCATGAATACAGTAAACTGGGGGTGAGATTACTGCACCATGAATACAGTAAACTGGGGGTGAGATTACTGCACCATGAATTCAGTAAACTGGGGGAGAGATTACCGCACCATGAATACAGTAAACTGGGGGTGAGATTACCGCACCATGAATACAGTAAACTGGGGTGAGATTACTGCATCATGAATACGGTAAACTGGGGGTGAGATTACTGCACCATGTATACAGTAAACTGGGGGTGAGATTACCGCACCATGAATACAGTAAACTGGGGGTGAGATTACCGCACCATGAATACAGTAAACTGGGGGTGAGATTACTGCACCATGAATACAGTAAACTGGGGGTGAGATTACTGCACCATGAATACAGTAAACTGGAGGTGAGAATACCGAACCATGAATACAGTAAACTGGAGGTGAGATTTCCGCACCATGAATACAGTAAACTGGGGGTGAGTTTACTGCACCATGAATACAGTAAACTGGGGGTGAGATTTCCGCACCATGAATACAGTAAACTGGGGGTGAGATTACTGCACCATGAATACAGTAAACTGGGGGTGAGTTTACTGCATCATGAATACAGTAAACTGGGGGTGAGATTACCGCACCATGAATACAGTAAACTGGAGGTGAGATTACTGCACCATGAATACAGTAAACTGGGGGTGAGTTTACTGCATCATGAATACAGTAAACTGGGGGTGAGATTACCGCACCATGAATACAGTAAACTGGGGGTGAGATTACTGCACCATGAATACAGTAAACTGGGGGTGAAATTACTGCACCATGAATACATTAAACTGGGGGTGAGATTTCCGCACCATGAATACAGTAAACTGGGGGTGAGATTACTACACCATGAATACAGTAAACTGGGGGTGAGATTTCCGCACCATGAATACAGTAAACTGGGGGTGAGATTACTGCACCATGAATACAGTAAACTGGGGTTGAGATTACCGCACCATGAATACAGTAAACTGGAGGTGAGATTACTGCACCATGAATACATTAAACTGGGGGTGAGATTTCCGCACCAAGAATACAGTAAACTGGGGGTGAGTTTACTGCATCATGAATACAGTAAACTGGGGGTGAGATTACCGCACCATGAATACAGTAAACTGGGGGTGAGATTTCCGCACCATGAATACAGTAAACTGGGGGTGAGATTACTTCACCATGAATACAGTAAACTGGGGGTGAGATTTCCGCACCATGAATACAGTAAACTGGGGGTGAGATTACTGCACCAAGAATACAGTAAACTGGGGTTGAGATTACCGCACCATGAATACAGTAAACTGGGGGTGAGATTACCGCACCATGAATACAGTAAACTGGGGGTGAGATTACTGCACCATGTATACAGTAAACTGGGGGTGAGATTACCGCACCCTGAATACAGTAAACTGGGGGTGAGATTACCGCACCATGAATACTGTAAACTGGGGGTGAGATTACTGCACCATGAATACAGTGAACTGGGGGTGAGATTACCGCACCATGAATACAGTAAACTGGGGGTGAGATTACCGCACCACGAATACAGTAAACTGGGGGTGAGATTACCGCACCATGAATACAGTAAACTGGGGGTGAGATTACCGCACCATGAATACAGTAAACTGGGGGTGAGATTACCGCACCATGAATACAGTAAACTGGGGGTGAGATTACCGCACCATGAATACAGTAAACTGGGGGTGAGATTACCGCACCATGAATACAGTAAACTGGGGGTGAGATTACTGCACCATGAATACAGTAAACTGGGGGCGAGATTACTGCATCATGAATACAGTAAACTGGGGGTGAGATTACCGCACCATGTATACAGTAAACTGGGGGTGAGATTACCGCACCCTGAATACAGTAAACTGGGGGTGAGATTACTGCACCATGAATACTGTAAACTGGGGGTGAGATTACTGCACCATGAATACAGTAAACTGGGGGTGAGATTACCGCACCATGAATACAGTAAACTGGGGGTGAGATTACCGCACCACGAATACAGCAAACTGGGGGTGAGATTACCGCACCATGAATACAGTAAACTGGGGGTGAGATTACCGCACCATGAATACAGTAAACTGGGGGTGAGATTACCGCACCATGAATACAGTAAACTGGGGGTGAGATTCCCGCACCATGAATACAGTAAACTGGGGGTGAGATTACCGCACCATGAATACAGTAAACTGGGGGTGAGATTCCCGCACCATGAATACAGTAAACTGGGGGTGAGATTACTGCACCATGAATACAGTAAACTGGGGGTGAGATTACCGCACCACGAATACAGTAAACTGGGGGTGAGATTACTGCACCATGAATACAGTAAACTGGGGGTGAGAATACTGCACCATGAATACAGTAAACTGGGGGTGAGATTACTGCACCATGAATACAGTAAACTGGGGGTGAGATTACTGCACCATGAATACAGTAAACTGGGGGTGAGATTACCGCACCATGAATACAGTAAACTGGGGGTGAGATTACCGCACCATGAATACAGTGAACTGGGGATGAGATTACTGCACCATGAATAAAGTAAACTGGGGGTGAGATTACTGCACCATGAATACAGTAAACTGGGGGTGAGAATACTGCACCATGAATACAGTAAACTGGGGGTGAGATTACCGCACCAGGAATACAGTAAACTGGGGGTGAGATTACCGCACCTTGACTACAGTAAACTGGGGGTGAGATTACCGCACCATGAATACAGTAAACTGGGGGTGAGATTACCGCACCATGAATACAGTAAACTGGGGGTGAGATTACCGCACCATGAATACAGTAAACTGGGGGTGAGATTACCGCACCAGGAATACAGTAAACTGGGGGTGAGATTACCGCACCTTGACTACAGTAAACTGGGGGTGAGATTACCGCACCATGAATACAGTAAACTGTGGGTGAGATTACTGCACCATGAATACAGTAAACTGGGGGTGAGATTACTGCACCATGAATACAGTAAACTGGGGCTGAGATTACTGCACCATGAATACAGTAAACTGGGGGTGAGATTACTGCACCATGAATACAGTAAACTGGGGCTGAGATTACTGCACCATGAATACAGTAAACTGGGGGTGAGATTACTGCACCATGAATACAGTAAACTGGGGGTGAGATTACTGCACCATGAATACAGTAAACTGGGGGTGAGATTACTGCACCATGAATTCAGTAAACTGGGGGTGAGATTACTGCACCATGAATACAGTAAACTGGGGGTGAGATTACCGCACCATGAATTCAGTAAACTGGGGGTGAGATTACTGCACCATGAATACAGTAAACTGGGGGTGAGATTACCGCACCATGAATACAGTAAACTGGGGGTGAGATTACTGCACCATGAATACAGTAAACTGGGGGTGAGATTACCGCACCATGAATACAGTAAACTGGGGTGAGATTACCGCACCATGAATACAGTAAACTGGGGGTGAGATTACTGCATCATGAATACGGTAAACTGGGGGTGAGATTACTGCACCATGTATACAGTAATCTGGGGGTGAGATTACCGCACCATAAATACAGTAAACTGGAGGTGAGATTTCCGCACCATGAATACAGTAAACTGGGGGTGAGTTTACTGCACCATGAATACAGTAAACTGGGGGTGAGATTTCCGTACCATGAATACAGTAAACTGGGGGTGAGATTACCGCACCATGAATACAGTAAACTGGAGGTGAGATTACTGCACCATGAATACAGTAAACTGGGGGTGAGTTTACTGCATCATGAATACAGTAAACTGGGGGTGAGATTACCGCACCATGAATACAGTAAACTGGGGGTGAGATTACTGCACCATGAATACAGTAAACTGGGGGTGAGATTACTGCACCATGAATAAATTAAACTGGGGGTGAGATTTCCGCACCATGAATACAGTAAACTGGGGGTGAGATTACTGCACCATGAATACAGTAAACTGGGGGTGAGATTTCCGCACCATGAATACAGTAAACTGGGGGTGAGATTACTGCACCATGAATACAGTAAACTGGGGTTGAGATTACCGCACCATGAATACAGTAAACTGGGGGTGAGATTACCGCACCATGAATACAGTAAACTGGGGGTGAGATTACTGCACCATGAATACAGTAAACTGGGGGTGAGATTACCGCACCATGAATACAGTAAACTGGGGGTGAGATTACCGCACCATGAATACAGTAAACTGGGGGTGACATTACTGCACCATGAATACAGTAAACTGGGGGTGAGATTACCGCACCATGAATACAGTAAACTGGGGGTGAGATTACTGCACCATGTATACAGTAAACTGGGGGTGAGATTACCGCACCATGAATACAGTAAACTGGGGGTGAGATAACCGCACCATGAATACAGTAAACTTTGGGTGAGATTACTGCACCATGAATACAGTAAACTGGGGGCGAGATTACTGCATCATGAATACAGTAAACTGGGGGTGAGATTACTGCACCCTGAATACAGTAAACTGGGGGTGAGATTACCGCACCCTGAATACAGTAAACTGGGGGTGAGATTACCGCACCATGAATACTGTAAACTGGGGGTGAGATTACTGCACCATGAATACAGTAAACTGGGGGTGAGATTACCGCACCATGTATACAGTAAACTGGGGGTGAGTTTACTGCACCATGAATACAGAAAACTGGGGGTGAGATTACCGCACCATGAATACAGTAAACTGGGGGTGAGATTACCGCACGATGTACACAGTAAACTGGGGGTGAGATTACTGCACCATGAATACAGAAAACTGAGGGTGAGATTACCGCACCATGAATACAGTAAACTGGGGGTGAGATTACTGCACCATGAATACAGTAAACTTAGAGGTGAGATTACCGCACCATGAATACAGTAAACTGGGGGTGAGATTACCGCACCATGAATACAGTAAACTGGGGGTGAGATTACTGCACCATGAATACAGTAAACTGGGGGTGAGATTACTGCACCATGAATACAGTAAATTTGGAGGTGAGATTACCGCACCATGAATACAGTAAACTGGGGGTGAGATTACTGCACCATGAATACAGTAAATTGGGGGTGAGATTACTGCACCATGAATACAGTAAACTGGGGGTGAGATGACTGCACCATGAATACAGTAAACTTGAGGTGAGATTACCGCACCATGAATATAGTAAACTGGGGGTGAGATTACTGCACCATGAATACAGTAAACTGGGGGTGAGATTACTGCACCATGAATACAGTAAACTGGGGGTGAGATTACTGCACCATGAATACAGTAAACTGGGGGTGAGATTACTGCACCATGAATACAGTAAACTGGGGGTGAGATTACTGCACCATGAATACAGTAAACTGGGGGTGACATGACTGCACCATGAATACAGTAAACTTGAGGTGAGATTACCGCACCATGAATATAGTAAACTGGGGGTGAGATTACTGCACCATGAATACAGTAAACTGGGGGTGAGATTACCGCACCATGAATACAGTAAACTGGGAGTGAGATTACCGCACCATGAATACAGTAAACTGGGAGTGAGATTACCGCACCATGAATACAGTAAACTGGGGGTGAGATTACTGCACCACGAATGCAGTAAACTGGGGGTGAGATTACCGCACCATGAATACAGTAAACTGGGAGTGAGATTACTGCACCATGAATACAGTAAACTGGGGGTGAGATTACTGCACCATGAATACAGTAAACTGGGGGTGAGATTACTACACCATGAATACAGTAAACTGGGAGTGAGATTACCGCACCATGAATACAGTAAACTGGGGGTGAGATTACTGCACCATGAATATAGTAAACTGGGGTTGAGATTACTGCACCATGAATACAGTAAACTGGGGGTGAGATTACTGCAACATGAATAAAGTAAACTGGGGGTGAGATTACTGCACCATGAATACAGTAAACTTGGTGTGAGATTACCACACCATGAATACAGTAAACTGGGGGTGAGATTACTGCACGATGAATACAGTAAACTTGGAGGTGAGATTACCGCTCCATGAATGCAGTAAACTGGGGGTGAGATTACCGCACCATGAATACAGTAAACTGGGGGTGAGATTACCGCACCATGAATACAGTAAACTTGGAGGTGAGATTACCGCATCATGAATGCAGTAAACTGGGGGTGAGATTACCGCACCATGAATACAGTAAACTGGGGGTGAGATTACTTCACCATGAATACAGTAAACTGGGGGTGAGATTACTGCACCATGAATACAGTAAACTGGGGGTGAGATTACTGCACCATGATTACAGTAAACTGGGGGTGAGATTACTGCACCATGAATACAGTAAACTGGGGGTGAGATTACTGCACCATGAATACAGTAAACTGGAGGTGAGATTACCGCACCATGAATACAGTAAACTGGGGGTGAGATTACTGCACCATGAATACAGTAAACTGGGGGTGAGATTACTGCACCATGAATAAAGTAAACTGGGGGTGAGATTACTGCACCATGAATACAGTAAACTTGGTGTGAGATTACCACACCATGAATACAGTAAACTGGGGGTGAGATTACCGCACGATGAATACAGTAAACTTGGAGGTGAGATTACCGCACCATGAATGCAGTAAACTGGGGGTGAGATTACCGCACCATGAATACAGTAAACTGGGGGTGAGATTACCGCACCATGAATACAGTAAACTTGGAGGTGAGATTACCGCATCATGAATGCAGTAAACTGGGGGTGAGATTACCGCACCATGAATACAGTAAACTGGGGGTGAGATTACTTCACCATGAATACAGTAAACTGGGGGTGAGATTACTGCACCATGAATACAGTAAACTGGGGGTGAGATTACTGCACCATGATTACAGTAAACTGGGGGTGAGATTACTGCACCATGAATACAGTAAACTGGGGGTGAGATTACTGCACCATGAATACAGTAAACTGGGGGTGAGATTACTGCACCATGAATACAGTAAACTGGGGGTGAGATTACTGCACCATGATTACAGTAAACTGGGGGTGAGATTACTGCACCATGAATACAGCAAACTGGGGGTGAGATTACTGCACCATGAATACAGTAAACTGGAGGTGAGATTACCGCACCATGAATACAGTAAACTGGGGGTGAGATTACTGCACCATGAATACAGTAAACTGGGGGTGAGATTACCGCACCATGAGTACAGTAAACTGGGAGTGAGATTACCGCACCACGAATACAGTAAACTGGGAGTGAGATTACCGCACCATGAATACAGTAAACTGGGGGTGAGATTACCGCACCATGAATACAGTAAACTGGGGGTGAGATTACCGCACCATGAATACAGTAAACTTAGAGGTGAGATTACCGCACCATGAATGCAGTAAACTGGGGGTGAGATTACTGCACCATGAATACAGTAAACTGGGGGTGAGATTACTACACCATGAATACAGTAAACTGGGAGTGAGATTACCGCACCATGAATACAGTAAACTGGGGGTGAGATTACTGCACCATGAATACAGTAAACTGGGGGTGAGATTACTGCACCATGAATACAGTAAACTGGGGGTGAGATTACGGCACCATGAATAAAGTAAACTGGGGGTGAGATTACTGCACCATGAATACAGTAAACTGGGGGTGAGATTAGCGCACCATGAATACAGTAAACTGGGGGTGAGATTACCGCACAATGAATACAGTAAACTTGGAGGTGAGATTACCGCACCATGAATGCAGTAAACTGGGGGTGAGATTACCGCACCATGAATACAGTAAACTGGGGGTGAGATTACCGCACCATGAATACAGTAAACTTGGAGGTGAGATTACCGCACCATGAATGCAGTAAACTGGGGGTGAGATTACCGCACCATGAATACAGTAAACTGGGGGTGAGATTACTGCACCATGAATACAATAAACTGGGGGTGAGATTACTGCACCATGATTACAGTAAACTGGGGGTGAGATTACTGCACCATGAATACAGTAAACTGGGGGTGAGATTACTGCACCATGAATACAGTAAACTGGAGGTGAGATTACCGCACCATGAATACAGTAAACTGGGGTTGAGATTACTGCACCATGAATAAAGTAAACTGTGGGTGAGATTACCGCACCATGAATACAGTAAACTGTGAGTGAGATTACTGCACCATGAATACAGTAAACTGGGGGTGAGATTACCGCACCATGAATACAGTAAACTGGGAGTGAGATTACTGCACCATGAATACAGTAAACTGGGGGTGAGATTACCGCACCATGAATACAGTAAACTGGGGGTGAGATTACCGCACCATGAATACAGTAAACTGTGAGTGAGATTACTGCACCATGAATACAGTAAACTGGGGGTGAGATTACCGCACCATGAATACAGTAAACTGGGGGTGAGACTACTGCACCATGAATACAGTAAACTGGGGGTGAGATTACCGCACCATGAATACAGTAAACTGGGGGTGAGATTACCGCACCATGAATACAGTAAACTGTGAGTGAGATTACTGCACCATGAATACAGTAAACTGGGGGTGAGATTACCGCACCATGAATACAGTAAACTGTGAGTGAGATTACTGCACCATGAATACAGTAAACTGGGGGTGAGATTACCGCACCATGAATACAGTAAACTGGGGGTGAGATTACCGCACCATGAATACAGTAAACTGGGGGTGAGATTACCACACCATGAATACAGTAAATTTGGAGGTGAGATTACCGCACCATGAATGCAGTAAACTGGGGGTGAGATTACCGCACCATGAATACAGTAAACTGGGGGTGAGATTACTGCACCATGAATACAGTAAACTGGGGGTGAGATTACTACACCATGAATACAGTAAACTGGGAGTGAGATTACCGCACCATGAATACAGTAAACTGGGGGTGAGATTACTGCACCATGAATACAGTAAACTGGGGGTGAGATCACCGCACCATGAATACAGTAAACTGGGGGTGAGATTACTGCACCATGAATACAGTAAACTGGCGGTGAGATTACTGCACCATGAATACAGTAAACTGGGGGTGAGATTACTGCACCATGAATACAGTAAACTGGGGGTGGATTACCGCACCATGAATACAGTAAACTGGGGGTGAGATTACTGCACCATGAATACAGTAAACTGGGGGTGGATTACCGCACCATGAATACAGTAAACTGGGCGTGAGATTACTGCACCATGAATACAGTAAACTGGGGGTGAGATTACTGCACCATGAATACAGTAAACTGGGGGTGAGAATACTGCACCATGAATAAAGTAAACTGGGGGTGAGATTACCGCACCACGAATACAGTAAACTGGGGGTGAGATTACTGCACCATGAATACAGTAAACTGGGGGTGAGATTACTGCACCATGAATACAGTAAACTGGGGGTGAGATTAGCGCACCATGAATACAGTAAACTGGGGGTGAGATTACCGCACTATGAATATAGTAAAATGGGGGTGAGATTACCGCACCATGAATACAGTAAACTGGGTGTGAGATTACCGCACCATGAATACAGTAAACTGGGGGTGAGATTACCGCACCATGAATACAGTAAACTGGGGGTGAGATTACTGCACCATGAATACAGTAAACTGGGAGTGAGATTACCGCACCATGAATACAGTAAACTGGGGGTGAGATTACTTCACCATGAATACAGGAAACTGGGGGTGAGATTACTGCACCATGAATACAGTAAACTGGGGGTGAGATTACCGCACCATGAATACAGTAAACTGGGGGTGAGATTACTGCACCATGAATACAGTAAACTGGGCGTGAGATTACTGCACCATGAATACAGTAAACTGGGGATGAGATTACAGCACCATGAATACAGTAAACTGGGGGTGAGATTACCGCACCATGAATACAGTAAACTGGGGGTGAGATTACTGCACCATGAATACAGTAAACTGGGGGTGAGATTACTGCACCATGAATACAGTAAACTGGCGGTGAGATTACTGCACCATGAATACAGTAAACTGGGGGTGAGATTACTGCACCAGGAATACAGTAAATTTGGAGGTGAGATTACCGCACCATGAATACAGTAAACTGGGGGTGAGATTACTGCACCATGAATACAGTAAACTGGGGGTGAGATTACTGCACCATGAATACAGTAAACTGGGGGTGAGATGACTGCACCATGAATACAGTAAACTTGAGGTGAGATTACCGCACCATGAATATAGTAAACTGGGGGTGAGATTACTGCACCATGAATACAGTAAACTGGGGGTGAGATTACTGCACCATGAATACAGTAAACTGGGGGTGAGATTACTGCACCATGAATACAGTAAACTGGGGGTGAGATTACCGCACCATGAATACAGTAAACTGGGGGTGAGATTACTGCACCATGAATACAGTAAACTGGGGGTGAGATGACTGCACCATGAATACAGTAAACTTGAGGTGAGATTACCGCACCATGAATATAGTAAACTGGGGGTGAGATTACTGCACCATGAATACAGTAAACTGGGGGTGAGATTACCGCACCATGAATACAGTAAACTGGGAGTGAGATTACCGCACCATGAATACAGTAAACTGGGAGTGAGATTACCGCACCATGAATACAGTAAACTGGGGGTGAGATTACTGCACCATGAATACAGTAAACTGGGGGTGAGATTACTGCACCATGATTACAGTAAACTGGGTGTGAGATTACTGCACCATGAATACAGTAAACTGGGGGTGAGATTACTGCACCATGAATACAGTAAACTGGAGGTGAGATTACTGCACCATGAATACAGTAAACTGGGGGTGAGATTACTGCACCATGAATACAGTAAACTGGGGGTGAGATTACCGCACCACGAATACAGTAAACTGGGAGTGAGATTACCGCACCATGAATACAGTAAACTGGGGGTGAGATTACCGCACCATGAATACAGTAAACTGGGGGTGAGATTACCGCACCATGAATACAGTAAACTTGGAGGTGAGATTACCGCACCATGAATGCAGTAAACTGGGGGTGAGATTACTGCACCATGAATACAGTAAACTGGGGGTGAGATTACTACACCATGAATACAGTAAACTGGGAGTGAGATTACCGCACCATGAATACAGTAAACTGGGGGTGAGATTACTGCACCATGAATACAGTAAACTGGGGGTGAGATTACTGCACCATGAATACAGTAAACTGGGGGTGAGATTACGGCACCATGAATAAAGTAAACTGGGGGTGAGATTACTGCACCATGAATACAGTAAACTGGGGGTGAGATTAGCGCACCATGAATACAGTAAACTGGGGGTGAGATTACCGCACAATGAATACAGTAAACTTGGAGGTGAGATTACCGCACCATGAATGCAGTAAACTGGGGGTGAGATTACCGCACCATGAATACAGTAAACTGGGGGTGAGATTACCGCACCATGAATACAGTAAACTTGGAGGTGAGATTACCGCACCATGAATGCAGTAAACTGGGGGTGAGATTACCGCACCATGAATACAGTAAACTGGGGGTGAGATTACTGCACCATGAATACAATAAACTGGGGGTGAGATTACTGTACCATGATTACAGTAAACTGGGGTTGAGATTACTGCACCATGAATACAGTAAACTGGGGGTGAGATTACTGCACCATGAATACAGTAAACTGGAGGTGAGATTACCGCACCATGAATACAGTAAACTGGGGTTGAGATTACTGCACCATGAATAAAGTAAACTGTGGGTGAGATTACCGCACCATGAATACAGTAAACTGTGAGTGAGATTACTGCACCATGAATACAGTAAACTGGGGGTGAGATTACCGCACCATGAATACAGTAAACTGGGAGTGAGATTACCGCACCATGAATACAGTAAACTGAGGGTGAGATTACCGCACCATGAATACAGTAAACTGGGGGTGAGATTACCACACCATGAATACAGTAAATTTGGAGGTGAGATTACCGCACCATGAATGCAGTAAACTGGGGGTGAGATTACCGCACCATGAATACAGTAAACTGGGGGTGAGATTACTGCACCATGAATACAGTAAACTGGGGGTGAGATTACTACACCATGAATACAGTAAACTGGGAGTGAGATTACCGCACCATGAATACAGTAAACTGGGGGTGAGATTACTGCACCATGAATACAGTAAACTGGGAGTGAGATCACCGCACCATGAATACAGTAAACTGGGGGTGAGATTACTGCACCATGAATACAGTAAACTGGCGGTGAGATTACTGCACCATGAATACAGTAAACTGGGGGTGAGATTACTGCACCATGAATACAGTAAACTGGGGGTGGATTACCGCACCATGAATACAGTAAACTGGGGGTGAGATTACTGCACCATGAATACAGTAAACTGGGGGTGGATTACCGCACCATGAATACAGTAAACTGGGAGTGAGATCACCGCACCATGAATACAGTAAACTGGGGGTGAGATTACTGCACCATGAATACAGTAAACTGGCGGTGAGATTACTGCACCATGAATACAGTAAACTGGGGGTGAGATTACTGCACCATGAATACAGTAAACTGGGGGTGGATTACCGCACCATGAATACAGTAAACTGGGGGTGAGATTACTGCACCATGAATACAGTAAACTGGGGGTGGATTACCGCACCATGAATACAGTAAACTGGGGGTGAGATTACTGCACCATGAATACAGTAAACTGGGGGTGAGATTACTGCACCATGAATACAGTAAACTGGGGGTGGATTACCGCACCATGAATACAGTAAACTGGGGGTGAGATTACTGCACCATGAATACAGTAAACTGGGGGTGGATTACCGCACCATGAATACAGTAAACTGGGGGTGAGATTACTGCACCATGAATACAGTAAACTGGGGGTGAGATTACTGCACCATGAATACAGTAAACTGGGGGTGAGAATACTGCACCATGAATAAAGTAAACTGGGGGTGAGATTACCGCACCACGAATACAGTAAACTGGGGGTGAGATTACTGCACCATGAATACAGTAAACTGGGGGTGAGATTACTGCACCATGAATACAGTAAACTGGGGGTGAGATTACCGCACCATGAATACAGTAAACTGGGGGTGAGATTACCGCACTATGAATATAGTAAAATGGGGGTGAGATTACCGCACCATGAATACAGTAAACTGGGTGTGAGATTACCGCACCATGAATACAGTAAACTGGGGGTGAGATTACCGCACCATGAATACAGTAAACTGGGGGTGAGATTACTGCACCATGAATACAGTAAACTGGGAGTGAGATTACCGCACCATGAATACAGTAAACTGGGGGTGAGATTACTTCACCATGAATACAGGAAACTGGGGGTGAGATTACTGCACCATGAATACAGTAAACTGGGGATGAGATTACCGCACCATGAATACAGTAAACTGGGGGTGAGATTACTGCACCATGAATACAGTAAACTGGGCGTGAGATTACTGCACCATGAATACAGTAAACTGGGGATGAGATTACAGCACCATGAATACAGTAAACTGGGGGTGAGATTACCGCACCATGAATACAGTAAACTGACGGTGAGATTACTGCACCATGAATACAGTAAACTGGGGGTGAGATTACTGCACCATGAATACAGTAAACTGGGGGTGAGATTACTGCACCATGAATACAGTAAACTGGCGGTGAGATTACTGCACCATGAATACAGTAAACTGGGGGTGAGATTACCGCACCATGAATACAGTAAACTGGGGGTGAGATTACTGCACCATGAATACAGTAAACTGGGCGTGAGATTACTGCACCATGAATACAGTAAACTGGGGATGAGATTACAGCACCATGAATACAGTAAACTGGGGGTGAGATTACCGCACCATGAATACAGTAAACTGGGGGTGAGATTACTGCACCATGAATACAGTAAACTGGGGGTGAGATTACTGCACCATGAATACAGTAAACTGGCGGTGAGATTACTGCACCATGAATACAGTAAACTGGGGGTGAGATTACTGCACCATGAATACAGTAAATTTGGAGGTGAGATTACCGCACCATGAATACAGTAAACTGGGGGTGAGATTACTGCACCATGAATACAGTAAACTGGGGGTGAGATTACTGCACCATGAATACAGTAAACTGGGGGTGAGATGACTGCACCATGAATACAGTAAACTTGAGGTGAGATTACCGCACCATGAATATAGTAAACTGGGGGTGAGATTACTGCACCATGAATACAGTAAACTGGGGGTGAGATTACTGCACCATGAATACAGTAAACTGGGGGTGAGATTACTGCACCATGAATACAGTAAACTGGGGGTGAGATTACCGCACCATGAATACAGTAAACTGGGGGTGAGATTACTGCACCATGAATACAGTAAACTGGGGGTGAGATGACTGCACCATGAATACAGTAAACTTGAGGTGAGATTACCGCACCATGAATATAGTAAACTGGGGGTGAGATTACTGCACCATGAATACAGTAAACTGGGGGTGAGATTACTGCACCATGAATACAGTAAACTGGGGGTGAGATTACTGCACCATGAATACAGTAAACTGGGGGTGAGATTACCGCACCATGAATACAGTAAACTGGGGGTGAGATTACTGCACCATGAATACAGTAAACTGGGGGTGAGATGACTGCACCATGAATACAGTAAACTTGAGGTGAGATTACAGCACCATGAATATAGTAAACTGGGGGTGAGATTACTGCACCATGAATACAGTAAACTGGGGGTGAGATTACCGCACCATGAATACAGTAAACTGGGAGTGAGATTACCGCACCATGAATACAGTAAACTGGGAGTGAGATTACCGCACCATGAATACAGTAAACTGGGGGTGAGATTACTGCACCATGAATACAGTAAACTGGGGGTGAGATTACTGCACCATGATTACAGTAAACTGGGGGTGAGATTACTGCACCATGAATACAGTAAACTGGGGGTGAGATTACTGCACCATGAATACAGTAAACTGGAGGTGAGATTACCACACCATGAATACAGTAAACTGGGGGTGAGATTACTGCACCATGAATACAGTAAACTGGGGGTGAGATTACCGCACCATGAGTACAGTAAACTGGGAGTGAGATTACCGCACCACGAATACAGTAAACTGGGAGTGAGATTACTGCACCATGAATACAGTAAACTGGGGGTGAGATTACCGCACCATGAATACAGTAAACTGGGGGTGAGATTACCGCACCATGAATACAGTAAACTTGGAGGTGAGATTACCGCACCATGAATGCAGTAAACTGGGGGTGAGATTACTGCACCATGAATACAGTAAACTGGGGGTGAGATTACTACACCATGAATACAGTAAACTGGGAGTGAGATTACCGCACCATGAATACAGTAAACTGGGGGTGAGATTACTGCACCATGAATACAGTAAACTGGGGGTGAGATTACTGCACCATGAATACAGTAAACTGGGGGTGAGATTACGGCACCATGAATAAAGTAAACTGGGGGTGAGATTACTGCACCATGAATACAGTAAACTGGGGGTGAGATTAGCGCACCATGAATACAGTAAACTGGGGGTGAGATTACCGCACAATGAATACAGTAAACTTGGAGGTGAGATTACCGCACCATGAATGCAGTAAACTGGGGGTGAGATTACCGCACCATGAATACAGTAAACTGGGGGTGAGATTACCGCACCATGAATACAGTAAACTTGGAGGTGAGATTACCGCACCATGAATGCAGTAAACTGGGGGTGAGATTACCGCACCATGAATACAGTAAACTGGGGGTGAGATTACTGCACCATGAATACAATAAACTGGGGGTGAGATTACTGCACCATGATTACAGTAAACTGGGGGTGAGATTACTGCACCATGAATACAGTAAACTGGAGGTGAGATTACCGCACCATGAATACAGTAAACTGGGGGTGAGATTACCGCACCATGAATACAGTAAACTGGGGGTGAGATTACTGCACCATGAATACAATAAACTGGGGGTGAGATTACTGCACCATGAATAAAGTAAACTGTGGGTGAGATTACCGCACCATGAATACAGTAAACTGTGAGTGAGATTACTGCACCATGAATACAGTAAACTGGGGGTGAGATTACCGCACCATGAATACAGTAAACTGGGAGTGAGATTACCGCACCATGAATACAGTAAACTGGGGGTGAGATTACCGCACCATGAATACAGTAAACTGGGGGTGAGATTACCACACCATGAATACAGTAAATTTGGAGGTGAGATTACCGCACCATGAATGCAGTAAACTGGGGGTGAGATTACCGCACCATGAATACAGTAAACTGGGGGTGAGATTACTGCACCATGAATACAGTAAACTGGGGGTGAGATTACTACACCATGAATACAGTAAACTGGGAGTGAGATTACCGCACCATGAATACAGTAAACTGGGGGTGAGATTACTGCACCATGAATACAGTAAACTGGGGGTGAGATCACCGCACCATGAATACAGTAAACTGGGGGTGAGATTACTGCACCATGAATACAGTAAACTGGCGGTGAGATTACTGCACCATGAATACAGTAAACTGGGGGTGAGATTACTGCACCATGAATACAGTAAACTGGGGGTGGATTACCGCACCATGAATACAGTAAACTGGGGGTGAGATTACTGCACCATGAATACAGTAAACTGGGGGTGGATTACCGCACCATGAATACAGTAAACTGGGGGTGAGATTACTGCACCATGAATACAGTAAACTGGGGGTGAGATTACTGCACCATGAATACAGTAAACTGGGGGTGAGAATACTGCACCATGAATAAAGTAAACTGGGGGTGAGATTACCGCACCACGAATACAGTAAACTGGGGGTGAGATTACTGCACCATGAATACAGTAAACTGGGGGTGAGATTACTGCACCATGAATACAGTAAACTGGGGGTGAGATTACCGCACCATGAATACAGTAAACTGGGGGTGAGATTACCGCACTATGAATATAGTAAAATGGGGGTGAGATTACCGCACCATGAATACAGTAAACTGGGTGTGAGATTACCGCACCATGAATACAGTAAACTGGGGGTGAGATTACCGCACCATGAATACAGTAAACTGGGGGTGAGATTACTGCACCATGAATACAGTAAACTGGGAGTGAGATTACCGCACCATGAATACAGTAAACTGGGGGTGAGATTACTTCACCATGAATACAGGAAACTGGGGGTGAGATTACTGCACCATGAATACAGTAAACTGGGGGTGAGATTACCGCACCATGAATACAGTAAACTGGGGGTGAGATTACTGCACCATGAATACAGTAACTGGGCGTGAGATTACTGCACCATGAATACAGTAAACTGGGGATGAGATTACAGCACCATGAATACAGTAAACTGGGGGTGAGATTACCGCACCATGAATACAGTAAACTGACGGTGAGATTACTGCACCATGAATACAGTAAACTGGGGGTGAGATTACTGCACCATGAATACAGTAAACTGGGGGTGAGATTACTGCACCATGAATACAGTAAACTGGCGGTGAGATTACTGCACCATGAATACAGTAAACTGGGGGTGAGATTACTGCACCATGAATACAGTAAACTGGGGGTGGATTACCGCACCATGAATACAGTAAACTGGGGGTGAGATTACTGCACCATGAATACAGTAAACGGGGGTGGATTACCGCACAATGAATACAGTAAACTGGGAGTGAGATTACTGCACCATGAATACAGTAAACTGGGGGTGAGATTACCGCACCATGAATACAGTAAACTGGGGGTGAGATTACTGCACCATGAATACAGTAAACTGGGGGTGGATTACCGCACCATGAATACAGTAAACTGGGGGTGAGATTACTGCACCATGAATACAGTAAACTGGGGGTGAGATTACTGCACCATGAATACAGTAAACTGGGGGTGAGAATACTGCACCATGAATAAAGTAAACTGGGGGTGAGATTACCGCACCACGAATACAGTAAACTGGGGGTGAGATTACTGCACCATGAATACAGTAAACTGGGGGTGAGATTACCGCACCATGAATACAGTAAACTGGGGGTGAGATTACCGCACCATGAATACAGTAAACTGGGGGTGAGATTACCGCACCATGAATACAGTAAACTGGGGGTGAGATTACCGCACCATGAATACAGTAAACTGGGGGTGAGATTACCGCACCATGAATACAGTAAACTGGGGGTGAGATTACCGCACCATGAATACAGTAAACTGGTGGTGAGATTACCGCACCATGAATACAGTAAACTGGGGGTGAGATTACCGTACCATGAATACAGTAAACTGGGGGTGAGATTACTGCACCATGAATACAGTAAACTGGGGGTGAGATTACTGCACCATGAATACATTAAACTGGGGGTGAGATTACCGCACCATGAATACAGTAAACTGGGGGTGAAATTACCGCACCATGAAAACAGTAAACTGGGGGTGAGATTACCGCACCATGAATACAGTAAACTGGGGGTGAGATTACTGCACCATGAATACAGTAAACTGGGGGTGAGATTACTGCACCATGAATACATTAAACTGGGGGTGAGATTACCGCACCATGAATACAGTAAACTGGGGTGAGATTACCGCACCATGAAAACAGTAAACTGGGGGTGAGATTACCGCACCATGAATACAGTAAACTGGGGGTGAGATTACTGCACCATGAATACAGTAAACTGGGGGTGAGATTACTGCACCATGAATACAGTAAACTGGGGGTGAGATTACCGCACCATGAACACAGTAAACTGGGAGTGAGATTACTGCACCATGAATACAGTAAACTGGGGGTGAGATTACCGCACCATGAATACAGTAAACTGGGGGTGAGATTACAGCACCATGAATACAGTAAACTGGGGGTGAGATTACCGCACCATGAATACAGTAAACTGGGGGTGAGATTACAGCACCATGAATACAGTAAACTGGGGGTGAGATTACTGCACCATGAATACAGTAAACTGGGGGTGAGATTACCGCACCATGAATATAGTAAACTGGGGGTGAGATTACAGCACCATGAATACAGTAAACTGGGGGTGAGATTATTGCACCATGAATACAGTAAACAGGGGGTGAGAATACTGCACCACGAATACAGTAAACTGGGGGTGAGATTACCGCAACATGAATACAGTAAACTGGGGGTGAGATTACTGCACCATGAATACAGTAAACTGGGGGTGAGATTACAGCACCATGAATACAGTAAACTGGGTGTGAGATTACTGCACCATGAACACAGTAAACTTGGGGGTGAGATTACCGCACCATGAATACAGTAAACTGGGGGTGAGATTACTGCACCATGAATACAGTAAACTGGGGGTGAGATTACTGCACCATGAATACAGTAAACTGGGGGTGAGATTACCGCACCATGAATACAGTAAACTAGGGGTGAGATTACCGCACCATGAATACAGTAAATATGGGGGTGAGATTACCGCACCATTAATACAGTAAACTGGGGGTGAGATTACTGCACCATGAATACAATAAACTGGAGTTGAGATTACTGCACCATGAATACAGTAAACTGGGGGTGAGATTACAGCACCATGAATACAGTAAACTGGGGGTGAGATTACTGCACCATGAATACAGTAAACTGGGGGTGAGATTACTGCACCATGAATATAGTAAACTGGGGGTGAGATTACTGCACCATGAATACAGTAAACTGGGGGTGAGATTACCGCACCATGAATACAATAAACTGGAGTTGAGATTACTGCACCATGAATACAGTAAACTGGGGGTGAGATTACTGCACCATGAATACAGTAAACTGGGGGTGAGATTACCGCACCATGAATACATTAACCTGGGGGTGAGATTACTGCACCATGAATACAGTAAACTGGGGGTGAGATTACCGCACCATGAATACAGTAAACTGGGGGTGAGATTACTGCACCATGAATACAGTAAACTGGGGGTGAGATTACTGCACCATGAATACAGTAAACTGGCGGTGAGATTACTGCACCATGAATACAGTAAACTGGGGGTGAGATTACTGCACCATGAATACAGTAAACTGGGGGTGGATTACCGCACCATGAATACAGTAAACTGGGGGTGAGATTACTGCACCTTGAATACAGTAAACTGGGGGTGGATTACCGCACCATGAATACAGTAAACTGAGGGTGAGATTACTGCACCATGAATACAGTAAACTGGGGGTGAGATTACCGCACCATGAATACAGTAAACTGGGGGTGAGATTACCGCACCATGAATACAGTAAACTGGGGGTGAGATTACTGCACCATGAATACAGTAAACTGGCGGTGAGATTACTGCACCATGAATACAGTAAACTGGGAGTGAGAATACTGCACCATGAATAAAGTAAACTGGGGGTGAGATTACCGCACCACGAATACAGTAAACTGGGGGTGAGATTACTGCACCATGAATACAGTAAACTGGGGGTGAGATTACCGCACCATGAATACAGTAAACTGGGGGTGAGATTACCGCACCATGAATACAGTAAACTGGGGGTGAGATTACCGCACCATGAATACAGTAAACTGGGGGTGAGATTACCGCACCATGAATACAGTAAACTGGGGGTGAGATTACCGCACCATGAATACAGTAAACTGGGGGTGAGATTACCGCACCATGAATACAGTAAACTGGTGGTGAGATTACCGCACCATGAATACAGTAAACTGGGGGTGAGATTACCGCACCATGAATACAGTAAACTGGGGGTGAGATTACTGCACCATGAATACAGTAAACTGGGGGTGAGATTACTGCACCATGAATACATTAAACTGGGGGTGAGATTACCGCACCATGAATACAGTAAACTGGGGGTGAGATTACCGCACCATGAATACAGTAAACTGGGGGTGAGATTACCGCACCATGAATACAGTAAACTGGGGGTGAGATTACTGCACCATGAATACAGTAAACTGGGGGTGAGATTACTGCACCATGAATACAGTAAACTGGGGGTGAGATTACCGCACCATGAATACAGTAAACTGGGAGTGAGATTACTGCACCATGAATACAGTAAACTGGGGGTGAGATTACTGCACCATGAATACAGTAAACTGGGGGTGAGATTACCGCACCATGAATACAGTAAACTGGGGGTGAGATTACCGCACCATGAATACAGTAAACTGGGGGTGAGATTACCGCACCATGAATACAGTAAACTGGGGGTGAGATTACCGCACCATGAATACAGTAAACTGGGGGTGAGATTACTGCACCATGAATACAGTAAACTGGGGGTGAGATTACTGCACCATGAATACAGTAAACTGGGGGTGAGATTACCGCACCATTAATATAGTAAACTGGGTGTGAGATTACAGCACCATGAATACAGTAAACTGGGGGTTAGATTATTGCACCATGAATACAGTAAACAGGGGGTGAGAATACTGCACCACGAATACAGTAAACTGGGGGTGAGATTACCGCACCATGAACACAGTAAACTGGGAGTGAGATTACTGCACCATGAATACAGTAAACTGGGGGTGAGATTACCGCACCATGAATACAGTAAACTGGGGGTGAGATTACAGCACCATGAATACAGTAAACTGGGGGTGAGATTACCGCACCATGAATACAGTAAACTGGGGGTGAGATTACAGCACCATGAATACAGTAAACTGGGGGTGAGATTACCGCACCATGAATACAGTAAACTGGGGGTGAGATTACAGCACCACGAATACAGTAAACTGGGGGTGAGATTACCGCAACATGAATACAGTAAACTGGGGGTGAGATTACTGCACCATGAATACAGTAAACTGGGGGTGAGATTACAGCACCATGAATACAGTAAACTGGGTGTGAGATTACTGCACCATGAACACAGTAAACTTGGGGGTGAGATTACCGCACCATGAATACAGTAAACTGGGGGTGAGATTACTGCACCATGAATACAGTAAACTGGGGGTGAGATTACTGCACCATGAATACAGTAAACTGGGGGTGAGATTACCGCACCATGAATACAGTAAACTAGGGGTGAGATTACCGCACCATGAATACAGTAAATATGGGGGTGAGATTACCGCACCATTAATACAGTAAACTGGGGGTGAGATTACTGCACCATGAATACAATAAACTGGAGTTGAGATTACTGCACCATGAATACAGTAAACTGGGGGTGAGATTACAGCACCATGAATACAGTAAACTGGGGGTGAGATTACTGCACCATGAATACAGTAAACTGGGGGTGAGATTACTGCACCATGAATATAGTAAACTGGGGGTGAGATTACTGCACCATGAATACAGTAAACTGGGGGTGAGATTACCGCACCATGAATACAATAAACTGGAGTTGAGATTACTGCACCATGAATACAGTAAACTGGGGGTGAGATTACTGCACCATGAATACAGTAAACTGGGGGTGAGATTACCGCACCATGAATACATTAACCTGGGGGTGAGATTACTGCACCATGAATACAGTAAACTGGGGGTGAGATTACCGCACCATGAATACAGTAAACTGGGGGTGAGATTACTGCACCATGAATACAGTAAACTGGGGGTGAGATTACTGCACCATGAATACAGTAAACTGGCGGTGAGATTACTGCACCATGAATACAGTAAACTGGGGGTGAGATTACTGCACCATGAATACAGTAAACTGGGGGTGGATTACCGCACCATGAATACAGTAAACTGGGGGTGAGATTACTGCACCTTGAATACAGTAAACTGGGGGTGGATTACCGCACCATGAATACAGTAAACTGAGGGTGAGATTACTGCACCATGAATACAGTAAACTGGGGGTGAGATTACTGCACCATGAATACAGTAAACTGGGGGTGAGATTACCGCACCATGAATACAGTAAACTGGGGGTGAGATTACCGCACCATGAATACAGTAAACTGGGGGTGAGATTACCGCACCATGAATACAGTAAACTGGGGGTGAGATTACCGCACCATGAATACAGTAAACTGGGGGTGAGATTACTGCACCATGAATACAGTAAACTGGGGGTGAGATTACTGCACCATGAATACAGTAAACTGGGGGTGAGATTACCGCACCATTAATATAGTAAACTGGGTGTGAGATTACAGCACCATGAATACAGTAAACTGGGGGTTAGATTATTGCACCATGAATACAGTAAACAGGGGGTGAGAATACTGCACCACGAATACAGTAAACTGGGGGTGAGATTACCGCACCATGAATACAGTAAACTGGGGGTGAGATTACTGCACCATGAATACAGTAAACTGGGGGTGAGATTACAGCACCATGAATACAGTAAACTGGGTGTGAGATTAATGCACCATGAACACAGTAAACTTGGGGGTGAGATTACCGCACCATGAATACAGTAAACTGGGGGTGAGATTACTGCACCATGAATACAGTAAACTGGGGGTGAGATTACTGCACCATGAATACAGTAAACTGGGGGTGAGATTACCGCACCATGAATACAGTAAACTAGGGGTGAGATTACCGCACCGTGAATACAGTAAATATGGGGGTGAGATTACCGCACCATGAATACAGTAAACTGGGGGTGAGATTACTGCACCATGAATACAATAAACTGGAGTTGAGATTACTGCACCATGAATACAGTAAACTGGGGGTGAGATTACTGCACCATGAATACAGTAAACTGGGGGTGAGATTACTGCACCATGAATATAGTAAACTGGGGGTGAGATTACTGCACCATGAATACAGTAAACTGGGGGTGAGATTACCGCACCATGAATACAATAAACTGGAGTTGAGATTACTGCACCATGAATACAGTAAACTGGGGGTGAGATTACTGCACCATGAATACAGTAAACTGGGGGTGAGATTACCGCACCATGAATACATTAACCTGGGGGTGAGATTACTGCACCATGAATACAGTAAACTGGGGGTGAGATTACTGCACCATGAATACAGTAAACTGGGGGTGAGATTACTGCACCATGAATACAGTAAACTGGGGGTGAGATTACTGCACCATGAATACAGTAAACTGGCGGTGAGATTACTGCACCATGAATACAGTAAACTGGGGGTGAGATTACTGCACCATGAATACAGTAAACTGGCGGTGAGATTACTGCACCATGAATACAGTAAACTGGGGGTGAGATTACCGCACCACGAATACAGTAAACTGGGGGTGAGATTACTGCACCATGAATACAGTGAACTGGCGGTGAGATTACTGCACCATGAATACAGTAAACTGGGGGTGAGATTACCGCACCATGAATACAGTAAACTGGGGGTGAGATTACTGCACCATGAATACAGTAAACTGGGGGTGGATTACCGCACCATGAATACAGTAAACTGGGGGTGAGATTACTGCACCATGAATACAGTAAACTGGGGGTGGATTACCGCACCATGAATACAGTAAACTGGGGGTGAGATTACTGCACCATGAATACAGTAAACTGGGGATGAGATTACCGCACCATGAATACAGTAAACTGGGGGTGAGATTACTGCACCATGAATACAGTAAACTGGGGGTGGATTACCGCACCATGAATACAGTAAACTGGGGGTGAGATTACTGCACCATGAATACAATAAACTGGAGTTGAGATTACTGCACCATGAATACAGTAAACTGGGGGTGAGATTACAGCACCATGAATACAGTAAACTGGGGGTGAGATTACTGCACCATGAATACAGTAAACTGGGGGTGAGATTACTGCACCATGAATATAGTAAACTGGGGGTGAGATTACTGCACCATGAATACAGTAAACTGGGGGTGAGATTACCGCACCATGAATACAATAAACTGGAGTTGAGATTACTGCACCATGAATACAGTAAACTGGGGGTGAGATTACTGCACCATGAATACAGTAAACTGGGGGTGAGATTACCGCACCATGAATACATTAACCTGGGGGTGAGATTACTGCACCATGAATACAGTAAACTGGGGGTGAGATTACTGCACCATGAATACAGTAAACTGGGGGTGAGATTACTGCACCATGAATACAGTAAACTGGGGGTGAGATTACTGCACCATGAATACAGTAAACTGGCGGTGAGATTACTGCACCATGAATACAGTAAACTGGGGGTGAGATTACTGCACCATGAATACAGTAAACTGGCGGTGAGATTACTGCACCATGAATACAGTAAACTGGGGGTGAGATTACCGCACCACGAATACAGTAAACTGGGGGTGAGATTACTGCACCATGAATACAGTGAACTGGCGGTGAGATTACTGCACCATGAATACAGTAAACTGGGGGTGAGATTACCGCACCATGAATACAGTAAACTGGGGGTGAGATTACTGCACCATGAATACAGTAAACTGGGGGTGGATTACCGCACCATGAATACAGTAAACTGGGGGTGAGATTACTGCACCATGAATACAGTAAACTGGGGGTGGATTACCGCACCATGAATACAGTAAACTGGGGGTGAGATTACTGCACCATGAATACAGTAAACTGGGGATGAGATTACCGCACCATGAATACAGTAAACTGGGGGTGAGATTACTGCACCATGAATACAGTAAACTGGGGGTGGATTACCGCACCATGAATACAGTAAACTGGGGGTGAGATTACTGCACCATGAATACAGTAAACTGGGGGTGAGATTACTGCACCATGAATACAGTAAACTGGGGGTGAGAATACTGCACCATGAATAAAGTAAACTGGGGGTGAGATTACTGCACCACGAATACAGTAAACTGGGGGTGAGATTACTGCACCATGAATACAGTAAACTGGGGGTGAGATTACTGCACCATGAATACAGTAAACTGGGGGTGAGATTACCGCACCATGAATACAGTAAACTGGGGGTGAGATTACCGCACCATGAATACAGTAAACTGGGGGTGAGATTACCGCACCATGAATACAGTAAACTGGGGGTGAGCTTACCGCACCATGAATACAGTAAACTGGGGGTGAGATTACCGCACCATGAATACAGTAAACTGGGGGTGAGATTACCGCACCATGAATACAGTAAACTGGGGGTGAGATTACCGCACCATGAATACAGTAAACTGGGGGTGAGATTACTGCACCATGAATACAGTAAACTGGGGGTGAGATTACTGCACCATGAATACATTAAACTGGGGGTGAGATTACCGCACCATGAATACAGTAAACTGGGGGTGAGATTACCGCACCATGAATACAGTAAACTGCGGGTGAGATTACCGCACCATGAATACAGTAAACTGGGGGTGAGATTACTGCACCATGAATACAGTAAACTGGGGGTGAGATTACTGCACCATGAATACAGTAAACTGGGGGTGAGATTACCGCACCATGAATACAGTAAACTGGGGGTGAGATTACAGCACCATGAATACAGTAAACTGGGGGTGAGATTACTGCACCATGAATACAGTAAACTGGGGGTGAGATTACCACACCATGAATATAGTAAACTGGGGGTGAGATTACAGCACCATGAATACAGTAAACTGGGGGTGAGATTACAGCACCATGAATACAGTAAACTGGGGGTGAGATTACCGCACCATGAATACAGTAAACTGGGGGTGAGATTACAGCACCATGAATACAGTAAACTGGGGGTGAGATTACTGCACCATGAATACAGTAAACTGGGGGTGAGATTACCGCACCATGAATATAGTAAACTGGGGGTGAGATTACAGCACCATGAATACAGTAAACTGGGGGTGAGATTATTGCACCATGAATACAGTAAACAGGGGGTGAGAATACTGCACCACGAATACAGTAAACTGGGGGTGAGATTACCGCAACATGAATACAGTAAACTGGGGGTGAGATTACTGCACCATGAATACAGTAAACTGGGGGTGAGATTACAGCACCATGAATACAGTAAACTGGGTGTGAGATTACTGCACCATGAACACAGTAAACTTGGGGGTGAGATTACCGCACCATGAATACAGTAAACTGGGGGTGAGATTACTGCACCATGAATATAGTAAACTGGGGGTGAGATTACAGCACCATGAATACAGTAAACTGGGGGTGAGATTATTGCACCATGAATACAGTAAACAGGGGGTGAGAATACTGCACCACGAATACAGTAAACTGGGGGTGAGATTACCGCAACATGAATACAGTAAACTGGGGGTGAGATTACTGCACCATGAATACAGTAAACTGGGTGTGAGATTACAGCACCATGAATACAGTAAACTGGGTGTGAGATTACTGCACCATAAACACAGTAAACTTGGGGGTGAGATTACCGCACCATGAATACAGTAAACTGGGGGTGAGATTACTGCACCATGAATACAGTAAACTGGGGGTGAGATTACCGCACCATGAATACAGTAAACTAGGGGTGAGATTACCGCTCCATGAATACAGTAAATATGGGGGTGAGATTACCGCACCATTAATACAGTAAACTGGGGGTGAGATTACTGCACCATGAATACAATAAACTGGAGTTGAGATTACTGCACCATGAATACAGTAAACTGGGGGTGAGATTACAGCACCATGAATACAGTAAACTGGGGGTGAGATTACTGCACCATGAATACAGTAAACTGGGGGTGAGATTACTGCACCATGAATATAGTAAACTGGGGGTGAGATTACTGCACCATGAATACAGTAAACTGGGGGTGAGATTACCGCACCATGAATACAATAAACTGGAGTTGAGATTACTGCACCATGAATACAGTAAACTGGGGGTGAGATTACTGCACCATGAATACAGTAAACTGGGGGTGAGATTACCGCACCATGAATACATTAACCTGGGGGTGAGATTACTGCACCATGAATACAGTAAACTGGGGGTGAGATTACCGCACCATGAATACAGTAAACTGGGGGTGAGATTACTGCACCATGAATACAGTAAACTGGGGGTGAGATTACTGCACCATGAATACAGTAAACTGGCGGTGAGATTACTGCACCATGAATACAGTAAACTGGGGGTGAGATTACTGCACCATGAATACAGTAAACTGGGGGTTGGTTACCGCACCATGAATACAGTAAACTGGGGGTGAGATTACTGCACCTTGAATACAGTAAACTGGGGGTGGATTACCGCACCATGAATACAGTAAACTGAGGGTGAGATTACTGCACCATGAATACAGTAAACTGGGGGTGAGATTACCGCACCATGAATACAGTAAACTGGGGGTGAGATTACCGCACCATGAATACAGTAAACTGAGGGTGAGATTACTGCACCATGAATACAGTAAACTGGCGGTGAGATTACTGCACCATGAATACAGTAAACTGGGGGTGTGAATACTGCACCATGAATAAAGTAAACTGGGGGTGAGATTACCGCACCACGAATACAGTAAACTGGGGGTGAGATTACTGCACCATGAATACAGTAAACTGGGGGTGAGATTACCGCACCATGAATACAGTAAACTGGGGGAGAGATTACCGCACCATGAATACAGTAAACTGGGGGTGAGATTAACGCACCATGAATACAGTAAACTGGGGGTGAGATTACCGCACCATGAATACAGTAAACTGGGGGTGAGATTACCGCACCATGAATACAGTAAACTGGGGGTGAGATTACCGCACCATGAATACAGTAAACTGGTGGTGAGATTACCGCACCATGAATACAGTAAACTGGGGGTGAGATTACCGCACCATGAATACAGTAAACTGGGGGTGAGATTACTGCACCATGAATACAGTAAACTGGGGGTGAGATTACTGCACCATGAATACATTAAACTGGGGGTGAGATTACCGCACCATGAATACAGTAAACTGGGGGTGAGATTACCGCACCATGAATACAGTAAACTGGGGGTGAGATTACCGCACCATGAATACAGTAAACTGGGGGTGAGATTACTGCACCATGAATACAGTAAACTGGGGGTGAGATTACTGCACCATGAATACAGTAAACTGGGGGTGAGATTACCGCACCATGAATACAGTAAACTGGGAGTGAGATTACTGCACCATGAATACAGTAAACTGGGGGTGAGATTACCGCACCATGAATACAGTAAACTGGGGGTGAGATTACCGCACCATGAATACAGTAAACTGGGGGTGAGATTACCGCACCATGAATACAGTAAACTGGGGGTGAGATTACCGCACCATTAATATAGTAAACTGGGGGTGAGATTACAGCACCATGAATACAGTAAACTGGGGGTGAGATTATTGCACCATGAATACAGTAAACAGGGGGTGAGAATACTGCACCACGAATACAGTAAACTGGGGGTGAGATTACCGCAACATGAATACAGTAAACTGGGGGTGAGATTACAGCACCATGAATACAGTAAACTGGGGGTGAGATTACAGCACCATGAATACAGTAAACTGGGTGTGAGATTACCGCACCATGAATACAGTAAACTGGGGGTGAGATTACTGCACCATGAATATAGTAAACTGGGGGTGAGATTACTGCACCATGAATACAGTAAACTGGGGGTGAGATTACTGCACCATGAATACAGTAAACTGGGGGTGAGATTACCGCACCATGAATACAGTAAACTAGGGGTGAGATTACCGCACCATGAATACAGTAAACTGGAGTTGAGATTACTGCACCATGAATATAGTAAACTGGGGGTGAGATTACAGCACCATGAATACAGTAAACTGGGGGTGAGATTATTGCACCATGAATACAGTAAACTGGGGGTGAGATTACCGCACCATGAATACAATAAACTGGAGTTGAGATTACTGCACCATGAATATAGTAAACTGGGGGTGAGATTACAGCACCATGAATACAGTAAACTGGGGGTGAGATTATTGCACCATGAATACAGTAAACAGGGGGTGAGAATACTGCACCACGAATACAGTAAACTGGGGGTGAGATTACCGCAACATGAATACAGTAAACTGGGGGTGAGATTACTGCACCATGAATACAGTAAACTGGGGGTGAGATTACAGCACCATGAATACAGTAAACTGGGTGTGAGATTACTGCACCATGAACACAGTAAACTTGGGGGTGAGATTACCGCACCATGAATACAGTAAACTGGGGGTGAGATTACTGCACCATGAATACAGTAAACTGGGGGTGAGATTACCGCACCATGAATACAGTAAACTAGGGGTGAGATTACCGCACCATGAATACAGTAAATATGGGGGTGAGATTACCGCACCATTAATACAGTAAACTGGGGGTGAGATTACTGCACCATGAATACAATAAACTGGAGTTGAGATTACTGCACCATGAATACAGTAAACTGGGGGTGAGATTACAGCACCATGAATACAGTAAACTGGGGGTGAGATTACTGCACCATGAATACAGTAAACTGGGGGTGAGATTACTGCACCATGAATATAGTAAACTGGGGGTGAGATTACTGCACCATGAATACAGTAAACTGGGGGTGAGATTACCGCACCATGAATACAATAAACTGGAGTTGAGATTACTGCACCATGAATACAGTAAACTGGGGGTGAGATTACTGCACCATGAATACAGTAAACTGGGGGTGAGATTACCGCACCATGAATACATTAACCTGGGGGTGAGATTACTGCACCATGAATACAGTAAACTGGGGGTGAGATTACCGCACCATGAATACAGTAAACTGGGGGTGAGATTACTGCACCATGAATACAGTAAACTGGGGGTGAGATTACTGCACCATGAATACAGTTAACTGGCGGTGAGATTACTGCACCATGAATACAGTAAACTGGGGGTGAGATTACTGCACCATGAATACAGTAAACTGGGGGTGGATTACCGCACCATGAATACAGTAAACTGGGGGTGAGATTACTGCACCTTGAATACAGTAAACTGGGGGTGGATTACCGCACCATGAATACAGTAAACTGAGGGTGAGATTACTGCACCATGAATACAGTAAACTGGGGGTGAGATTACTGCACAATGAATACAGTAAACTGGGGGTGAGATTACCGCACCATGAATACAGTAAACTGGGGGTGAGATTACTGCACAATGAATACAGTAAACTGGGGGTGAGATTACTGCACCATGAATACAGTAAACTGGGGGTGAGATTACCGCACCATGAATACAGTAAACTGGGGGTGAGATTACCGCACCATGAATACAGTAAACTGGGGGTGAGATTACTGCACCATGAATACAGTAAACTGGCGGTGAGATTACTGCACCATGAATACAGTAAACTGGGGGTGAGAATACTGCACCATGAATAAAGTAAACTGGGGGTGAGATTACCGCACCACGAATACAGTAAACTGGGGGTGAGATTACTGCACCATGAATACAGTAAACTGGGGGTGAGATTACCGCACCATGAATACAGTAAACTGGGGGTGAGATTACCGCACCATGAATACAGTAAACTGGGGGTGAGATTACCGCACCATGAATACAGTAAACTGGGGGTGAGATTACCGCACCATGAATACAGTAAACTGGGGGTGAGATTACCGCACCATGAATACAGTAAACTGGGGGTGAGATTACCGCACCATGAATACAGTAAACTGGTGGTGAGATTACCGCACCATGAATACAGTAAACTGGGGGTGAGATTACCGCACCATGAATACAGTAAACTGGGGGTGAGATTACTGCACCATGAATACAGTAAACTGGGGGTGAGATTACTGCACCATGAATACATTAAACTGGGGGTGAGATTACCGCACCATGAATACAGTAAACTGGGGGTGAGATTACCGCACCATGAATACAGTAAACTGGGGGTGAGATTACCGCACCATGAATACAGTAAACTGGGGGTGAGATTACTGCACCATGAATACAGTAAACTGGGGGTGAGATTACTGCACCATGAATACAGTAAACTGGGGGTGAGATTACCGCACCATGAATACAGTAAACTGGGAGTGAGATTACTGCACCATGAATACAGTAAACTGGGGGTGAGATTACTGCACCATGAATACAGTAAACTGGGGGTGAGATTACCGCACCATGAATACAGTAAACTGGGGGTGAGATTACCGCACCATGAATACAGTAAACTGGGGGTGAGATTACCGCACCATGAATACAGTAAACTGGGGGTGAGATTACCGCACCATGAATACAGTAAACTGGGGGTGAGATTACTGCACCATGAATACAGTAAACTGGGGGTGAGATTACTGCACCATGAATACAGTAAACTGGGGGTGAGATTACCGCACCATTAATATAGTAAACTGGGGGTGAGATTACAGCACCATGAATACAGTAAACTGGGGGTGAGATTATTGCACCATGAATACAGTAAACAGGGGGTGAGAATACTGCACCACGAATACAGTAAACTGGGGGTGAGATTACCGCACCATGAATACAGTAAACTGGGGGTGAGATTACTGCACCATGAATACAGTAAACTGGGGGTGAGATTACAGCACCATGAATACAGTAAACTGGGTGTGAGATTAATGCACCATGAACACAGTAAACTTGGGGGTGAGATTACCGCACCATGAATACAGTAAACTGGGGGTGAGATTACTGCACCATGAATACAGTAAACTGGGGGTGAGATTACTGCACCATGAATACAGTAAACTGGGGGTGAGATTACCGCACCATGAATACAGTAAACTAGGGGTGAGATTACCGCACCATGAATACAGTAAATATGGGGGTGAGATTACCGCACCATGAATACAGTAAACTGGGGGTGAGATTACTGCACCATGAATACAATAAACTGGAGTTGAGATTACTGCACCATGAATACAGTAAACTGGGGGTGAGATTACAGCACCATGAATACAGTAAACTGGGGGTGAGATTACTGCACCATGAATACAGTAAACTGGGGGTGAGATTACTGCACCATGAATATAGTAAACTGGGGGTGAGATTACTGCACCATGAATACAGTAAACTGGGGGTGAGATTACCGCACCATGAATACAATAAACTGGAGTTGAGATTACTGCACCATGAATACAGTAAACTGGGGGTGAGATTACTGCACCATGAATACAGTAAACTGGGGGTGAGATTACCGCACCATGAATACATTAACCTGGGGGTGAGATTACCGCACCATGAATACATTAACCTGGGGGTGAGATTACTGCACCATGAATACAGTAAACTGGGGGTGAGATTACTGCACCATGAATACAGTAAACTGTCGGTGAGATTACTGCACCATGAATATAGTAAACTGGGGGTGAGATTACTGCACCATGAATACAGTAAACTGGGGGTGAGATTACCGCACCATGAATACAATAAACTGGAGTTGAGATTACTGCACCATGAATACAGTAAACTGGGGGTGAGATTACTGCACCATGAATACAGTAAACTGGGGGTGAGATTACCGCACCATGAATACATTAACCTGGGGGTGAGATTACTGCACCATGAATACAGTAAACTGGGGGTGAGATTACTGCACCATGAATACAGTAAACTGGGGGTGAGATTACTGCACCATGAATACAGTAAACTGGGGGTGAGATTACTGCACCATGAATACAGTAAACTGGGGGTGAGATTACTGCACCATGAATACAGTAAACTGGCGGTGAGATTACTGCACCATGAATACAGTAAACTGGGGGTGAGATTACTGCACCATGAATACAGTAAACTGGCGGTGAGATTACTGCACCATGAATACAGTAAACTGGGGGTGAGATTACTGCACCATGAATACAGTAAACTGGCGGTGAGATTACTGCACCATGAATACAGTAAACTGGGGGTGAGATTACCACACCATGAATACAGTAAACTGGGGGTGAGATTACTGCACCATGAATACAGTAAACTGGGGGTGGATTACCGCACCATGAATACAGTAAACTGGGGGTGAGATTACTGCACCATGAATACAGTAAACTGGGGGTGGATTACCGCACCATGAATACAGTAAACTGGGGGTGAGATTACTGCACCATGAATACAGTAAACTGGGGGTGAGATTACCGCACCATGAATACAGTAAACTGGGGGTGAGATTACTGCACCATGAATACAGTAAACTGGGGGTGGATTACCGCACCATGAATACAGTAAACTGAGGGTGAGATTACTGCACCATGAATACAGTAAACTGGGGGTGAGATTACTGCACCATGAATACAGTAAACTGGGGGTGAGAATACTGCACCATGAATAAAGTAAACTGGGGGTGAGATTACTGCACCACGAATACAGTAAACTGGGGGTGAGATTACTGCACCATGAATACATTAAACTGGGGGTGAGATTACCGCACCATGAATACAGTAAACTGGGGGTGAGATTACCGCACCATGAATACAGTAAACTGGGGGTGAGATTACCGCACCATGAATACAGTAAACTGGGGGTGAGCTTACCGCACCATGAATACAGTAAACTGGGGGTGAGATTACCGCACCATGAATACAGTAAACTGGGGGTGAGATTACCGCACCATGAATACAGTAAACTGGGGGTGAGATTACCGCACCATGAATACAGTAAACTGGGGGTGAGATTACTGCACCATGAATACAGTAAACTGGGGGTGAGATTACTGCACCATGAATACATTAAACTGGGGGTGAGATTACCGCACCATGAATACAGTAAACTGGGGGTGAGATTACCGCACCATGAATACAGTAAACTGCGGGTGAGATTACCGCACCATGAATACAGTAAACTGGGGGTGAGATTACTGCACCATGAATACAGTAAACTGGGGGTGAGATTACTGCACCATGAATACAGTAAACTGGGGGTGAGATTACCGCACCATGAATACAGTAAACTGGGGGTGAGATTACAGCACCATGAATACAGTAAACTGGGGGTGAGATTACTGCACCATGAATACAGTAAACTGGGGGTGAGATTACCACACCATGAATATAGTAAACTGGGGGTGAGATTACAGCACCATGAATACAGTAAACTGGGGGTGAGATTATTGCACCATGAATACAGTAAACAGGGGGTGAGAATACAGCACCACGAATACAGTAAACTGGGGGTGAGATTACCGCACCATGAATACAGTAAACTGGGGGTGAGATTACTGCACCATGAATACAGTAAACTGGGGGTGAGATTACAGCACCATGAATACAGTAAACTGGGTGTGAGATTACTGCACCGTGAACACAGTAAACTTGGGGGTGAGATTACCGCACCATGAATACAGTAAACTGGGGGTGAGATTACTGCACCATGAATACAGTAAACTGGGGGTGAGATTACTGCACCATGAATACAGTAAACTGGGGGTGAGATTACCGCACCATGAATACAGTAAACTAGGGGTGAGATTACCGCACCATGAATACAGTAAATATGGGGGTGAGATTACCGCACCATGAATACAGTAAACTGGGGGTGAGATTACTGCACCATGAATACATTAAACTGGAGTTGAGATTACTGCACCATGAATACAGTAAACTGGGGGTGAGATTACTGCACCATGAATACAGTAAACTGGGGGTGAGATTACTGCACCATGAATACAGTAAACTGGGGGTGAGATTACTGCACCATGAATATAGTAAACTGGGGGTGAGATTACTGCACCATGAATACAGTAAACTGGGGGTGAGATTACCGCACCATGAATACAATAAACTGGAGTTCAGATTACTGCACCATGAATACAGTAAACTGGGGGTGAGATTACTGCACCATGAATACAGTAAACTGGGGGTGAGATTACCGCACCATGAATACAGTAAACTGGGGGTGAGATTACCGCACCATGAATACAGTAACCTGGGGGTGAGATTACTGCACCATGAATACAGTAAACTGGGGGTGAGATTACCGCACCATGAATACAGTAAACGGGGGGTGAGATTACTGCACCATGAATACAGTAAACTGGGGGTGAGATTACCGCACCATGAATACAGTAAACTGGGGGTGAGATTACTGCACCATGAATACAGTAAACTGGGGGTGAGATTACCGCACCATGAATACAGTAAACTGGGGGTGAGATTACCGCACCATGAATGCAGTAACCTGGGGGTGAGATTACTGCACCATGAATACAGTAAACTGGGGGTGAGATTACCGCACCATGAATACAGTAAACTGGGGGTGCGATTAACGCACCATGAATACAGTAAACTGGGGGTGAGATTACTGCACCATGAATACAGTAAACTGAAGTTGAGATCACTGCACCATGAATACAGTAAACTGGGGGTGAGATTACCGCACCATGAATACAGTAAACTGGGGGTGAGATTACTGCACCATGAACACAGTAAACTTGGGGGTGAGATTACCGCACCATGAATACAGTAAACTGGGGGTGAGATTACTGCACCATGAATACAGTAAACTGGGGGTGAGATTATTGCACCATGAATACAGTAAACTGGGGGTGAGATTACCGCACCATGAATACAGTAAACTAGGGGTGAGATTACCGCACCATGAATACAGTAAACTTGGGGGTGAGATTACCGCACCATGAATACAGTAAACTGGGGGTGAGATTACTGCACCATGAATACATTAAACTGGAGTTGAGATTACTGCACCATGAATACAGTAAACTGGGGGTGAGATTACTGCACCATGAATACAGTAAACTGGGGGTGAGATTACTGCACCATGAATACAGTAAACTGGGGGTGAGATTACTGCACCATGAATATAGTAAACTGGGGGTGAGATTACTGCACCATGAATACAGTAAACTGGGGGTGAGATTACCGCACCATGAATACAATAAACTGGAGTTCAGATTACTGCACCATGAATACAGTAAACTGGGGGTGAGATTACTGCACCATGAATACAGTAAACTGGGGGTGAGATTACCGCACCATGAATACATTAACCTGGGGGTGAGATTACTGCACCATGAATACAGTAAACTGGGGGTGAGATTACCGCACCATGAATACAGTAAACTGGGAGTGAGATTACCGCACCATGAATACAGTAACCTGGGGGTGAGATTACTGCACCATGAATACAGTAAACTGGGGGTGAGATTACCGCACCATGAATACAGTAAACGGGGGGTGAGATTACTGCACCATGAATACAGTAAACTGGGGGTGAGATTACCGCACCATGAATACAGTAAACTGGGGGTGAGATTACTGCACCATGAATACAGTAAACTGGGGGTGAGATTACCGCACCATGAATACAGTAAACTGGGGGTGAGATTACCGCACCATGAATGCAGTAACCTGGGGGTGAGATTACTGCACCATGAATACAGTAAACTGGGGGTGAGATTACCGCACCATGAATACAGTAACCTGGGGGTGAGATTACTGCACCATGAATACAGTAAACTGGGGGTGAGATTACCGCACCATGAATACAGTAAACTGGGGGTGAGATTACCGCACCATGAATACAGTAACCTGGGGGTGAGATTACTGCACCATGAATACAGTAAACTGGGGGTGCGATTAACGCACCATGAATACAGTAAACTGGGGGTGAGATTACTGCACCATGAATACAGTAAACTGAAGTTGAGATCACTGCACCATGAATACAGTAAACTGGGGGTGAGATTACCGCACCATGAATACAGTAAACTGGGGGTGAGATTACCGCACCATGAATACAGTAACCTGGGGGTGAGATTACTGCACCATGAATACAGTAAACTGGGGGTGAGATTACCGCACCATGAATACAGTAAACTGGGGGTGAGATTACCGCACCATGAATACAGTAACCTGGGGGTGAGATTACTGCACCATGAATACAGTAAACTGGGGGTGAGATTACCGCACCATGAATACAGTAAACTGGAGATGAGATTACTGCACCATGAATACAGTAAACTGGGGGTGAGATTACTGCACCATGAATACAGTAAACTGGGGGTGAGATTACTGCACCATGAATACAGTAAACTGGGGGTGAGATTACTGCACCATGAATACAGTAAACTGGGGGTGAGATTACCGCACCATGAATATAGTAAACTGGGGGTGAGATTACTGCACCATGAATACAGTAAACTGGGGGTGAGATTACCGCACCATGAATACAGTAAACTGGGGGTGAGATTACTGCACCATGAATACAGTAAACTGGGGGTGAGATTACCGCACCATGAAGACAGTAAACTGGGGGTGAGATTACTGCACCATGAATACAGTAAACTGGGGGTGAGATTACCGCACCATGAATACAGTAAACTGGGGGTGAGATTACTGCACCATGAATACAGTAAACTGGGGGTGAGATTACTGCACCATGAATACAGTAAACTGGGGGTGAGATTACTGCACCATGAATACAATAAACTGGAGTTGAGATTACTGCACCATGAATACAGTAACCTGGGGGTGAGATTACTGCACCATGAATACAGTAAACTGGGGGTAAGATTACCGCACCATGAATACAGTAAACTGGCGGTGAGATTACTGCACCATGAATACAGTAAACTGGAGGTGAGATTACCGCACCATGAATACAGTAACCTGGGGGTAAGATTACTGCACCATGAATACAGTAAACTGGGGGTGAGATTACCGCACCATGAATACAGTAAACTGGGGGTGAGATTACCGCACCATGAATACAGTAAACTGGGGGTGAGATTACCGCACCATGAATACAGTAAACTGGGGGTGAGATTACTGCACCATGAATACAGTAAACTGGGGGTGAGATCACTGCACCATGAATACAGTAAACTGGGGGTGAGATTACCGCACCATGAATACAGTAAACTGGGGGTGAGATTACTGCACCATGAATACAGTAAACTGGGGGTGAGATTACTGCACCATGAATACAGTAAACTGGGGGTGAGATTACCGCACCATGAATACAGTAAACTGGGGGTGAGATTACCACACCATGAATACAGTAAACTGGGGGTGAGATTACTGCACCATGAATACAGTAAACTGGGGGTGAGATCACTGCACCATGAATACAGTAAACTGGGGGTGAGATTACCGCACCATGAATACAGTAAACTGGGGGTGAGATTACCGCACCATGAGTACAGTAAACTGGGGGTGAGATTACCGCACCATGAATACAGTAAACTGGGGGTGAGATTACAGCACCATGAATACAGTAAACAGGGGGTGAGATTACTGCACCATGAATACAGTAAACTGGGGGTGAGATTACTGCACCATGAATACAGTAAACAGGGGGTGAGATTACTGCACCATGAATACAGTAAACTGGGGGTGAGATTACTGCACCACGAATACAGTAAACTGGGGGTGAGATTACCGCACCATGAATACAGTAAACTGGGGGTGAGATTACTGCACCATGAATACAGTAAACTGGGGGTGAGATTACAGCACCATGAATACAGTAAACTGGGGGTGAGATTACTGCACCATGAATACAGTAAACTTGGGGGTGAGATTACCGCACCATGAATACAGTAAACTGGGGGTGAGATTACTGCACCATGAATACAGTAAACTGGGGGTGAGATTACTGCACCATGAATACAGTAAACTGGGGGTGAGATTACTGCACCATGAATACAGTAAACTTGGGGGTGAGATTACCGCACCATGAATACAGTAAACTGGGGGTGAGATTACCGCACCATGAATACAGTAAACTGGGGGTGAGATTACTGCACCATGAATACAGTAAACTGGGGGTGAGATTACTGCACCATGAATATGTAGCACCCCGAGGGCTCGGCTGCTACAGCGGTATTGCACCTCGAACCAGAGGTGTGATATTCCACTCCCGGGTAAGGATGGAGTGTGGACCGGGGCTCAGTAGGCTGTATGCACCACACACACCCCATTTCCGAGGAACAGACCAACGGTGCTCCCACTAGACAGAGTGCAGGCACGACAGCTTCTGTTCCTGGCTGGAGTGGGGAGGGGAAAGTACACCCAGTGGTGTAGGAGCAGATAGGGGTGGGTTTCTGGGCATAGATAGGAGCCCATTGGTTGCTAGTCACCTGGGCTCACACATAGAGGGAGGTATATAAGGTGGGCACCATCTTAGATCAGTGTTCAGTTCAGAGGGGAGCTCAGCCAGAGAGGGCTGACAGGGAGTTGTGGCTCAGTCTGGGCCCAGCTCCAGAGCCAGGCCTGGAGTAGAGGCCTGAGACAGCAGAGAGGGAGAGAAGAGAAGGAACAGGAAGGAAAGTAAGAAAGGAACTGAAACGGAGGAGAAAGGAAGCAAGGAACACAAAGAAAGGCCCAGAGACACGAAGGCAGAAGGAACCCCATATTCCCAGAGGAGATACTGGGTGAAGGGTTGGCAGAGCAGGGTACCGGAACCCGAATTGGTGGAGGCGACTAATCCTCAGCCAAAACCGGAGGTCGTGACCACATCTTGGTGCGACCCCTCACTACATCCACCAGAAAGGCATACCGCATAGGGTCAGGGAGACCGGAGAGAGGTTTCACCAACAGAAGGCCCGAGGAAGCTGGACAAAGGTGGGTCACTGGTGAGGACGGCCAGTAGAAAGGAAGAGAGGGGAGCTCTGAACCGCACTCTGGAATTGCCTGGGAGTTGACCGAGTCCCTCACCTGGTGGACGCAGCACGGCTCGGGCGGTCACTGCTGGCCGAAGTGATCTGAACAACAACAGTGAGTAAAGCTTTGGAAACTGCACCACAAGTCTCTGTGTTTCATCGCCGCACCAGCACCATCAGTACTGGGACACTCGCACCATCACTACCACCATCATCCACATCAGCTGCCGTGAGGCCATACTCCTCCCGTGGGGAGTTATCCCATACTCAGCTGCGCAACCAACATCAGCCTCAGCGGTCGGCAGTGCAGCGGCGGTCCCCACTGACCGCAATCCACGGGTGGCGTAGTCGGACACTTATTACCATACAAATAGACTGCCACTGGTTTGACCACCCTGGGCACGGACCGGGTCACCGCCACGGAGAACTACAACCCCCAGCGATCCGGCTCCGGGTATTCCCCCTGCACAGCAGCAGCAGCACAGGCCCAGGGGGCGCGTCAAATACAGTAAACTGGGGGTGAGATTACCGCACCATGAATACAGTAAACTGGGGGTGAGATTACTGCACCATGAACACAGTAAACTGGGGGTGAGATTACCGCACCATGAATACAGTAAACTGGGGGTGAGATTACCGCACCATGAATACAGTAAACTGGGGGTGAGATTACCGCACCATGAATACAGAAAACTTGGGGTGAGATAACCGCACCATGAATACAGTAAACTGGGGGTGAGATTACTACACCATGAATACAGTAAACTGGAGGTGAGATTACTGCACCATGAATACAGTAAACTGGGGGTGAGATTACTGCACCATGAATACAGTAAACTGGGGGTGAGATTACTGCACCATGAATACAGTAAACTTGGGGTGAGATTACCGCACCATGAATACAGTAAACTGGGGGTGAGATTACTGCACCATGAATACAGTAAACTGGGGGTGAGATTACTGCACCATGAATACAGTAAACTGGGGGTGAGATTACTGCACCATGAATACAGTAAAGTGGGGGTGAGATTACTGCACCATGAATACAGTAAAGTGGGGGTGAGATTACCGCACCATGAATACAGTAAACTGGGGGTAAGATTACCGCACCATGAATACAGTAAACTGGGGGTGAGATTGCTGCACCATGAATACAGTAAACTGGGGGTGAGATTACCGCACCATGAATACAGTAAACTGGGGGTGAGATTACTGCACCATGAATATAGTAAACTGGGGGTGAGATTACTGCACCATGAATACAGTAAACTGGGGGTAAGATTACCGCACCATGAATACAGTAAACTGGGGGTGAGATAACTGCACCATGAATATAGTAAACGGGGGGTGAGATTACCGCACCATGAATACAGTAAACTGGGGGTGAGATTGCTGCACCATGAATACAGTAAACTGGGGGTGAAATTACCACACCATGAATACAGTAAACTGGGGGTGAGATTACTGCACCATGAATACAGTAAACTGGGGGTGAGATTACCGCACCATGAATATAGTAAACTGGGGGTAAGATTACCGCACCATGAATACAGTAAACTGGGGGTGAGATTACTGCACCATGAATATAGTAAACTGGGGGTGAGATTACTGCACCATGAATACAGTAAACTGGGGGTAAGATTACCGCACCATGAATACAGTAAACTGGGGGTGAGATAACTGCACCATGAATATAGTAAACTGGGGGTGAGATTACCGCACCATGAATACAATAAACTGGGGGTGAGATTGCTGCACCATGAATACAGTAAACTGGGGGTGAGATTACTGCACCATGAATACAGTAAACTGGGGGTGAGATTACTGCACCATGAATACAGTAAACTGGGGGTGAGATTACTGCACCATGAATACAGTAAACTGGGGGTGAGATCACTGCACCATGAATACAGTAAACTGGGGGTGAGATTACCGCACCATGAATACAATAAACTGGGGGTGAGATTACCGCACCATGAATACAGTAAACTGGGGGTGAGATTACCGCACCATGAATACAGTAAACTGGAGGTGAGATTACTGCACCATGAATACAGTAAACTGGGGGTGAGATCACTGCACCATGAATACAGTAAACTGGGGGTGAGATTACCGCACCATGAATACAATAAACTGGAGTTGAGATTACTGCACCATGAATACAGTAAACTGGGGGTGAGATTACTGCACCATGAATACAGTAAACTGGGGGTGAGATTACCGCACCATGAATGCAGTAAACTGGGGGTGAGATTACTGCACCATGAATACAGTAAACTGGAGGTGAGATTACCGCACCATGAATGCAGTAAACTGGGGGTGAGATTACCGCACCATGAATACAGTAAACTGGGGGTGAGATTACCGCACCATGAATACAGTAAACTGGGGGTAAGATTACCGCACCATGAATACAGTAACCTGGGGGTGAGATTACTGCACCATGAATACAGTAAACTGGAGGTGAAATTACTGCACCATGAATACAGTAAACTGGGGGTGAGATTACCGCACCATGAATACAGTAAACTGGGGGTGAGATTACTACACCATGTATACAGTAAACTGGGGGTGAGATTACCGCACCATGTATACAGTAAACTGGGGGTGAGATTACTGCACCATGAATACAGTAAACTGGGGGTGAGATCACTGCACCATGAATACAGTAAACTGGGGGTGAGATTACCACACCATGTATACAGTAAACTGGGGGTGAGATTACTGCACCATGAATACAGTAAACTGGGGGTGAGATTACCGCACCATGAATACAGTAAACTGGGGGTGAGATTACCGCACCATGAATACAGTAAACTGGGGGTGAGATTACTACACCATGAATACAGTAAACTGGGGGTGAGATTACTGCACCATGAATACAGTAAACTGGGGGTGAGATTACCGCACCATGAATACAGTAAACTGGGGGTGAGATTACAGCACCATGAATACAGTAAACTGGGGGTGAGATTACCGCACCATGAATACAGTAAACTGGGGGTGAGATTATCGCACCATGAATACAGTAAACTGGGGGTGAGATTACCGCACCATGAATACAGTAAACTGGGGGTGAGATTACCGCACCATGAATACAGTAAACTGGGGGTGAGATTACTGCACCATGAATACAGTAAACTGGGGGTGAGATTACTGCACCATGAATACAGTAAACTGGGGGTGAGATTACCACACCATGAATACAGTAAACTGGGGGTGAGATTACAGCACCATGAATACAGTAAACTGGGGGTGAGATTACCGCACCATGAATACAGTAAACTGGGGGTGAGATTACCGCACCATGAATACAGTAAACTGGGGGTGAGATTACCGCACCATGAATACAGTAAACTGGGGGTGAGATTATCGCACCATGAATACAGTAAACTGGGGGTGAGATTACCGCACCATGAATACAGTAAACTGGGGGTGAGATTACCGCACCATGAATACAGTAAACTGGGGGTGAGATTACTGCACCATGAATACAGTAAACTGGGGGTGAGATTACTGCACCATGAATACAGTAAACTGGGGGTGAGATTACTGCACCATGAATACAGTAAACTGGGGGTGAGATTACTGCACCATGAATACAGTAAACTGGGGGTGAGATTACTGCACCATGAATACAGTAAACTGGGGGTGAGATTACTGCACCATGAATACAGTAAACTGGGGGTGAGATTACCGCACCATGAATACAGTAAACTGGGGGTGAGATTACTGCACCATGAATACAGTAAACTGGGGGTGAGATTACCGCACCATGAATACAGTAAACTGGGAGTGAGATTACTGCACCATGAATACAGTAAACTGGGGGTGAGATTACCGCACCATGAATACAGTAAACTGGGGGTGAGATTACTCCACCATGAATACAGTAAACTGGGGGTGAGATTACTGCACCATGAATACAGTAAACTGGGGGTGAGATTACCGCACCATGAATACAGTAAACTGGGAGTGAGATTACTGCACCATGAATACAGTAAACTGGGGGTGAGATTACTGCACCATGAATACAGTAAACTGGGGGTGAGATTACTGCACCATGAATACAGTAAACTGGGGGTGAGATTACCGCACCATGAATACAGTAAACTGGGGGTGAGATTACCGCACCATGAATACAGTAAACTGGGGGTGAGATTACCGCACCATGAATACAGTAAACTGGGGGTGAGATTACTGCACCATGAATACAGTAAACTGGGGGTGAGATTACCGCACCATGAATACAGTAAACTGGGGGTGAGATTACCGCACCATGAATACAGTAAACTGGGGGTGAGATTACTGCACCATGAATACAGTAAACTGGGGGTGAGATTACTGCACCATGAATACAGTAAACTGGGGGTGAGATTACTGCACCATGAATACAGTAAACTGGGGGTGAGATTACCGCACCATGAATACAGTAAACTGGGGGTGAGATTACTGCACCATGAATACAGTAAACTGGGGGTGAGATTACTGCACCATGAATACAGTAAACTGGGGGTGAGATTACCGCACCATGAATACAGTAAACTGGGGGTGAGATTACTGCACCATGAATACAGTAAACTGGGGGTGAGATTACTGCACCATGAATACAGTAAACTGGGGATGAGATTACCGCACCATGAATACAGTAAACTGGGGGTGAGATTACTGCACCATGAATACAGTAAACTGGGGGTGAGATTACTGCACCATGAATACAGTAAACTGGGGGTGAGATTACTGCACCATGAATACAGTAAACTGGGGGTGAGATTACCGCACCATGAATACAGTAAACTGGGGGTGAGATTACCGCACCATGAATACAGTAAACTGGGGGTGAGATTACCGCACCATGAATACAGTAAACTGGGGGTGAGATTACTGCACCATGAATACAGTAAACTGGGGGTGAGATTACCGCACCATGAATACAGTAAACTGGGGGTGAGATTACTGCACCATGAATACAGTAAACTGGGGTTGAGATTACTGCACCATGAATACAGTAAACTGGGGGTGAGATTACCGCACCATGAATACAGTAAACTGGGGTTGAGATTACTGCACCATGAATACAGTAAACTGGGGGTGAGATTACCGCACCATGAATACAGTAAACTGGGGGTGAGATTACTGCACCATGAATGCAGTAAACTGGGGGTGAGATTACCGCACCATGAATACAGTAAACTGGGGGTGAGATTACCGCACCATGAATACAGTAAACTGGGGGTGAGATTACTGCACCATGAATACAGTAAACTGGGGGTGAGATTACCGCACCATGAATACAGTAAACTGGGGTTGAGATTACTGCACCATGAATACAGTAAACTGGGGGTGAGATTACCGCACCATGAATACAGTAAACTGGGGGTGAGATTACTGCACCATGAATACAGTAAACTGGGGGTGAGATTACCGCACCATGAATACAGTAAACTGGGGGTGAGATTACCGCACCATGAATACAGTAAACTGGGGGTGAGATTACTGCACCATGAATACAGTAAACTGGGGGTGAGATTACCGCACCATGAATACAGTAAACTGGGGGTGAGATTACCGCACCATGAATACAGTAAACTGGGGGTGAGATTACTGCACCATGAATACAGTAAACTGGGGGTGAGATTACTGCACCATGAATACAGTAAACTGGGGGTGAGATTACTGCACCATGAATACAGTAAACTGGGGGTGAGATTACCGCACCATGAATACAGTAAACTGGGGGTGAGATTACTGCACCATGAATACAGTAAACTGGGGGTGAGATTACTGCACCATGAATACAGTAAACTGGGGGTGAGATTACCGCACCATGAATACAGTAAACTGGGGGTGAGATTACTGCACCATGAATACAGTAAACTGGGGGTGAGATTACTGCACCATGAATACAGTAAACTGGGGATGAGATTACCGCACCATGAATACAGTAAACTGGGGGTGAGATTACTGCACCATGAATACAGTAAACTGGGGGTGAGATTACTGCACCATGAATACAGTAAACTGGGGATGAGATTACCGCACCATGAATACAGTAAACTGGGGGTGAGATTACTGCACCATGAATACAGTAAACTGGGGGTGAGATTACTGCACCATGAATACAGTAAACTGGGGGTGAGATTACCGCACCATGAATACAGTAAACTGGGGGTGAGATTACTGCACCATGAATACAGTAAACTGGGGGTGAGATTACCGCACCATGAATACAGTAAACTGGGGGTGAGATTACCGCACCATGAATACAGTAAACTGGGGGTGAGATTACCACACCATGAATACAGTAAACTGGGGGTGAGATTACTGCACCATGAATACAGTAAACTGGGGGTGAGATTACTGCACCATGAATACAGTAAACTGGGGGTGAGATTACCGCACCATGAATACAGTAAACTGGGGGTGAGATTACTGCACCATGAATACAGTAAACTGGGGATGAGATTACCGCACCATGAATACAGTAAACTGGGGGTGAGATTACTGCACCATGAATACAGTAAACTGGGGGTGAGATTACTGCACCATGAATACAGTAAACTGGGGATGAGATTACTGCACCATGAATACAGTAAACTGGGGATGAGATTAGTGCACCATGAATACAGTAAACTGGGGGTGAGATTACTGCACCATGAATACAGTAAACTGGGGGTGAGATTACTGCACCATGAATACAGTAAACTGGGGATGAGATTACCGCACCATGAATACAGTAAACTGGGGGTGAGATTACTGCACCATGAATACAGTAAACTGGGGGTGAGATTACTGCACCATGAATACAGTAAACTGGGGGTGAGATTACCGCACCATGAATACAGTAAACTGGGGGTGAGATTACTGCACCATGAATACAGTAAACTGGGGGTGAGATTACTGCACCATGAATACAGTAAACTGGGGATGAGATTACCGCACCATGAATACAGTAAACTGGGGGTGAGATTACTGCACCATGAATACAGTAAACTGGGGGTGAGATTACTGCACCATGAATACAGTAAACTGGGGATGAGATTACTGCACCATGAATACAGTAAACTGGGGATGAGATTAGTGCACCATGAATACAGTAAACTGGGGGTGAGATTACTGCACCATGAATACAGTAAACTGGGGGTGAGATTACTGCACCATGAATACAGTAAACTGGGGATGAGATTACCGCACCATGAATACAGTAAACTGGGGGTGAGATTACTGCACCATGAATACAGTAAACTGGGGGTGAGATTACTGCACCATGAATACAGTAAACTGGGGGTGAGATTACTGCACCATGAATACAGTAAACTGGGGTGAGATTACTGCACCATGAATACAGTAAACTGGGGATGAGATTACTGCACCATGAATACAGTAAACTGGGGATGAGATTAGTGCACCATGAATACAGTAAACTGGGGGTGAGATTACTGCACCATGAATACAGTAAACTGGGGGTGAGATTACTGCACCATGAATACAGTAAACTGGGGATGAGATTACCGCACCATGAATACAGTAAACTGGGGGTGAGATTACTGCACCATGAATACAGTAAACTGGGGGTGAGATTACTGCACCATGAATACAGTAAACTGGGGGTGAGATTACTGCACCATGAATACAGTAAACTGGGGTGAGATTACTGCACCATGAATACAGTAAACTGGGGATGAGATTAGTGCACCATGAATACAGTAAACTGGGGGTGAGATTACTGCACCATGAATACAGTAAACTGGGGGTGAGATTACTGCACCATGAATACAGTAAACTGGGGATGAGATTACCGCACCATGAATACAGTAAACTGGGGGTGAGATTACTGCACCAAGTGTACGGTAAACTGGGGGTGAGATTACTGCACCATGAATACAGTAAACTGGGGGTGAGATTACTGCACCATGAATACAGTAAACTGGGGATGAGATTACCGCACCATGAATACAGTAAACTGGGGGTGAGATTACTGCACCAAGTGTACGGTAAACTGGGGGTGAGATTACTGCACCATGAATACAGTAAACTGGGGGTGAGATTACCGCACCATGAATACAGTAAACTGGGGGTGAGATTACCGCACCATGAATACAGTAAACTGGGGGTGAGATTACCGCACCATGAATACAGTAAACTGGGGGTGAGATTACTGCACCATGAATACAGTAAACTGGGGGTGAGATTACCGCACCATGAATACAGTAAACTGGGGGTGAGATTACCGCACCGTATAATGCTGTCATAAAACACCTAAGTAAACTTGGCCAAAGTTCTTACTTTTGTCTTTTGAGAGCCGGCAATCATCTTTATCACTGTCTCACTTGTACGGACAATATTTTTAATCACAATTGAAACCTGAAATGTCGGATTTCCAGATGAAAACCTGAGAGAAGTTTGCAAGATTTCCAATATGAATTTATTTATTCTTGCATCTATGAATCCACTGTAAATCAGAGGCAGAACTTTTTAGTTTTTTGCACCGCAGTCACGCCAGTCACATCGTGGTTTTATGTTTAATTGTTTGTTTTTTTGGTGGAATGAAAAAAAGATTTTCTGAAGGTAGTGAGTTTTTTATGAACTATGGTAAACCATATTTTACATTTATATGTTCCATGGCCCCAATAAGGTCTATTCAGTGGAAATAGTTTGGGGGTCTGGTGCTTTACTGTACGCTGCGGCTTTTTAAATGCACTGAAGAAGCTACAGAATAAATTAAAGGTGTAGAAATAATAAAAATGGAATCTAATGACATGCCTGCCTCTCATCAGGTCATCAGCTCATTATTTCCAGCAGTATTTTTTATTAGTTGAGTTAGAGTTTGTGCCCATCGCTGGAACCAATTAAGCTCCCAAACTAAGTAATAAAAGCAGAAAGTTTTCTCAAGTTCATTAGGAAGAACAGAGCGAGATTATGGGGAGGGTTTAATAAATGACCTTAAAGAGACCTCACAGACCTGTCGTGAATAGGCTCATTGAGCATTCACCTGGATGGACCATCATTAGCCATATGTTGCACTGTCAGTCACTCTCATAATGGTCAAGATGCAAATATGGAGAATTACTCGATACTTTGACTTCTATAGTCTCCTATGGGATAGTTGATGATGATGAGCGGCTTTAAGACTCTGCAGTCTCCTTACTTCCTGGTTGCTTGGTGGGTGGGTGATAGTTCTTGAGTGGCAGTTCTGGTCAGGAGTACTGTCCTGCTACAATACAATGACGGTCTGTCAGTGCTCTGGGTCTATAGTATTATCGCTATATTTACATTTACTGATAATAGAGCATTGAAAACAAGCACAAGGCTCATGAAAGTGAGAGCCAAGATAAGGGAAATTGAGGATTGTGATTCTACAGGATTGGTATAGAGCCTCGTCAGGAGTTGAGAAGGAGGAGGTGAGCAAGTAACTGCTGCATAGAAATTAGTGGGCTGGAGAGAGGTGACTGGGATGTTAAGATTTAGCTCCTCTACTGGAATATAACTTCTGTGCACTGTCAGCCAGGCTCTGGTGGCTGAACTCATTGGAAATTAGCTGTACACTATGTAAGATAAAAGTTCTCATTACCGGAGAATGAAAGCAAATAGAAATAGCAAGTCAATTTCAAACTTGTTTTTTTTTCTACTAACTAGAACAATTTATTAACACGAGAATACCCCTATAAAACTTCAGGGAACAAGAGCCATAGGTTCAATATCCCCTCCCCAAAACAGCTATTGACGAGAATTGTTATTTGTAACAATGATGCATTGATACAATAATGGTCCATTGATGTTGGGCACATCCAACTTTAGCCCTGTCCCTGGTGATGAAACTATGTTACCAGCTGTACTGGGAAACAGAAATACAAACTTATGGTGGGCTCAATAAATCTCACCCTGCCATGCACTTGTTTCTTGGAGACTGGAATACTGTATTCTACTGAGATCAGCTCTGATCTCACTGCAAAACTGTGAGTAATTATGAGAGTTGACTGTCAGTCATTACATGTCTCACAATGGTAACGCTTCCTTTCATTTACAATAAACTCTGGAGGCAGATTCCCGGGGAGATATATGTCCAGTCCATAGATCTTAGCTCATTTGCATGTAAGAAATATGTGGACTTCTCTGGAATAAGACCTCGTATCACAGATATCAAGGTATTCTATGACCTGCGTGCCCATATAGACGGCTCAGTAGGGTTGATCTTACTGAAAGATTCCCTTTAAGGGTGGACTTACCTGTAAGTGGACCTTCCTGCATAGCGTCACAACTCTCATCCAATAGCATGACAGTGTAAACCCTGAATATTATAACTGCAGGCTCGGACTGGCCCACAGGAAAACAGGGGAATTCCCCGATGGGCCCCTGTGTAGATATGGGCCCCCAACCCCACTGTATGGGCAGTACTTGGCATAATTCATTTAATTCAATCTGTACAGAAAAAAGCAGAATATCATCATTCATTAATCAAACTACCCAGTTTATTATTGTATAGAAATATAGGTAAATATATGAACGAGGGTAGTGTAATATTTGCATTCAGGTGAAAAGTGGGGCCCTCAAGGTCAAGGTTACTGGTGTGCCTTTGGCACCCCAGTCTGACACTGTATAACTGCATACTACATTTCTGTGTCAATATATCCCACATCAGTCTCCAGAGAAATCCTACAGGAAGGTGGAGAGACTTCATGCAATGTATCGTTGAAATTTATGCAAATGCCTCTCCTCTGAAGACGGGCTATTTGCATTCTGCAGTACATTGATGGAAGCCAAGTCAAACAGAAGGGAAAAGCACTCTACAATAACTTAAATAATAAATGTTTCACATAATCCCTTTCTTCTGTTCATTGTGAAGACGTGGAGTCCGGGCAGTGTGTTCTGCAATGTGAACGGAGAAACAGAAAAATGAGAAGACTTCAGCAGAATGCCAGAGGGCAGCCGAGCTTCCCGTGCGCCAGTCACTGGCACCAATGTATTACAAACACTCTCTTCTTACAATTCAGACGGGGAACGCATTTTTTTTTTTATCCATAAAGTGTAAGCATTATCAAAAGTGACATGGAAACATTTTAAAGATTTATGTGTCTTTGTTTTTTTTCCGGAGAGCAGATACTGTAGAGATGACAGAATCAGATTCACCCCAGACGCGTTTCAGCCACCGCAACTAATCCACGAGAATCGCAACAGAAGCCGCGCTCCGAGCACAATGACAACAATTCTACATCTGTGTCTTTATCCGGCTTTAATTAACTTTTATTTTTGTTCTTGTGTTATCTGTGTATTACGTAAGAAGTTTAAGAAAAAATGTAAAAAAAAAATCCCTGAACCGATGAAGAGAAAAAAGAAAAACATCCAAAAAGTCTCATTATATACAGTATGTCTAGTGGGATGTGAAAAGCTGCAGGGAGCAGGATGAGGTGGAACTGGAAGTCATGGCGCGCACTAGTAATGCCAGCTCTGGCTGATCATTCTCATTGGCTACATGGTATTTTATAGGACATGCAAAACAGCAGGGGAAAACTGGTGCAGTGAGACTGTGCTCCCTTCTTCATGATGGCAATAGTGACCTTTGCTGGTCTGATGGTGGAGAATTTAGCTCAGGAGATAAGAGAGGTGCAAGTGATTCACTCTCAGTATGAAAATGGCCATTTATAGCCTTCTCCTTGGATATGGGATGGTGTCCACACAATCTCCAGAACACAAGTTATATTGTTGCCTGCTGCACATTTGCTTGCTCAGCAATTCTTTTGAATATCCATACACATGAATGGAGAGACCTGCACGTGGTCGGCCGCCTCCACCTGGATTGTTTCCAGATAGAACAATTCCTCTAACACCAAAATACGGCATAAAGCGCCAGAGACGTATCGTGTCAATCACAGTTCAGGAGACTTAAAGGAAATATGTCGCCAGAAAATGACGTATTGTACAAATAGAGTTCACTTGTTATATTTACTGAAATGTTGTCAATTTTGTTTTGGCGTGTCAATATTGTATTAGGCATTGTACAGGAAGAGAAGGAGGAGGAGGTGAGCTGTGACATCACCTATTGTGAATGGTGGATCCTGTGTTATCTACTGTATATAGAGGTGTTATCAGTCACTGTACAGGAGGAGGAGGTGAGCTGTGACATCACCTATTGTGAATGGTCGATCCTGTGTTATCAGCTGTATATAGAGGTGTTATCAGTCATTGTACAGGAGGAGGAGGTGAGCTGTGACATCATCTATTGTGAATGGTCGATCCTGTGTTATTAGCTGTATATAGAGGTGTTATCAGTCACTGTACAGGAGGAGGAGGAGGTGAGCTGTGACATCACCTATTGTGAATGGAGGATCCTGTGTTATCTACTGAATATAGAGGTGTTATCAGTCATTGTATAGGAGGAGGAGGTGAGCTGTGACATCATCTATTGTGAATGGTGGATCCTGTGTTATCAGCTGTATATAGAGGAGTTATCAGTCATTGTACAGGAGGAGGAGGTGAGCTGTGACATCACCTATTGTGAATGGTGGATCCTGTGTTATCAGCTGTATATAAAGGTGTTATCAGTCATTGTACAGGAGGAGGAGGTGAGCTGTGACATCACCTATTGTGAATGGTGGATCCTGTGTTATGTACTGTATATAGAGGTGTTATCAGTCATTGTACAGGAGGAGGAGGAGGTGAGCTGTGACATCACCTATTGTGAATGGTGGATCCTGCGTTATGTACTGTATATAGAGGTGTTATCAGTCATTGTACAGGAGGCGGTGGCCGGAGAAATAAGCACCTGACTTTAAAAAGCATGTTTACAAGACTGTAGAAGTTTCCGGCCATGCCGGTGGCCCCCTAGCCTCTGTCCGCTCCTCTGCACCTCTGTCCGCTCCTCTGCTCCTCTGTCCGCTCCTCTGTGCCTCTGTCCGCTCCTCTGCGCCTCTGTCCGCTCCTCTGCGCCTCTGTCCGCTCCTCTGCGCCTCTGTCCGCTCCTCTGCGCCTCTGTCCCCTCCTCTGCGCCTCTGTCCCCTCCTCTGCGCCTCTGTCCCCTCCTCTGCGCCTCTGTCCCCTCCTCTGCGCCTCTGTCCGCTCCTCTGCGCCTCTGTCCGCTCCTCTGCGCCTCTGTCCGCTCCTCTGTGCCTCTGTCCCCTCCTCTGTGCCTCTGTCCGCTCCTCTGCGCCTCTGTCCGCTCCTCTGCGCCTCTGTCCGCTCCTCTGTGCCTCTGTCCCCTCCTCTGCGACTCTGTCCGCTCCTCTGCGCCTCTGTCCCCTCCTCTGCGCCTCTGTCCGCTCCTCTGCGCCTCTGTCCGCTCCTCTGCGCCTCTGTCCGCTCCTCTGCGCCTCTGTCCGCTCCTCTGCGCCTCTGTCCCCTCCTCTGCGCCTCTGTCCGCTCCTCTGCGCCTCTGTCCCCTCCTCTGCGCCTCTGTCCCCTCCTCTGTGCCTCTGTCCGCTCCTCTGCGCCTCTGTCCGCTCCTCTGCGCCTCTGTCCGCTCCTCTGTGCCTCTGTCCGCTCCTCTGTGCCTCTGTCCGCTCCTCTACGCCTCTGTCCGCTCCTCTGCGCCTCTGTCCGCTCCTCTGCGCCTCTGTCCGCTCCTCTACGCCTCTGTCCGCTCCTCTGTGCCTCTGTCCGCTCCTCTGCGCCTCTGTCCGCTCCTCTGCGCCTCTGTCCGCTCCTCTGCGCCTCTGTCCGCTCCTCTGCGCCTCTGTCCGCTCCTCTACGCCTCTGTCCGCTCCTCTGTGCCTCTGTCCGCTCCTCTGTGCCTCCGTCCCCTCCTCTGCGCCTCTGTCCGCTCCTCTGCGCCTCTGTCCGCTCCTCTGCGCCTCTGTCCGCTCCTCTACGCCTCTGTCCGCTCCTCTGTGCCTCTGTCCGCTCCTCTGCGCCTCTGTCCGCTCCTCTACGCCTCTGTCCGCTCCTCTGTGCCTCTGTCCGCTCCTCTGTGCCTCCGTCCCCTCCTCTGCGCCTCTGTCCACTCCTCTGCGCCTCTGTCCGCTCCTCTGCGCCTCTGTCCCCTCCTCTGCGCCTCTGTCCGCTCCTCTGCGCCTCTGTCCGCTCCTCTGTGCCTCTGTCCCCTCCTCTGCGCCTCTGTCCGCTCCTCTGCGCCTCTGTCCGCTCCTCTGCGCCTCTGTCCGCTCCTCTGTGCCTCTGTCCGCTCCTCTGTGCCTCTGTCCGCTCCTCTACGCCTCTGTCCGCTCCTCTGCGCCTCTGTCCGCTCCTCTGCGCCTCTGTCCGCTCCTCTACGCCTCTGTCCGCTCCTCTGCGCCTCTGTCCGCTCCTCTGCGCCTCTGTCCGCTCCTCTGCGCCTCTGTCCGCTCCTCTGCACCTCTGTCCTCTCCTCTGTGCCTCTGTCCGCTCCTCTGCGCCTCTGTCCGCTCCTCTACGCCTCTGTCCGCTCCTCTGTGCCTCTGTCCGCTCCTCTGCGCCTCTGTCCGCTCCTCTACGCCTCTGTCCGCTCCTCTGCGCCTCTGTCCGCTCCTCTGCGCCTCTGTCCGCTCCTCTGCGCCTCTGTCCGCTCCTCTGCGCCTCTGTCCGCTCCTCTACGCCTCTGTCCGCTCCTCTGTGCCTCTGTCCGCTCCTCTGCGCCTCTGTCCGCTCCTCTACGCCTCTGTCCGCTCCTCTGCGCCTCTGTCCGCTCCTCTGCGCCTCTGTCCGCTCCTCTGTGCCTCTGTCCGCTCCTCTGCGCCTCTGTCCGCTCCTCTACGCCTCTGTCCGCTCCTCTGCGCCTCTGTCCGCTCCTCTACGCCTCTGTCCGCTCCTCTACGCCTCTGTCCGCTCCTCTGCGCCTCTGTCCGCTCCTCTGCGCCTCTGTCCGCTCCTCTGTGCCTCTGTCCGCTCCTCTGCGCCTCTGTCCGCTCCTCTGTGCCTCTGTCCGCTCCTCTGCGCCTCTGTCCGCTCCTCTACGCCTCTGTCCGCTCCTCTGTGCCTCTGTCCGCTCCTCTGCGCCTCTGTCCGCTCCTCTACGCCTCTGTCCGCTCCTCTGTGCCTCTGTCCGCTCCTCTGTGCCTCCGTCCCCTCCTCTGCGCCTCTGTCCGCTCCTCTGCGCCTTTCCCGGCCCTGTACTGTGCAGTAAGATGGTGGTCGCCGCCGGCCGATAATTTACTAAATTCACGCAGAGCGAATTACAAAGTCTCCGTATTCTCCAGGATGCGGAAATGTTTGCAAATTCAAGTCGAATCTAATTCCACTGAAATAAATTCTCCCATCTGTAGAAATAATCATTAATGATCCCGAGATCAGGGACGCGGTCTGTGAATAGGATGGGAGGGCGACATAACCGCTCGCCTAATAGCGCCGCTCCCCCCTCTAAAGTGCCACATTTGCGCCTGTTTATGACCATTTTTCCATCCAATGAAATATTCAGGGCCCGGCTTTCTCACACGGCAAGTAATTAACACTCAATGTCACCATTTCAATTCCACTTTACGGTGACGGAAGGACGGACGCTTTCATCTCGGCTCTTTGAAGATGCCTTCAGTGCTGCCTCCATAAAAAAAAATATAAAAAAAAAAAGAATTTTGGGTTAAAAATGAAAAACAACTTGAACCATTCAGTAACTGGATGATAAAATGCACCAAACATTTCTATGAAGTGTAGAAAATAGATATCTCTGCTGAGAAGATGAAAGTAATCATTCATCCGAGGCGGCCACTGAGCTTTCACCAAACGGTAATTAACAGCAAGCAGACGGCTGAATTCCAGTCTATTTTCGGGTATTACTTGTGTGCAGAGTATATAGTATATACAGTGGATACTGCCCAGACGTAGCTGAGCCGAGTCGGTCGTTTGGCGATTTTTTTATTTGCTCTCCTCCAGACACGAGATGGTTTCCAACACTTTCTGCTCGGTCCTTCTACTGCGCAGTGAGGACAATGACAATGTCGGCTCTGCTGTATTCACTGTATTTGTAGTTTTGCTACATCGTAACAGTCACTTCTGAGGACGTATGATGTGGATGGCCTATTGATATTATCTACTCCATGAGATGTGTGCCCATCTAGTATCCAGCAGGTGATACATTTTATACATCTCAATATTAAATAGTCGCTTTCATTTCAACAACAAAAAAAAAAAGAATAGTAAAAGTGAATAAAATAAACTTTGTATGTCTTATATGAGAAATATGCTTCTTTCTCCGCTTATGAGCCATTTCTCCACCCTCCTCACCTTATCATTCACAATGAAAAAATGCTAAAATCTATCCTGCTAAAAACAAGAAGTCCTGCCAGCTCACTGAGGGATCAGATTACAGCTGTCTATTGAAGTCTAATAAGGATGTAAGAAACAAAGGAGGAGCGTAGTAGAATAAAGACACACCGACTGGTCTTTCATCTTTCTAAGAAGTGTTCACTGGTCACCCCTGTGACAGATTCACAGCTACACTGCTCAGTATTGCTGTACAATGTCCATTATGTTACTGCTATTTTCTATTAAGCGTTTTAGCTCAAACCTCAAAGCTGGATTTGCAGCTACACTGCTCAGTACTGTCTCCACGCTGTTGCCATCTACTACCATGTTTTCCCGAAAATAAGACCTACCCTGTATACAGTGGGGAAAAAAAGTATTTGGTCAGCCACCAATTGTGCAGGTTCTCCCACTTAAAAAGATGGGAGAGGTCGGCCTGTAATTGACATCATAGGTTGACCTCAACTACGAGAGACAAAATGAGAAAACAAATCCTGAAAATCACATTGTCTGATTTGGAAAGAAATTTTTTTCAAATTTTGGTGGAAAATAAGTATTTGGTCAATTGTAAAAGTTTATCTCAATACTTTGTTATATATCCTTTCTTGGCAATGACAGAGGTCAGACGTTTTCTGTAAGTCTTCACAGGTTGGCACACACTGTTGCTGGTATGTTGGCCCATTCCTCCATGCAGATCTCCTCTAGAGCAGTGATGTTTTGGGGCTGTCGCTGGACAACATGGACTTTCAACTCCCTCCAAAGGTTTTCTATAGGGTTTAGATCTGGAGACTGGCTAGGCCACTCCAGGACCTTGAAATGCTTCATACGAAGCCACTCCTTTGTTGCCCTGGGAGTGTGCTTGGGATCATTGTCATGCTGAAAGACCGAGCCACATTTCATCTTCAATGGTCTTGCTGATGGAAGGAGGTTTGCACTCAAAATCTCACGATACATGGCCCCATTCTTTCTTCATGTACACGTATCAGCCGTCCTGGTCCCTTGGCAGAGAAACAGCCCCAAAGCATGATGTTGCCACCCCCATGCTTCACAGTAGGTATGGTGTTCTTTGGATGCAACTCAGCATTCTTTCTCCTCCAAACACACCGAGTTGTGTTTCTACCAAACAGTTCTACTTTGGTTTCATCTGACCATATGACATTCTCCCATACTCTTCTGGATCATCCAAATGCTCTCTAGCAAACTTCAGACCGGTCCGGACATGTAATGGCTTAAGCAGGGAGACACGTCTGGCACTGCAAGATCTGAGTCCCTGGCGGCATAGTGTGTTACTGATGGTAGCCTGTGTAACGTTGGTTCCCGCTCTCTGCAGGTCATTCACTAGGTCCCTCTGTGTGGTTCTGGGATTTTTGCTCACCATTCCTGAGATCATTTTGACCCCACGGGGTGAGATCTTGTCTGGAGCTCCAGATCGAGGGAGATTATCAGTGGTCTTGTATGTCTTCCATTTTCTAATTATTGCTCTTACAGCTGATTTCTTCACACCAAGCTGCTTGCCTATTGCAGATTCAGTCTTCCCAGCCTGGTGCAGGGCTACAGTTTTGATTCTGGTGTCCGTCGACTGCTCTTTCTTCTTCACCATAGTGGAGTTTGGAGTGTGACTGAGGTTGCGGACAGGTGTCTTTTATACTGAGAACAAGTTCAAACAGGAGCCAGTACTACAGGTAATGAGTGGAGGACAGAGGAGCCAGTACTACAGGTAATGAGTGGAGGACAGAGGAGCCAGTACTACAGGTAATGAGTGGAGGACAGAGGAGCCAGTACTACAGGTAATGAGTGGAGGACAGAGGAGCCAGCACTACAGGTAATGAGTGGAGGACAGAGGAGCCAGTACTACAGGTAATGAGTGGAGGACAGAGGAGCCAGTACTACAGGTAATGAGTGGAGGACAGAGGAGCCAGTACTACAGGTAATGAGTGGAGGACAGAGGAGCCAGTACTACAGGTAATGAGTGGAGGACAGAGGAGCCAGTACTACAGGTAATGAGTGGAGGACAGAGGAGCCAGTACTACAGGTAATGAGTGGAGGACAGAGGAGCCAGCACTACAGGTAATGAGTGGAGGACAGAGGAGCCAGTACTACAGGTAATGAGTGGAGGACAGAGGAGCCAGTACTACAGGTAATGAGTGGAGGACAGAGGAGCCAGCACTACAGGTAATGAGTGGAGGACAGAGGAGCCAGTACTACAGGTAATGAGTGGAGGACAGAGAAGCCAGTACTACAGGTAATGAGTGGAGGACAGAGGAGCCAGTACTACAGGTAATGAGTGGAGGGCAGAGGAGCCAGTACTACAGGTAATGAGTGGAGGACAGAGGAGCCAGTACTACAGGTAATGAGTGGAGGACAGAGGAGCCAGTACTACAGGTAATGAGCGGAGGACAGAGGAGCCAGTACTACAGGTAATGAGTGGAGGACAGAGGAGCCAGTACTACAGGTAATGAGTGGAGGACAGAGGAGCCAGTACTACAGGTAATGAGTGGAGGGCAGAGGAGCCAGTACTACAGGTAATGAGTGGAGGACAGAGGAGCCAGTGCTACAGGTAATGAGTGGAGGACAGAGGAGCCAGTACTACAGGTAATGAGTGGAGGACAGAGGAGCCAGTACTACAGGTAATGAGTGGAGGGCAGAGGAGCCAGTACTACAGGTAATGAGTGGAGGACAGAGGAGCCAGTACTACAGGTAATGAGTGGAGGACAGAGGAGCCAGTACTACAGGTAATGAGTGGAGGACAGAGGAGCCAGTACTACAGGTAATGAGTGGAGGACAGAGGAGCCAGTACTACAGGTAATGAGTGGAGGACAGAGGAGCCAGTACTACAGGTAATCAGTGGAGGACAGAGGAGCCAGTACTACAGGTAATGAGTGGAGGACAGAGGAGCCAGTACTACAGGTAATGAGTGGAGGACAGAGGAGCCAGTACTACAGGTAATGAGTGGAGGACAGAGGAGCCAGTACTACAGGTAATGAGTGGAGGACAGAGGAGCCAGTACTACAGGTAATGAGTGGAGGACAGAGGAGCCAGTACTACAGGTAATGAGTGGAGGACAGAGGAGCCAGCACTACAGGTAATGAGTGGAGGGCAGAGGAGCCAGTACTACAGGTAATGAGTGGAGGACAGAGGAGCCAGCACTACAGGTAATGAGTGGAGGACAGAGGAGCCAGTACTACAGGTAATGAGTGGAGGGCAGAGGAGCCAGTACTACAGGTAATGAGTGGAGGACAGAGGAGCCAGCACTACAGGTAATGAGTGGAGGACAGAGGAGCCAGTACTACAGGTAATGAGTGGAGGACAGAGGAGCCAGTACTACAGGTAATGAGTGGAGGACAGAGGAGCCAGTACTACAGGTAATGAGTGGAGGACAGAGGAGCCAGTACTACAGGTAATGAGTGGAGGACAGAGGAGCCAGCACTACAGGTAATGAGTGGAGGACAGAGGAGCCAGTACTACAGGTAATGAGTGGAGGACAGAGGAGCCAGTACTACAGGTAATGAGTGGAGGACAGAGGAGCCAGTACTACAGGTAATGAGTGGAGGGCAGAGGAGCCAGTACTACAGGTAATGAGTGGAGGACAGAGGAGCCAGTACTACAGGTAATGAGTGGAGGACAGAGGAGCCAGTACTACAGGTAATGAGTGGAGGACAGAGGAGCCAGTACTACAGGTAATGAGTGGAGGACAGAGGAGCCAGTACTACAGGTAATGAGTGGAGGACAGAGGAGCCAGTACTACAGGTAATGAGTGGAGGACAGAGGAGCCAGTACTACAGGTAATGAGTGGAGGACAGAGGAGCCAGTACTACAGGTAATGAGTGGAGGACAGAGGAGCCAGTACTACAGGTAATGAGTGGAGGACAGAGGAGCCAGTACTACAGGTAATGAGTGGAGGACAGAGGAGCCAGTACTACAGGTAATGAGTGGAGGACAGAGGAGCCAGTACTACAGGTAATGAGTGGAGGACAGAGGAGCCAGTACTACAGGTAATGAGTGGAGGACAGAGGAGCCAGTACTACAGGTAATGAGTGGAGGACAGAGGAGCCAGCACTACAGGTAATGAGTGGAGGGCAGAGGAGCCAGTACTACAGGTAATGAGTGGAGGACAGAGGAGCCAGCACTACAGGTAATGAGTGGAGGACAGAGGAGCCAGCACTACAGGTAATGAGTGGAGGGCAGAGGAGCCAGTACTACAGGTAATGAGTGGAGGACAGAGGAGCCAGCACTACAGGTAATGAGTGGAGGACAGAGGAGCCAGTACTACAGGTAATGAGTGGAGGACAGAGGAGCCAGTACTACAGGTAATGAGTGGAGGACAGAGGAGCCAGTACTACAGGTAATGAGTGGAGGACAGAGGAGCCAGTACTACAGGTAATGAGTGGAGGACAGAGGAGCCAGCACTACAGGTAATGAGTGGAGGACAGAGGAGCCAGTACTACAGGTAATGAGTGGAGGACAGAGGAGCCAGTACTACAGGTAATGAGTGGAGGACAGAGGAGCCAGTACTACAGGTAATGAGTGGAGGGCAGAGGAGCCAGTACTACAGGTAATGAGTGGAGGACAGAGGAGCCAGTACTACAGGTAATGAGTGGAGGACAGAGGAGCCAGTACTACAGGTAATGAGCGGAGGACAGAGGAGCCAGTACTACAGGTAATGAGTGGAGGACAGAGGAGCCAGTACTACAGGTAATGAGTGGAGGACAGAGGAGCCAGTACTACAGGTAATGAGTGGAGGGCAGAGGAGCCAGTACTACAGGTAATGAGTGGAGGACAGAGGAGCCAGTGCTACAGGTAATGAGTGGAGGACAGAGGAGCCAGTACTACAGGTAATGAGTGGAGGACAGAGGAGCCAGTACTACAGGTAATGAGTGGAGGACAGAGGAGCCAGTACTACAGGTAATGAGTGGAGGACAGAGGAGCCAGTACTACAGGTAATGAGTGGAGGACAGAGGAGCCAGTACTACAGGTAATGAGTGGAGGACAGAGGAGCCAGTACTACAGGTAATGAGTGGAGGACAGAGGAGCCAGTACTACAGGTAATGAGTGGAGGACAGAGGAGCCAGTACTACAGGTAATGAGTGGAGGACAGAGGAGCCAGTACTACAGGTAATGAGTGGAGGACAGAGGAGCCAGTACTACAGGTAATGAGTGGAGGACAGAGGAGCCAGTACTACAGGTAATGAGTGGAGGACAGAGGAGCCAGTACTACAGGTAATGAGTGGAGGACAGAGGAGCCAGTACTACAGGTAATGAGTGGAGGACAGAGGAGCCAGTACTACAGGTAATGAGTGGAGGACAGAGGAGCCAGCACTACAGGTAATGAGTGGAGGGCAGAGGAGCCAGTACTACAGGTAATGAGTGGAGGACAGAGGAGCCAGCACTACAGGTAATGAGTGGAGGACAGAGGAGCCAGTACTACAGGTAATGAGTGGAGGGCAGAGGAGCCAGTACTACAGGTAATGAGTGGAGGACAGAGGAGCCAGCACTACAGGTAATGAGTGGAGGACAGAGGAGCCAGTACTACAGGTAATGAGTGGAGGACAGAGGAGCCAGTACTACAGGTAATGAGTGGAGGACAGAGGAGCCTCTTAAAGAAGAAGTTACAGGTCCGTGAGAGCCAGAAATCTTGCTTGTTTGCAACTGACCAAATACTTATTTTCTACCAAGATTTGAAAAAAAAATTATTTCCAAATCAGACAATGTGATTTTCAGGATTAGTTTTCTCCTTTTGTCTCTCATAGTTGAGGTCGACCTATGATGTCAATTACAGACCTCGCTCATCTTTGTAAGTGGGAGAACTTGCACAATTGGTGGCTGACCAAATACTTTTTTTCCCCACTGTATAAGCCCTAGTATGATTTTACAGCTTCTCTGGAGTATGCTTGAAATATGAGCCCTACTCCAAAAATAAGCTCTATTTACAGTAAGGACCAGACTTTTTTTTGGGGGGGGACTGGTCAATTGCCTAGTGCCCCCACTTTATTAGGGACCCTTAGCATTTCTATTCTGAGGTTAAGACTACTTAAGAATGTTTGGTGACTTCATGGTGATGTGGCCATGATGTCACTAAAGACCCTATAGCTACAGGAGTCTAGAGGAACTGAAGAGTAAACAGGCTAGTATGTACCGTATGTGCAGTGTGTATACACATTGTAAGATGGCTGCCGGACAGGTCCTTAAGGGTGGATATGTGTCACCGAGGTTGGTAACTTCGGTGATGTAAACCTGGGAAGCATGCTCCAGCACACATAGTGTTGAGAGAGTTAACAAGGCGTATCAGGGCCAGTTTTTACGAGCAGTCATAAGAGACAGGAGGGATTGGCTGCTCACATAACCTCATCCCAGGGCCAGTGTATAAAATGAGACAGAGTTTCTCATTCAGTGTCAGTGGCTGGAGGTGTGGAGACCTCCAGCGTGTCTGTGCTACAGGACACTGTCTGTGAGCAGGCGAACCCGCAGTACTATATGGACTGTTTTCTTGTTTTGTTAATTTGTGCCAGACAAGGCTGTTTCATTTACTTGGAGAGTGCGGTTTATGAAGTCCGAATAAACCCACCTTGGATATTTTAAAAAAACGGACTCTTGTGTCTACCTCAAAAGCAGCTGAGTGAGTACACGCCCCTTACAACATGTGTATGTGCAGTGTGTGTATAGTGTGTGTATATACATATGTATGATGATATGATTATATTTGAATAAACGTTGATTTTTTGTTCAAGAATAAATGTGGTATCACGACATTGTCGGGTATCCCGGTGCCAGGGGCTCCTACTCTGTCCCTAACGCTAGGGGCGCCCTAGCTGGCCCTGTTCACCTTCTTACTTCTAAAGGTGAAGACGCCGGGGCCACGTACCTTGTCTGAGCTCCTCAATCCGCCCTCAGCCTGTTCCCTCCCCCCTTCCTCCAGGGAAGAGTGGAGTAGTAGTGTATGGCAGTACACCAACTAGAGTAACAAGGTAATACAAACAGGGCTAAAGGAAAATACCAATCATACAAATACATGCACACAAACAACAGAGGTTAAGGAAGTGGAGGATAGGAAACAAACCAAAATAGGAGAATAGAACTAGCACAGAACCTAAACCACACAACAGTCTAAACTGAAATCCACCAAACGCCTTCTCAAATAACCACTCTCCACCACACTCCTAGAACCATGCAGCATAAGCTAGCTCTGGCAATGATAGCCTGCCAAAGCCCAGTATATATAGGAGCAGGGAGTGGCTAACACTGGACAGCTGAGAGCCTTAATTCAGGTAAGCTTCCTGGAGCTCACAACTGAGCACATTAACCCCTGCACTGCTAAAAGAAACCTGCACCGTTGAATATGAAGGCAAAAGGCTTCTAATGAGTGCAGGTGTGGGAGGAATCAGACGCTGCGGTCTTCTGGCTCCTATTTGTCGCGGTAAACCTGTGCATTGTTGTTCATGGAAAAAAAAAGATATCTCCTGAAAATAAGCCCTAACCCATATTTTTGAGCAAAAAAATAACATAAGACCCTATCTTATTTTCGGAGAAACTCATGTTTTATCTCACACAGTGCTTGATTCACAGCTACATTGCTCAGTACTGCTCTATAATGTTCTACATACTGCTACTTTCTAGCAGATGTTTCATCTCCCTCCAGTTGCAGATTCACAGCTACACTGCTCAGTACGGCTGTATAATGCCTGCTGCTGCTTCTGAACATGTGCAACACAGAGACCGGAGAGCAGAATCCCCCCATGGTTGTGTTTGTTGTGTATGGGAGACATCATAACCAAAAGATCAGAGACAACTCAAAATTATACATAGAGCCGGCAGAGGAACAAACTGGTGAACATGCAGGATACAGGTCGTTTGGCGTCCATAGATAGAGTTATTCCTCAGGTGCACATGATGACTCCTTATTTTGAAAAGTCACCGGAAGCAACAGGTACGCCATAAGTATCCGGAAGAAGTCACACATTTCGTATCAAGTATCCAGCGATACAAGTTTATTGTAAGCAAATCGCTCCCTAAGTTTCTTTCTTTAGATTTCTAATATTGTGACTGTTTGACATTCAGAAAAAGAGAATGATGGTAAATTTCCACATCGGATACGTCCGGCATCTATTGATGTGTGCGACTCCAGCCCAGGATTGTAGGAAGCAGGATCTGGATGTACAGACAGGATCGCTATGCGCTGGAGACTGTTTTCCTGTGTTCTCACCCCTGGAGGATGCAGCTTAACTCGCGCTGTCAAACCGTCTCCTCCAAGACTGGCGCTCTGCGCCCTGATTCCCTCCTCGCACCGTGCAAACAACATCAGGGTGCAGGAAAAACAATAGCTGGTAATCAGAGACATATGGCTGACTTATCTGCCTGACAGTTACTCAAAAACCTCAAAGTGTGTTCAGAGCCGCCCAGGAGGGAAGGCGCCGGGGCCAAACAACAGCGTAGAAATGTTACTACTAAGATCATACAAACAACAATTATATCTACAATTCACAGATTAAATTAAATAGAAATAAATATTATTATCGTTGAATTATAGATACATTTATATATATTGAAATAAACTATTAACACTTATGTTTATAGCTTTCACAGTCTGCAGCACTTTTTCCACACCTGCCTAAAACTTTTGCACAGTTCTGTATATTTATGTTCCTAATGACTTCTGCACCTGACGTAGATTTTTTTCTTGCACTGCATCTTCCAGTTGATTTAATAATGTGGATATAAACTTTTTTTATTCTGTGACTGAATATATATATATTCTATAATCACTGTGGTATATATTGTCATCTCTGTGGTATTTGCAACATAAACTTATCCTAAAAGGATATAGAAGAGTCCAGGGGCGTACATGGAAACCATGGGGCCCCATGGCAGAAGTTCTAATTGGGACCACCTCCAAAAACAATTAAATAATTGTCTGTGTCACAACTTTCCGTCCTTTACGTTGTAGTTTTCCTCCTGCTGACGTCCTATATTCCTCTTTCATTGCCCCATAAAGTGTGATTCCAGCAAAAGTGCCCCCCAAACACAGTATGATACCCCCATGGTGAATTCCTTCACATGCACAGTATAGTGACCCTACTATACCCCACCTCAACTCCCAGGGTAAAGTATGGTGACCCCAACACAGTATAATCCCCCAACTGTGACTCCCACACAGCCCTCCATACAGTATAATGGCCAGCACTAGCCCTCCTAACAGTAAGATGGCCCCCACACAAACTTTCACACTTGATAATTGCTTGCATACAGTATAATGGACCCCCACATATTATAATGGCCCCACATAGCCTTCCATATAGTATAATGCCCCCCCCATAATTCTCTATATACAGTAGTATAATTCACTCCCCATAGCCCTCCATTTAGTATAATGCGCTCCCCATGGTCCTCCATAGAATAAAATGCACTCCTCATGGTCCTCCATACAGTATAATGCACCCAGGCCATGGTCCTCCATACAGTATAATGCACCCCCATTGTCCTCCACACAATGTAATGCACCCAGGACATGGTCCTCCATATAGTATAATGCACCCGGGCCATGGTCCTTCATATGGTATAACGCACCCGGGCCATGATCCTCCATATAGTATAATGCACTCGGGCCACTGTCCTCCATACAGTATAATGCACCTGGGCCATGGTCCTCCATACAGTATAATGCACCAGGGCCATTGTCCTACATACAGTATAATGCACCCGGGCCATGGTCCTCCATACAGTATAATGCACCAGGGCCATTGTCCTCCATTTAGTATAATGCACCCGGGCCATGGTCCTCCATACAGTATAATGCACCTGGGCCATGGTCCTCCATAGAGTATAATACACCTGGGCCATAGTCCTCCATACAGTATAATGCACCCCCATGGTCCTCCATACAGTATAATGCACCCCCATGGTCCTCCACACAATATAATGCACCCAGGCCATGGTCCTCCATATAGTATAATGCACCCGGGCCATGGTCCTCCATACAGAATTATGCACCAGAGCCATGATCCTCAATATAGTATAATGCACTCGGGCCATGGTCCTCCATATAGTATAATGCACCAGGGCCATGGTCCTCCATACAGTATAATGCACTCAGGCCATGGTCCTCCATATAGTATAATACACCCGGGCCATGGTCCTCCATACAGTATAATGCACCCAGGCCATGGTCCTCCATATAGTATAATGCACCCAGGCTATGATCCTCCATACAGTATAATGCACCTGGGCTATGGTCCTCCATACAGTATAATGCACCCGGGCCATTGTCCTCCATACAGTATAATGCACCCGGGCCATGGTCCTCCATACAGTATAATGCACCCGGGCCATGGTCCTCCATACAGTATAATGCCCCCGGGCCATTGTCCTCCATACAGTATAATGCACCCAGGCCATGGTCCTCCATATAGTATAATACACCCGGGCCATGGTCCTCCATACAGTATAATGCACCCAGGCCATGGTCCTCCATATAGTATAATGCACCCGGGCTATGATCCTCCATACAGTATAATGCACCTGGGCTATGGCCCTCCATACAGTATAATGCACCCGGGCCATTGTCCTCCATACAGTATAATGCACCCGGGCCATGGTCCTCCATACAGTATAATGCACCTGGGCCACGGTCCTCCATACAGTATAATGCACCCCCATGGTCCTCCACACAATATAATGCACCCAGGCCATGATCCTCCATATAGTATAATGCACCCGGGCCATGGTCCTCCATATAGAATTATGCACCAGAGCCATGATCCTCCATATAGTATAATGCACTCGGGCCATGGTCCTCCATATAGTATAATGCACCAGGGCCATGGTCCTCCATACAGTATAATGCACCCAGGCCATGGTCCTCCATATAGTATAATACACCCGGGCCATGGTCCTCCATACAGTATAATGCACCCCCATGGTCCTTTATATAGTATAATGTGCCCCCATGGTCCTCCATACAGTATAATGCACCCAGGCCATGGTCCTCCATATAGTATAATACACCCGGGCTATGATCCTCCATACAGTATAATGCACCTGGGCCATGGTCCTTCATACAGTATAATGCACCCGGGCCATTGTCCTCCATACAGTATAATGCACCTGGGCCATGGTCCTCCATACAGTATAATGCACCTGGGCCATGGTCCTCCATACAGTATAATGCATCCCCATGGTTCTCCATACAGTATAATGCACCCCCATGGTCCTCCACACAATATAATGCACCCAGGCCATGGTCCTCTATATAGTATAATGTACCTAGGCCATGGTCCTCCATACAGTATAATGCACCCGGGCCATGGTCCTCCATACAGTATAATGCACCCGGGCCATGGTCCTCCATATAGTATAATGCACCCGGGCCATGGTCCTCCATACAGTATAATGTACCCGGGCCATGGTCCTCCAGATAGTATAATGCACCCAGGCCCTGGTCCTCCATACAGTATAATGCACCCAGGCCATGGTCCTCCATATAGTATAATGCACCCGGGCCATGGTCCTCCATACAGTAAAATGTACCCGGGCCACGGTCCTCAATACAGTATAATGCACGCGGGCCATGGTCCTCCATACAGTATAATGCACCCGGGCCATGGTCCTCCATACAGTAAAATATACCGGGGCCATGGTCCTCCATACAGTATAATGCACCCGGGCCATGGTCCTCCATACAGTAAAATATACCGGGGCCATGGTCCTCCATACAGTATAATGCACCCGGGCCATGGTCCTCCATACAGTAAAATATACCCGGGCCATGGTCCTCCATACAGTATAATGCACCCGGGCCATGGTCCTCCACACAGTATAATGCACCCCCATGGTCCTCCACACAATATAATGTACCCCCATACTGTATTATGCCCACCAGTCACTGATTAAAACAAAATAAACCCAGTACTCTCCTCTCCTGGTTCCACCCGATGCTCCGGTCTCCTGAGATTGTGGTGTGAAGCGCCGGACAGAACAGCGGGTGCCCTGTAATGACGTCATCGCACCCGCTGCTCTGACACGTCAGACGGTCTGCTGACCCTCCCTCCTCCATCATCATTGCTCGCACTGGGCCCCTTCTCCGGCTGTCAGTGCGAGCAATGATGATGGAGGAGGGAGCCTCAGCAGACACTTCCACCCCCATCATTCTGTGCGGGCGGCCGGTCAGTGCGGGTGCTGACAGGCGAGGCTCAGTCGGTGAGGGCTCGGCGTAAGTGCTGACGGGTGAGGTGGGGCCCGGTGTGGCCCCCCCCCCAAGCTCATGGGACCCATAGCAGTGGCGTGGCCGCCATTAGCAATACGCCACCATACAATTGAAGGGAGTTGTTTCTGCACCAGATGCGTGGATGTCAGCAAGAACCATCCAGGGGACTGAAAGAAACGTCTTCGTTTTTAAACACTTTTTTTCTACCTTTGTGACAAGTTTCATGAACTCACCGCAACTAAATATCAATGATGTCATTTTGCAAAAACAAAAAATTATAACAATTGCTTTAAATTCTTCTACCGTTTTTGTGTACACAGCTCCTATGAAGAGCCATGTGTCCTTAAGATTACCGAAAAAAATATGTAAAAGATGGACCTTATCAAACACGTAATATAGGTATGCAGAGGAGCTGTGTACAAAAAACGGTAGGAGACATTTAATCAGACCTCTATGAGACAGACCTCGTCTTTTGCTTGGCATGCACTGATGGCTGGTTGTAGAGGTGGAATAGGCTGGCAGACCCCTATGTATGATCGATGGGATCCGAATGGTGGGCCCAGAACGACGGAGGCAAGAATATAATGGAGTTTTCCAGCTGTGTAGAACCACCGCCATTCTTTATACCGTTCGCTCCCGGCCGCACACCTTCTGCTATTGCATTTCTCACCTTCCAAAGTAAAAGCCGCAATAATGACGTTTTTTGGGTTTGTGATACTTGACACCAACACTTCAGTTACTTCCTCCAGGAAGTCTCCTGTCTGCAAAGTCAAGGTGTCATCCGGAGGTAACATCACCTTAAAGTGCGAGGACACATTATCTATTAGATTCTTTCCTTCATTCTTCTTTTTATACGTAACTTCTAACTTCTCTCTCATCGGCGGCGGCAGCAGCGTCTGATGGCAGAAAATAACGAAGGTGGAACAGGACGTATCGAGTCGTCACAATGTATCTAGTACATGTGATACGTGTCCATAATAAGTATCCGCTCAGCAGGGGATGCCGAGTTATCACCTCTGACTTATTGTCATTATCCAGTAGTAGAGAACTCCAATAAGAAACATTAATTCAGCATAACCCAATGATGGTGCCGGGTGCCGGCTTTGTGATACGCTGCTACCCCAGAGCCAGGACAAGTAGTGGGCAGACTGGGCAGCTGCCTATGGCGCTATCTGGGTGCAATCACTGCAGTGTTTTCCTGAAGAGCAGTGGAAATAAGTGGCCCATGCTTTCAAGAAATCAACTTTTCAGACCCACAATAAGTATGTTCAGGGCTAGAGATGAACGGATACAAATCTGGGCGAGATTTAATGATTTTGCTTTTGATTTTACAAAATATTTTCCCAAATCCCAATTTTTCTTTTTTAATTCCTTTTGTTTGAATTCTGAAAAATGACAGGTAAAAGCTGGGTTACAAAAATAATAAATCCTCCTTTGCCACTCATCTGTCCCAATACCACAGTCTGGACCTCAGCAGCGCCCCCTCCGGTCTCCAGGACGTCCGGTAGCGAGTAGACCTCAGGCAACCAATGTCGTGGTGTCAGAGACCGGTCCATCACTGGAAGCCCAGGGGCAGAATAACGATTATAGACGGCACATACCGGAGGAAGAAGACCCCGGAGGGAGCTTTGAGGATAATGTATTTTTTTATTTTAATTCTTTTTTTTTTTTACAGGTACTATGGTACCCGGGTCTGGATGAGAGTCTCCTCTTCTCCAGACCTGGGTACCATCCGCACATTGAATCACTTAATATCCACATGTGCACATGAAGTTATGCAGATATTATGCGATTCAATGCAAGTCAATGGCGGCGAAAACGCGTCGATTACGCAAAATAATTGGTAGTGCTGCGGATTTTTCCGCAATGATAATCCACAGTGGAAATTTCCACAGCATGTGCACAGCACATGCGGATTATCATGGGGGAACATGGCTGCCCTTCTACCAAGAGTTTATTAAGCGTTTCTGCGGCGGAATTGCCTCTGCGGAAACGCTTAAAAACACATAGTGGGCACACAACCTAAGGAATTATTTTATTTTTTTTAACTTTTTGGCCCTTTATGGTTCAGAAAAATTTCGGATTTTGCTGAATCTGTGCGGAATCCTAATACGAGAAATATGTATTTTGGTAAATGAGAATTTTTGTAAAATTCGACTAGAATATGATTCCACTCAAATGTTTCACTCATCTCCATTTACTATGGTCCACATGGGTCCTGGAGCAGGATAAGGAACATTTGATTTACATAGAATTCTGACGATTCAAAATGAATTTCCTGCCAAATTCAAGCAAAATAACTGCTATGAATTTTAGCAGATTCACTCATCACTTCTTGGGCGTGAAATGGGCACATTCGGAGACCTCTGCTTTGGGCATCATCAAGATGTCGCGAGACCACGTCCAAGCTGAGCAAGTTACAAGTGGTCAAAATGACTGAGATTTCTTGTGGAAACCGGTTCAGGAACGTTCCCTTCTTGGGGGGAGTTTTGTTTCCTGAAGCAGCATTTTGTTCTTGAAGAACATTAGTAGAGCTTTATTGCCGGAAATGTTTTTTTTTTGTAGCCTTCTAGTTGGTCGTTGCTTAGTTCGGAGAGGAATTCATCAGGTCACGCTTAGGTGATAGCAACTTACTTTTTTCCTACCAGATGTTTCTCAACACCTGAATCTGTAAAAAGACGAAACAGCAAAGTCATTTTAAAACCCTAGGAAGAGTCTTACATGCAGCCATCACCCGTCAGTTCAACAGTTCTAGATTATCAGATATTTTCACCTTCAATGGAAACTAATAAGTAAGATACAATTAAATCAGCTGGAAATGCAATTCCCTAACACACAAGCCAATGTTCACAGGCGTGTGCGGGATCGCCCCCTACAAAATCTCCTGGAGACACAAACTTTAATACAGAGAAACTTCTGGACTTGACCAATAAATAATCCAATAAGACAACAGAATTTTTTTTTTTTTTTCAGAGAACAGAAAATAGATTTCATCAATCATGGCCGTCGCTCTGCAGTTACTATGAATAGAAGGTGAGGATGGAGCTCTCTCGGGGTCAGACGCGCTTTCCAGAGCCACAAACAAGGAAAACACTTTGACATATTAAAGGAGAAATAATCTGCAGAAAAAACAGACTTTGCATCCCCGTACATGTATTATATGGAGAACTACAGTCGCCTCCTGCGGAGCCACCGCTCTGCGTGCCATTTTGGAGCAATCTCCCTGGAATATGCCGGCTGTTGTCTCCATATGGTCATTGAAGCGCTCACATCCCACAGGTCACATCAGACAGTCACTTCTGTGTGATCGCCGCACTTACCCTGCCCTGTTACATATGAATGAAGACGATATGAATTGCAAAGCAAACGATTCAGAGATTCTCCGGGCAACAAGGTGCCGAATAATGATCCGGAGTCAAAAAGTTCAAGCAGATGTCTGAGGTGTCAAGAGCCAAAGATGGAGACGATCCAACTTCAAGTCACAAAAAGAAGCAAAACATCACAAAGCTACACCCTGGCACCTACCGAAAGGGGAAGCACAGACCTCGGCGGTCAGTGCACCCATCTATTAGTGCAAATTGCCTCTTGGCACAACTTCTTAAAAAATTACCCCCAAGAATAATGGATAGTGCTACTAAAGTGTTAAGCGTGCACATTTTGGAATCCAACCAATCAAAGCCAATCACATCAATGATCCCCCATGGCTATTCGGCATCTTCATCAATGGGTTGGAGTTGGGTGACGGACTTGTGCATCAGATTGCATCCACTATACGCAAACATGAAAGGTTTTATAAACTGAGAAAAAAGAACATGGCTGCAGTCTTCCAAAAACAGCGGCACACATCCAAATGTTGGCTGCTTATGGATTCTCCTGGGCTCACGACTAGGGTTGAGCGAGTTTGTTCTGTCCGAGTATGCTCGGGCCGAGCTCCGAGTAGTTACAGCTGCTCGGTGATAAGGTTGAATCGCTCCCGTGTGCACGATTTGTGACTGTTTGACAGTTTTATTACATGGGAGGAATGTGTAAGAAATAGACAATCCTCAAATGTAATAAAACTGTCAAACAGTCACAAATCATGCACACGGGAGCGATTCAACCATATCACCGAGCAGCTGTAACTACTCGGAGCTCGGCCCGAGCATACTCGGCGAAAGGGTTAATAGAACATACTCGCTCAACACTAATACTCACGACCCAGTTTTGGTGGCCAGGAATCATTTTTTGGAGATGTGTAGATGTCATTCTTTGTACAGTAAGTAGCAAGTTATTCCACACTGATTACGGTCTATCCTCAAACCAGATGTTGCACCAGGTTCATCCCAGGTTGTGTCCACGTCTAATTAATAACTCCCTCCACAGAAAATTAGAATAAACTGAATGCAGAGCAAGACACAAGACAAAAGTTTCTGCATCTCGGTCTCTCTGCAATATTTTAAAAACACAATCAAAGGTTAGGCTGTGTGCCCACTATGAGTTTTTTAAGCGTTTCCGCAGCGGCAATTTCGCCGCAGAAACACTTAAAAAACGCTTGGTAGAAGGTCGGCCATGTTCCCCAATGATAATCCGCGTGTGCTGTGTACATGCTGCGGAAATTTCCGCTGCGGATTATCATTGCGACAAAATCTGCAGCACTACCAATTATTTTGCGGAATCGCTGCGTTTTTGCTGCCATTGACTTGCATTGAATCGCATAATATCCACATCACTACATGTGCACATGCGGATATCATGCGGTTCAATGTGCGGATGGTACCCGGGTCTGGAGAAGAGGAGACTCTCCTCTGGACCCGGGTACCATAGTACCTGTAAAAAAAAAAGAATTTAAAATAAAAAAACACATTATACTTACCTACTGATGACCCGCGGTCTTCTATCGGGTACATCTTGGCTCCCCGGTGGCTCGCGATGGAGTAAAAGGACCTTCCATTACGTCATTCAGTCATGTGGCAGGTCACGCGACTGCTGACGTCGGCGGTCGCATGACCTGTCACATGAGTAAATGACGTCATGGAAGGTCCTTTTATACCACTGCGAGACACCGGAAAGACCGGAAGATACCGGGGGCCATCGAAAGGTGAGTATAATGTTTTTTTTTCTATTTTTTACCATTTTTATTCTTCTTTTAACTAAATTGGTCACACTATATAAAATCCCTGCCGGTTGCATGGATTTATATAGTGTGACCAAGTTGTCAAGCACTTTCCAAGTGATGGTAAAATCGCTTGGAAATCGCATGCTAAAAATGCTTCACTTACGCTTGTCCCTGGCTGAAAAAACGCATGTAAAATCCGCATGTACAATCCGCATGTAAAATCCGCATGTACAATCCGCATGTACAATCCGCATGTACAATCCGCATGTACAATCCGCATGTAAAATCCGCATGTACAATCCGCATGTAAAATCCGCATGTACAATCCGCATGTACAATCCGCATGTACAATCCGCATGTACAATCCGCATGTACAATCCGATGCGTTTTTTCTGCCAGGGAGATGCAGAAACGCTCAGGAAAAATCCGAAGCATTTCTGCATCGTGGGCACATAATAGGGGCAGTATTATAGTAGTTATATTCTTGTACATAGGGGGCAGTATTATAGTAGTTATATTCTTGTACATAGGGGGCAGTATTATAGTAGTTATATTCTTGTACATAGGAGCAGTATTATAGTAGTTATATTCTTGTACATAGGAGCAGTATTATAGTAGTTATATTCTTGTACATAGGAGGCAGTATTATAGTAGTTATATTCTTGTACATAGGAGGCAGTATTATAGTAGTTATATTCTTGTACATAGGGGGCAGTATTAAAGTAGTTATATTCTTGTACATAGGGGGCACTATTATAGTAGTTATATTCTTGTACATAGGGGGCACTATTATAGTAGACATATTCTTGTACATAGGGGGCAGTATTATAGTAGTTATATTCTTGTACATAGGAGCAGTATTATAGTAGTTATATTCTTGTACATAGGGGGCAGTATTAAAGTAGTTATATTCTTATACATAGGGAGCAGTATTATAGTAGTTATATTCTTGTACATAGGGGCAGTATTATAGTAGTTATATTCTTGTACATAGGGGTAGTATTATAGTAGTTATATTCTTGTACACAGGGGCAGTATTATAGTAGTTATATTCTTATACATAGGGAGCAGTATTATAGTAGTTATATTCTTCTACATAGGGAGCAGTATTATAGTAGTTATATTCTTCTACATAGGGACAGTATTATAGTAGTTATATTCTTCTACATAGGGGCAGTATTATAGTAGTTATATTCTTCTACATAGGGAGCAGTATTATAGTAGTTATATTCTTCTACATAGGGAGCAGTATTATAGTAGTTATATTCTTGTACATAGGGGGCAGTATTATAGTAGTTATATTCTTGTACATAGGGGGCAGTATTATAGTAGTTATGTTCTTGTACATAGGAGCAGTATTATAGTAGTTATATTCTTGTACATAGGAGCAGTATTATAGTAGGTTTATTCTTGTACAAAGGGGCTGTATTATAGTAGTTATATTCTTGTACATAGGAGCAGTATTATAGTAGCTATATTCTTGTACATAGGGGCAGTATTATAGTAGTTATATTCTTCTACATAGGGAGCAGTATTATAGTAGTTATATTCTTCTACATAGGGAGCAGTAGTATAGTAGTTATATTCTTGTACATAGGAGCAGTATTATAGTAGTTTTATTCTTGTACAAAGGGGCTGTATTATAGTAGTTATATTCTTGTACATAGGAGCAGTATTATAGTAGCTATATTCTTCTACATAGGGGCAGTATTATAGTAGTTATATTCTTCTACATAGGGAGCAGTATTATAGTAGTTATATTATTCTACATAGGGAGCAGTATTATAGTAGTTATATTCTTGTACATAGGGGGCAGTATTATAGTAGTTATATTCTTGTACATAGGGGGCAGTATTATAGTAGTTATATTCTTGTACATAGGAGCAGTATTATAGTAGTTATATTCTTGTACATAGGAGCAGTATTATAGTAGTTATATTCTTCTACAAAGGGAGCAGTATTATAGTAGTTATATTCTTCTACATAGGGAGCAGTATTATAGTAGTTATATTCTTGTACATAGGGGGCAGTATTATAGTAGTTATATTCTTGTACATAGGGGGCAGTATTTTAGTAGTTATATTCTTGTACATAGGAGCAGTTTTATAGTAGTTATATTCTTGTACATAGGGGGCACTATTATAGTAGACATATTCTTGTACATAGGGGGCAGTATTATAGTAGTTATATTCTTGTACATAGGAGCAGTATTATAGTAGTTATATTCTTGTACATAGGGGGCAGTATTAAAGTAGTTATATTCTTATACATAGGGAGCAGTATTATAGTAGTTATATTCTTGTACATAGGGGCAGTATTATAGTAGTTATATTCTTGTACATAGGGGTAGTATTATAGTAGTTATATTCTTGTACACAGGGGCAGTATTATAGTAGTTATATTCTTATACATAGGGAGCAGTATTATAGTAGTTATATTCTTCTACATAGGGAGCAGTATTATAGTAGTTATATTCTTCTACATAGGGACAGTATTATAGTAGTTATATTCTTCTACATAGGGGCAGTATTATAGTAGTTATATTCTTCTACATAGGGAGCAGTATTATAGTAGTTATATTCTTCTACATAGGGAGCAGTATTATAGTAGTTATATTCTTGTACATAGGGGGCAGTATTATAGTAGTTATATTCTTGTACATAGGGGGCAGTATTATAGTAGTTATGTTCTTGTACATAGGAGCAGTATTATAGTAGTTATATTCTTGTACATAGGAGCAGTATTATAGTAGTTTTATTCTTGTACAAAGGGGCTGTATTATAGTAGTTATATTCTTGTACATAGGAGCAGTATTATAGTAGCTATATTCTTGTACATAGGGGCAGTATTATAGTAGTTATATTCTTCTACATAGGGAGCAGTATTATAGTAGTTATATTCTTCTACATAGGGAGCAGTAGTATAGTAGTTATATTCTTGTACATAGGAGCAGTATTATAGTAGTTTTATTCTTGTACAAAGGGGCTGTATTATAGTAGTTATATTCTTGTACATAGGAGCAGTATTATAGTAGCTATATTCTTCTACATAGGGGCAGTATTATAGTAGTTATATTCTTCTACATAGGGAGCAGTATTATAGTAGTTATATTATTCTACATAGGGAGCAGTATTATAGTAGTTATATTCTTGTACATAGGGGGCAGTATTATAGTAGTTATATTCTTGTACATAGGGGGCAGTATTATAGTAGTTATATTCTTGTACATAGGAGCAGTATTATAGTAGTTATATTCTTGTACATAGGAGCAGTATTATAGTAGTTATATTCTTCTACAAAGGGAGCAGTATTATAGTAGTTATATTCTTCTACATAGGGAGCAGTATTATAGTAGTTATATTCTTGTACATAGGGGGCAGTATTATAGTAGTTATATTCTTGTACATAGGGGGCAGTATTTTAGTAGTTATATTCTTGTACATAGGAGCAGTTTTATAGTAGTTATATTCTTGTACATAGGAGCAGCATTATAGTAGCTATATTCTTGTACATAGGGGCAGTATTATAGTAGTTATATTCTTGTACATAGGGGGCAGTATTATAGTAGTTATATTCTTGTACATAGGAGCAGTATTATAGTAGTTATATTCTTGTACATAGGGAGCAGTATTATAGTAGTTATATTCTTGTACATAGGAGCAGTATTATAGTAGTTATATTCTTGTACATAGGGGCAGTATTATTGTAGTTAGATTCTTGTACATGAAGGCAGTATTATAGTAGTTATATTCTTGTACATAGGGGCAGTATTATAGTAGTTATATTCTTGTACATAGGGGACAGTATTATAGTAGTTATATTCTTGTACATAGGGGGCAGTATTATAGTAGCTATATTCTTGTATATAGGGGGCAGTATTATAGTAGTTATATTCTTGTACATAGGAGCAGTATTATAGTAGTTATATTCTTGTACATAGGGAGCAGTATTATAGTAGTTATATTCTTGTACATAGGGGCAGTATTATAGTAGTTATATTCTTGTACATAGGGGGCAGTATTATAGTAGTTATATTCTTGTAAATAGCAGCAGTATTATAGTAGTTATATTCTTGTACATAGGGGGCAGTATTATAGTAGTTATATTCTTGTACATAGGGAGCAGTATTATAGTAGTTATATTCTTGGACATAGGGGGCAGTATTATAGTAGTTATATTCTTGCATATAGGAGCAGTATTATAGTAGTTATATTCTTGTACATAGGGGCAGTATTATAGTAGTTATATTCTTGTACATAGGGAGCAGTATTATAGTAGTTGTATTCTTGTACATAGGGGCAGTATTATAGTAGTTATATTCTTGTACATAGGGAGCAGTATTATAGTAGTTATATTCTTGTACATAGGGAGCAGTATTATAGTAGTTATATTCTTGGACATAGGGGGCAGTATTATAGTAGTTATATTCTTGCATATAGGAGCAGTATTATAGTAGTTATATTCTTGTACATAGGGTCAGTATTATAGTAGTTATATTCTTGTACATAGGGAGCAGTATTATAGTAGTTGTATTCTTGTACATAGGGGCAGTATTATAGTAGTTATATTCTTGTACATAGGGCGCAGTATTATAGTAGTTATATTCTTGTACATAGGGGGCTGTATTATAGTAGTTTTATTCTTGTACATAGGGGGCAGTATTATAGTAGTTATATTCTTGTACATAGGGGGCAGTATTATAGTAGTTATATTCTTGCATATAGGAGCAGTATTATAGTAGTTATATTCTTGTACATAGGGGCAGTATTATAGTAGTTATATTCTTGTTCATAGGAGCAGTATTATAGTAGTTATTTTGTTGTACATGGGAGCAATATTATAGTAGTTATATTATTGTACATAGGAGCATTATTATAGTAGCTATATTCTTGTACATAGGGGGCAGTATTATAGTAGTTATATTCTTGTACATAGGGGGCTGTATTATAGTAGTTTTATTCTTGTACATAGGGGGCAGTATTATAGTAGTTATATTCTTGTACATAGGGGGCAGTATTATAGTAGTTATATTCTTGCATATAGGAGCAGTATTATAGTAGTTATATTCTTGTACATAGGGGCAGTATTATAGTAGTTATATTCTTGTTCATAGGAGCAGTATTATAGTAGTTATTTTGTTGTACATGGGAGCAATATTATAGTAGTTATATTATTGTACATAGGAGCATTATTATAGTAGCTATATTCTTGTACATAGGGGGCAGTATTATAGTAGTTATATTCTTGTACATAGGGGCAGTATTATAGTAGTTATATTCTTGTACATAGGGGCAGTATTATAGTAGTTATATTCTTGTACATAGGGGGCAGTATTATAGTAGTTATATTCTTGTACATAGGGGGCAGTATTATAGTAGTTATATTCTTGTACATAGGGGCAGTATTATAGTAGTTATGTTCTTGTACATAGGAGCAGTATTATAGTAGTTATATTCTTGGACATAGGAGCAGTATTATAGTAGTTATATTCTTGTACATAGGGGCAGTATTATAGTAGATATATTCTTGTATATAGGGTCAGTATTATAGTAGTTATATTCTTGTACATAGGGGCAGTATTATACTAGTTATATTCTTGTACATAGGGGGCAGTATTATAGTAGTTATATTCTTGTACATAGGAGCAGTATTATAGTAGTTATATTCTTGTACATAGGGGCAGTATTATAGTAGATATATTCTTGTATATAGGGTCAGTATTATAGTAGTTATATTCTTGTACATAGGGGGCAGTATTATAGTAGTTATATTCTTGTACATAGGGGGCAGTATTATAGTAGTTATATTCTTGCACATAGGGGGCAGTATTATAGTAGATATATTCTTGTATATAGGGTCAGTATTATAGTAGTTATATTCTTGTACATAGGGGCAGTATTATAGTAGTTATATTCTTGTACATAGGGGGCAGTATTATAGTAGTTATATTCTTGGACATAGGAGCAGTATTATAGTAGTTATATTCTTGTACATAGGGGCAGTATTATAGTAGATATATTCTTGTATATAGGGGCAGTATTATAGTAGTTATATTCTTGTACATAGGGGCAGTATTATAGTAGTTATATTCTTGTACATAGGGGCAGTATTATAGTAGTTATGTTCTTGTACATAGGAGCAGTATTATAGTAGTTATATTCTTGGACATAGGAGCAGTATTATAGTAGTTATATTCTTGTACATAGGGGCAGTATTATAGTAGATATATTCTTGTATATAGGGTCAGTATTATAGTAGTTATATTCTTGTACATAGGGGCAGTATTATAGTAGTTATATTCTTGTACATAGGAGCAGTATTATAGTAGTTATATTCTTGTACATAGGAGCAGTATTATAGTAGTTATATTCTTGTACATAGGAGCAGTATTATAGTAGTTATATTCTTGTACATAGGAGCAGTATTATAGTAGTTATATTATTATATATAGGGGCAGTATTATAGTAGTTATATTCTTGTACATAGGGGCAGTATTATAGTAGTTATATTCTTGTACATAGGAGCAGTATTATAGTAGTTATATTCTTGGACATAGGGGGCAGTATTATAGTAGTTATATTCTTGCATATAGGAGCAGTATTATAGTAGTTATATTCTTGTACATAGGGTCAGTATTATAGTAGTTATATTCTTGTACATAGGGAGCAGTATTATAGTAGTTGTATTCTTGTACATAGGGGCAGTATTATAGTAGTTATATTCTTGTACATAGGGCGCAGTATTATAGTAGTTATATTCTTGTACATAGGGGGCTGTATTATAGTAGTTTTATTCTTGTACATAGGGGGCAGTATTATAGTAGTTATATTCTTGTACATAGGGGGCAGTATTATAGTAGTTATATTCTTGCATATAGGAGCAGTATTATAGTAGTTATATTCTTGTACATAGGGGCAGTATTATAGTAGTTATATTCTTGTTCATAGGAGCAGTATTATAGTAGTTATTTTGTTGTACATGGGAGCAGTATTATAGTAGTTATATTATTGTACATAGGAGCATTATTATAGTAGCTATATTCTTGTACATAGGGGGCAGTATTATAGTAGTTATATTCTTGTACATAGGGGCAGTATTATAGTAGTTATATTCTTGTACATAGGGGCAGTATTATAGTAGTTATATTCTTGTACATAGGGGGCAGTATTATAGTAGTTATATTCTTGTACATAGGGGGCAGTATTATAGTAGTTATATTCTTGTACATAGGGGCAGTATTATAGTAGTTATGTTCTTGTACATAGGAGCAGTATTATAGTAGTTATATTCTTGGACATAGGAGCAGTATTATAGTAGTTATATTCTTGTACATAGGGGGCAGTATTATAGTAGTTATATTCTTGTACATAGGGGGCAGTATTATAGTAGATATATTCTTGTATATAGGGTCAGTATTATAGTAGTTATATTCTTGTACATAGGGGCAGTATTATAGTAGTTATATTCTTGTACATAGGGGGCAGTATTATAGTAGATATATTCTTGTATATAGGGTCAGTATTATAGTAGTTATATTCTTATACATAGGGGCAGTATTATAGTAGTTATATTCTTGTACATAGGGGGCAGTATTATAGTAGTTATATTCTTGTACATAGGAGCAGTATTATAGTAGTTATATTCTTGTACATAGGGGCAGTATTATAGTAGATATATTCTTGCATATAGGGTCAGTATTATAGTAGTTATATTCTTGTACATAGGGGGCAGTATTATAGTAGTTATATTATTGTACATAGGGGGCAGTATTATAGTAGTTATATTCTTGCACATAGGGGGCAGTATTATAGTAGATATATTCTTGTATATAGGGTCAGTATTATAGTAGTTATATTCTTGTACATAGGGGCAGTATTATAGTAGTTATATTCTTGTACATAGGGGGCAGTATTATAGTAGTTATATTCTTGGACATAGGAGCAGTATTATAGTAGTTATATTCTTGTACATAGGGGCAGTATTATAGTAGATATATTCTTGTATATAGGGTCAGTATTATAGTAGTTATATTCTTGTACATAGGGGCAGTATTATAGTAGTTATATTCTTGTACATAGGGGCAGTATTATAGTAGTTATGTTCTTGTACATAGGAGCAGTATTATAGTAGTTATATTCTTGGACATAGGAGCAGTATTATAGTAGTTATATTCTTGTACATAGGGGCAGTATTATAGTAGATATATTCTTGTATATAGGGTCAGTATTATAGTAGTTATATTCTTGTACATAGGGAGCAGTATTATAGTAGTTATATTCTTGTACATAGGAGCAGTATTATAGTAGTTATATTCTTGTACATAGGAGCAGTATTATAGTAGTTATATTCTTGTACATAGGAGCAGTATTATAGTAGTTATATTCTTGTACATAGGAGCAGTATTATAGCAGATATATTCTTGTACATAGGAGCAGTATTATAGTAGTTATATTATTATATATAGGGGCAGTATTATAGTAGTTATATTCTTGTACATAGGGGCAGTATTATAGCACTTATATTATTATATTTAGGGAGCATTATCAGTCTTATTCTCCATACAGTATGTTGTGTTCAGCTTAAATCATTTATAGCAGATTCTAGAACATTTCTGCATTTTTTTTCGGGATTGATTTGATTCTCTTATTCTTTCAGTAACCATGTCTTTGTATTGTAGCAGTTGATTTGTCAGTTTTCCGGATATTTGTAAACCCCATTTACAATGTGTGTTCAATAAAGAGTTTAACCTTTATGACGTTTTAACAAAATAATGTGCCGATATAACGCCGGCCGTTTAGTCATTTATGTGTCTGTTCTCTCGTCTCTTTTTTCCTTTGTTTTGGGTGATTGTAAAAAAAATTCAATTCTACCTTCAGAATTAATTAGCAAATTTTGCGTTAACTTGTGTTCACTCATTATAGTCTCATCAAGAGGCCATTACCATAATGATAAAAAAAAAGAGTATTTGTATTCCCATAACCAATTTGCACTTAGTGAACTGCTCATTCCGAGACCGGGAGAGGTTTACAAAATAGACTTGGCACTTGTGTGACACTTTCTGTTCAATTATACAGCAGACGAAGTGAGCCACGAGGAGACTGATGAGAACTGACATCCAAGGGGGAATTGGCGGCCCCACCTGATAATATCACAGAGAAAGGCAGGAGCGAGTCACTGGTTCATTCATTACACCAGAATCCCAAAAAGGAAAAGCAATTCCAAGGTAAAGAATACAATTGATAATGAGCGAGTGTAATGTGCCCCCTGTGCGGGGACTTTATAATGGACGCTGGCGAGTGGCCAGTGACGCATAGAATTGTCCCTTTAGGATTTAAGACAAAGCCGGGTTCAATTTCCTTATGAGCGGCGGCTAATTAACTCGCTCTTAAATACCACACGGACAACGGCTACGATAAAAAATGATCAAGAAAGTCACATTCAAAAACATATGTCTACACTGCGGATGGCAATGCCGATTAATGAGCTGCGCTGCCAGCAACATCCACTAATGGAAGGGACTGGTGTCACGCACAGTGTGGAAAAGACTAAGTGCAACATGAAGGGATGAGGGGAAGGAAGCCCAGACACTAGGGAAAGGGGGAGTGGAGACCCCCTAGGCAGATTTAATAACACCCTGCCTAGACAACCTCCCTATATTGGTTCCACACCAATCCTTGAGCAGGAAACCTAAGCTCTATATATCCCTAGAGCTTGGCCCTTGATAGGGAGGGGGGGGGTGAGCACTGGTCAGTCCTCACTAACAACTAAAGACAACAAGGGAGACAAAGAAAGGGGAAAAACTTAGCTTGAGCCGACACCAGAGAGATAACACCAAACGTCCTCCAAGGGCACCAGAGAGGTAGCTAGTCAACTGCTATAGCTCCAAGTCTTCACAAGGGAAAAATGAAAATATCACCGGTGACTCCCTGAAGAGGACTGAGAGTTTATAAACACCCAGACCAGAGTGTGTCAATCAGAGCAGGAGGGAGGTTGTCGCTGTGTCCAAAAGTCAGAAGGATTAAGAATAAATCTGTAATGCCAAAGGCAGTGACCTTCTGCAGCCAGATGCAGAGCGACTGTCTGCTACATCTGACACATCCATGGCAACTGGGTACCAGGCAAGCAGTCCAGCAGATGGTCAGGACCAAGGCGGCCCTTCCAGCCAATGAAGCTAACAGGTGCCAGCGCTGGACGCAAAGTCTCTGCTCTATTGTAAGGTCTCTACCCTCAACATTCAAGGTGACATCACTGGTTCCAGCCAAGATACTCTCCACCAAACACCCAAAATGCTTGGGCTTATATGGGAAATGACCTAAAACGAGGCCAATGATGACACCTAACTGCACAGATATGTTCTCAAACTATTCAAATTTTATTTACCCATTTTCTGCACTAATTTAAAAAAAAAAATTGATTTGCAACTAATTGATTCAAATCACAAGGGTCACATATATATACTTCCCGAATTCACAATGTAGCACAAAAAAAGCTCAAGCTGTAGGGGCCCAGCTTTAAAGGAAGATGCATAAAATTGTAGGTAAAAAAGATACATTTTATTTCCAATCTTAAAACCAACAGTAAAAGGAATTAAAAAACAGAGACCTTCGGGTTTCATCCATCAACATGATACATAGAATATTAACAGGGAACGCAACTCGGTCACAGACCAGAATGAGGTTCTCAAATTGATGCAAAAAAATTTTTTTTACATAGCCCCATAAAACATCAAATCACCCATAAGCAACCTATATCAGCCAAGGATCACCAAGAAAATATGCCCAGAATTATAGACTAAATAGCAATGCTGGATTCGGTTACTTGTCACATACATAGAAAAATGCAAAGTGCATATATCAGGGAAATCCCTTATTATATGTAAGGACAGATGGATATGGATAGATAAATGATAAATTATGAAATTACTAGGGGATATGCATATGTTCTTACATGAGGAGGGATGGAACCTGCCCCGACGGGGCCTTGGAAGAAGCACTTGCGAAACGGCGTCGTCGGGGCAGGTTCCATGTTAATATTCCTTGTATCATGTTGATGGATGGAACCCGAAGGTCTCTGTTTTTTAATTCCTTTTACTGTTGGTTTTAAGATTGGAAATAAAATTTATCTTTTTTATCTACAATTTTATGCATCTTCCTATAAAGCTGGGCCCCTACAGCTTGAGCTTTTTTTGTGCTACAACTAATTGATTCATCCTGAATTTCAGTTACTGTAAAGCCTCCAATTGCCCTGAAAAGACGGATGTAACACTCTGGGGTCTACTAGGACTGTAGCCAAGTGGAAAAAGTAGAGAAAACTGAACATCTCAATTCCTTATATAAAAACATCAAAATTTTATTCCATCTTGTAAAAAAAAACAGCAGGTTGTATTATTGTGTATAAACCATAGAAAATATCTGAAGCGCTTCTGGCATGTAGCCGCCCTTAGGCTACGTTCACACATCATGGTTTTTTCAGCATTTTTTGATGCAGATTTTTATGCAAGTTATAAGCTGCCTTTTGCCGTACCAGCAAAGTCTTTGAGAAACCAGAATTCTCTGTTCACACACCTTGGGTTTTTTTTGTTCAGGATTTTGTGCCTTGCAGCGTTTTCTTTTGGAAAATAGAGCATGTCACTTCTTTCAGCGTTTTTCAGTCATAGGAAGTAATGGGTGGTGAGGAAAACGCATCAAAATTTGAATCAGCGTTTTTTATGGCAAAATAGAATGTTTTTTTTTTTTTTTTCACAGAACTTTATGTACATGCATAAAAAGAAACAGAAGGACAGTGAAAAATTGCTGAAAAAATGCACTAAAAAAGCACCATAACGGCAAGAAAAATCCTGAACAAAATGCCCTTGAAGATCAGGTGTTGCAGCAGATTTGTGACGCAAAAAAAAACATGATGTGTGAACATAGCCTTAGTCATAGCGAGTCCTATAGCCAACCCATTGCAAGCTCTTTAGCACACATGCAGCCTTACTCAGCATATATGGGTATGGGTAAACAGTGGAAACCAACACACTAATATTCTGAGCTGTGCTGTCACACACTATCTGCACAGTTTCTTTAGTCTTTATGGCTTTTTCCCCCATCTCTATTGCTGAGCTGTGACGTCCTCTCACTGTCCAGATTTACTCCAAAATATCTGCCGCATTCCCTGCCTCAGCTTTTATACAGGCTATGATAGTCCCTTTGGATTGGCTGATATACCATGTGATGTGCTAGCTGTAAGGCATTATGGGAATCGTGCATGGTTGTATCTGAGGTCTTTTCATCCTTCTTTGGTTCCTACAATCTTCTGCATTTTGTAAAATTGTGTTGACCAGTTTAGATGATTCCCATGAAGCGAATCACAAATTGTTCAAATTCTCCAGGTTCAGCAAATTCCTAAAAATTTGGTTTGCATTGTATTGATTCATTCATTTCTATCTAATACTGATATTATGTTTGCAAAAAATGGCGTCAATAAATATTTCCAATGTCGATTATATAGAAATGATGGAAACCCTGAACATTTACAGATAATTTTAGCGAATCAGAACCACAAATCAACAACCAATGAAAAATGATTCTGTATTTTTTTTCCCACTGATGTCAATGGTGTTAGGAGACAATGTAGCAAATGCCAAATGAATGGTGAGTTACGCTACTAATGTATCAATATCATAAGTGCTACATCAGTGCTGAAGCTCCACATCATGATAACATCAGTATCATCTATCAGGAGAATATTCAGCCATCATGAAATTGTTCTATCACGATATATGAATCCACATTTTAGGACACTTTTTTGCCTTTTCTAGCAAAATTATCAACAATCAAGTAATAGAAGGCCATTTTGCAAAAAAACAGTAGAGGCCACAAGACTTTTTTATTTAAAGATTCATGTCCTAAAAACTTCATTTATTCAATTTCATAAAAATTCCTCCAAGTGTGAAGTTCGTCAGATCCTTCCTGTAGGGCCACAATGTAGCTGCTTGGGTTTGATGAATGATAAGTACATCCTTGGAGGTGATAGATTTGTAATACAGATCCACGTGGGACCCAAAAAAAACTCAGTAAAGCCTAAAATCTTTCCGTTAACTTTTATTATGAGAATAAAGATCCGTATAACAGAGTTATATTCTTTTAGAATCCATCTACATCTATGACCACGGACCCCCTGTGAATCCATTTACTCCAAATTCCCTAAAATTACACATAAACTCCAAAATCTGATTTTTTTTTTTTTTGACACCCTACTTCCCGCAGAGGAAGTCTCCTGTATAGCTCACGTCACCTCCTGTGACCAACGATCCTATTGAATTGCTGGTCACCCGATCTGGAGGCCAATTAGTGAGACCTTCTATAGGGAAAGCAATGAGAAGGGAACTTGTATTCTGGGTGTGATGGTAACGATGCTACATGGATGCCGGTAGCTCGGCTCTTGCTCCAATATGAAGGCGTCTCCCATCCCATACCAGTAATTTGTTGACTTCCCACTCAGTAGAGCTTTTAAAGTGACAGACAGCATCAGTCTCGGGGGAGACTCAATTGCCAGATCACAAGTAATTTGTCACAGTGATAGTATAATTAAGCGCATTATTCTTGTTCAGAAAGACACTGAACGCTCCGACAGCTTCGACGAGAAAACCTCTCTCGTCTTCCATTCCTTCAGTTCTTTAATGTTGAGAGACCTCCAGGGAAGGGCAAAAGATTTTATTTCCATCAGACGAGCTGAATCCAATAGCGCCTCTATTTATTTCAAGTTAATTATAGACGACACAATGTTTCAGGTTTTCTCTTCCGTAGCCCAAAGGCTGAGACCACTCATGGTGCCTGTTTGTCCACATCCGGCGCTGCATTGACCGCTCGACCATTATTGGACTAAAGCAGAATATTAAAGAACATCTTCCGATAAAACAAATGACAAATTCAGGAGGAAAGACGTGACCTTGAGTCGTCCTCAGCCGTCACCCAACGTTTGACTAAAACTTTTCTCAATTGCACAGAGATGTGTCAATTCAATATGGCCGCCTTTCCATCCGCAAATGAGTTACAACTCAACGTTATGAGATCCGTGAATGGCGGACCCGTCTATTTATGCATTATTACGTCCAACCATTAAATTGTGGCATAATTAGGTAGTTCAAAATGGACGACTGATGACTTTAATGGCAACCAAACTCAGTAATTTGGTTTCTGGAATTGACAACGGAATCACTCCCACATGGGTTTTATCCTTTTTCCATACTTTTCTGAATACTAATTTAAGTTGGTTAATAACTTTCCCCATTTGCTATTTCACCCTCATATCATAAAATAATATAATTTGCTAATAACCTCTGTCCCTGTAGTTGGTTCTCCTAATGCTTACTCTGCGCCCCTCAGGTCAGATATTGGCCTCCTGCAATCACGTGCAAAGGCGACGCACATCATTTTTCTGGATTTGTGCAAAATTAATCCTATAAATATTGGATTTTCCAGGATTCAAAAAGTAGGGGAAATTCTTAATAAATTTGATTGTTACAGATCGATACGCTTTTCTTTAATAGTAATTTGTACCAGTATTTTTTTATGACCAGTAGTTTTTTTTCTTTTTTTCCCATCAGAGAACTCTTGATTACATCCAAAGTAAGTTTGAAAAAGTCTCTTCCAAAAATCAAGGCACACCTGTCTACTTGTTGTGTGCGGAATTGCAGCTCAGCCACATGCACGTCAACAGGTCCACGTTGCAATACCATAGATATCCTGTGGACTGGAGTGGCGCTGCTTTTAGAATAAATCAGATCTGTTTTACTAGTTCTGGACGACCCTCTAACGGTCACACTACAGAATAGACCTATAACATGGAAACCATCAGTGGCATGTATGTTATGGTTTGTCCCAGGCTGTAAAAGAGTTCTCCTCTGCTTCATCTTTCCAATACAAGGCTGAGGTTAAAGCGAAATGGGCAACAGCAATTCTCAGGCAAGTCGCAAGAGCAAAAACATTTGTGCAACTTGTGTCCAGAAATATAATATCAAAGACATTTGGAAACATTCACGACTTAGTTTCAGTCACAGTAGGAACCATGGATACAATGTTACAATGCAACATCACAATCGTACATCTCCATGCCCCCCTAGCCAAAAAAGACTAAAGTAAGCGATGGGTCTTCCCTGGGAAAACCAAACAAAACTGGTATTCTACCATGGAAAATGCTATTTACCTGCTGATAGAGGGTTTATCTGCCAAAAAACAGCGCTACACTGCTGCCTGGGCACATTACCGAAAGTGCGGCTATTGGGGGAAGAGAAACTTATTACACCCCGGGAGATGCCGGCTTTCAGTCACAGAGTCGTGCGTGGAGCAATGACAGTCACCCCTCACTATACTGAACACTATACTGTGAGCGGCGGCTGTTAGCGGATGCACCGCAAAACCGGCTGTCAATCAAAGTGCAGGTCATTGTAGCCGGTATGTGCACAATCCCATCAATTAAAGCCAGCGGCTTCCAGGAGGAAATAAGAACATTTTCTCCCAGTAGCTGCGCTTTCAGTAAATAGCATTTTCCAAAGTCACAGGTTCCCTTGAAAAAAAGAAATAAATAAGAACTAAAAAGACTTATGCTTGATTGCAGGGGATGGAAAAGGAGAAAAAAACTTGATTATGTGGCCGGGAGCGTGGCTTGTTCCGTGCTTGCGTGTATTCATGCATTGCCATTGTATGGCTCCAAATAGCATCCGAATGCAGCAGCGTTCAGCTGCAATGTGTGAACGCGGCCTCTGCACGTGTGAACAATTCTAATGAAGAATGTTCTTGTAACCTTTGCAAATAAAAAAATGAAAGTTTAAGTTTACCAATAGCAAGCAGAGATACTGAAAAGAAAACCTACATTAAAAAGTTGTAAAACTTTAAACCACAAACTTTCGATGTATTTTATATCCGCGCCTTTCCTTTCTCACTGTACAGAGACCAGACAGATTATAATTCTACCCGGAGCTCAATCCACCTATAAAAATCTCACCGTTTATGAAGCTGCTAAACTTTTCCTTTGTTTCCGCGCGCACTGTCACCAACAAGCCACCGTTACGACCCGCCGCTGACAGTAAGGCGATTACTCTGTCATGTCAGTGAACGAGACCTTTTACCCCGCACCTCCACCTCTATAATAAATGTACATGTTTGAGTCTCCGTCGTGTGGACGCTCCTCTTTATTTCCAGTGCATTTCACTTGAATATTAATCGATTGACTGTCATGAATCACGCAGGTCGCGAAGTGCTGACGCTCGCTTGTGAGATGACTACGGATACACGGTCGTGTCACGGAACCTCGACTCCAATCCTAAATGGAATACACTGTTTGACAGGTCCGTAGGTTGGCGCCTGGCACACAATGGATTTAATTCACTTTTATGATTGTTACCTTACTGTTTTAAAGTATTTTAATACACGTCAAGTAAGTGCATTGCCTGCGGGACTATAGATCAGCGCCGCGAGAGTGAATGTACAATGAGGGAGACGGAAGGACAATGTAGCACTTTCAACTCAGCACAAAAGACATCATGATATTACTTAATAAGATTTGCACACAAAGTTCTTTCCTTTTCTGCTCTTAGTTTCCCAGCGTGAACCCAACACATTAGAAAATGCATCTACCTTTAAAAAAATAAAAAAAAAACATGCCCTCGGGCACGCCATGGGCTAGCAACTTCTGGGTTCTCTTAGTGCGCCACATTTAAACATTTTTTTTTTCCGTCTTTTATACTTTTTTAGAAGATTAAAAACGGAGCTTTTGGCATTCAGATAAAAAAAGGTCAGGAGCTGGGAAAAAAAGAAGAGAAAAGGCTTTCATTCATTGTGTATCTGAAGCTTACCTATAGGAGGAGGCAATCTTAGGATATTTGGCTAACGGGCCCTTTGAAAACTATAGGAGATTTTTAAGTGGCTTTTCAGGGGCTATATGTGAGCACGTGCGGGAATGAAGGAGAACCTGCGAAACGCTGCTGAAATAGTCTCCATATAGAGGAAATAACATCAAACCCAACGACGAGTGCAGAACAGCCGAACACATCAGGGCAAGACCACGCGGAGTTCTTGGAGGGAGATTTTTCTGGATGAAAAGTCAATTTATAAAAACTGTAAAAAAGACGTCTTCTTGGCGCGGTTTTATAAAAACACGCAGTTTTAAGGTGCAGTTTCGACGTTTGTTTTGCAGTAGGGTCTTAATGAGTTTTTATTTGTAGTTGGGATGTATCAATGTTATTTTTATTGTTCTTTGTCCTGGAAAAAATTTTCAAAAATGCAATAAAACAGCAAGAAAAATGCAACACGTTTTTTTTTTTTTTTTTAACATTAAAAAATGCGTTGAAAAAAACACGACAACGTATTCTCAACCAAATAAACTGGAATGTTGTTGCAAACTTTTTATTATTTATTTTTATGTGGATCTTTACACAAAGTTCACAACAAAAACTATGTCTAGAAACTACACGTGAACATAGTCTAAAGCTCATTGGCCCCAAACGTAAAATCTGTAAGAATTCTGCTCTAAAATCCTCATCTAAACTGCATAGATTTCTGATGTGGATTTTTTTCAAAATTTTTCCACCTCAAAAAAAATCTAACCATTGTATCAGACAAAGAGGTCTCTAACATGGGGCAGTCGGCAGATAAGTTTCGGTCCGTTTAAGTGTTTAGGGTCTGAAGTTGATTCTTTTCCTAATATAACACATAGTTTTATGCTGTTTTTTTTCTGGGCAGTAAAATCTAACACATGTTGTGTTTTAAGCATTTTTGCACTTTGATTTTGGAGCATAATCTTCTCCAAAATTCACCAAAAAAATACTTTTCTATAATATACCCTTAAAATTTTAGATGGATTTCTTTTTAACTGAAAAATCTGATGCAAAAAATAGCGTCTGAAAACTGTTCATATTTTGGTGCGTTTTTCTGGCACTGATATTTTGTGGATACCTTGCACATGTTCTAAAACAGTAAAGGAGAGAAAGCCGCCTGCTGATGGCTTATCTACCGTGAAAGCAAAGGATCAGACATGTTAACATCCAACATGCCCAATTCTTCTTTCCCTGACTTCTGCCTTTGCAGGATATAAGGCTACGTTCCCATCAGCTTTTGGTTCGTTTTTAATGCTGCGTATTTTTGAAACAATTGCAAGTAGTTTATCTTACTTAATGGGTGCAGAAATGGTGCAACATCAACAACTCACCAAAAGCTGAACGTGGCCTAACACTCCCAAACACATTACACAAAATCAACATATATTTAGTGGAAGGTGCAATGCAGAAATTCACTTTATTTAGATCCAGGATTTTAGCCGATTTAATGAAGATTTTGGTACAGAATCCTTATAGAAATAACATATTACATGTGTGAACAGGTCCTTGATGCTTGGCCGGACTTGCTCAAAGTGTCAGATTTGCCCGATATCCATATATAAGTTTATGGTCTCCGTAAAAGTTTCGGCCCACTATAACAACATATGGCATTCCCCTTTAAATATGGGCTTCAGAAGTTTGTTTTGGGGATTGTTGGACCCACAGCAATCATACAGTTATCACCTATTCTGTGTGCAGGTGATCATTTATGATTGTGGAGCATGCCCTTTACGTTTTGGTGCAGGTCTCCTTTAAAGAACAACATATGCGATATTAGGTAAGTAGAAATATGGGAACTTGCAACAATGTTACAACTAAATCAGTATTGTCATCTGTTCCATTGAGGAGATCTGCAAATCCTCTGCTGCCTTGTACTAAACCTCAGCTCTCAAGACAAGAAGTCTATTGGTCCTTGTCGGCTTGAAATCAATGGCCACGAATGTACAGAAAAGGAGAGACTGCTAGGATCCGTCACATCTCTCTCGATGGCCAAGTTCTGCCACCAGTCAAGTTTCACGGTCTATTGAGTTCTTGTTTGTCAAATCTTAGCCTCAATGGCCCCAAAACCATAGAGAATGGCCCCCGGAACAAAGAAGGAAAAAAAAAAAAAAAAAAAAACATTAAAAAAAATCAACAGAAATCATAAAATATGAGTTTTTTTTCCAAGAATGTTTCTCTATATAAAGCGATAGAAACAACGGAAATCAGCCGACAGCATTTCTAAGATCCTCAGCGAACTTGTTTAATTTAGGAGGGATTGCTTTTGTGTACTTTTTTTGTTGAAAGATTGGATGATTTAAGTTTCCTCCAAACACTTGCAGGTAAACGCGCGTCAGGGGGGCAATTTGCTTGGACAACAATATTATTTTTATTGTTGCTTCTGCTCGGCTCTAAGAAAGCCGCCAACGTATAAATCTTTCTTAAACTGTTTCCTTGTGTGAAATACCACAATGCTATAAAATGGATGAAGACAGGCTTTGTAATTCTTCTCGGATTATCGCACATTCACAGGATCCTAATCCCAATGAATTAAGGAGAATTTCCAACATAAGAACTACAAGAAAAAAAAGAGGAAAAATTCCTACATAATATTTGTCGTCCTTTATATGGTTCTACTTTGTGATTTGCATCTTAATTTTTGAGCTGTTTCTTACCAACGATTCCTTAGCGATGGTTCTCCTACCATCCTCTAATGAAAGCATTGGTCATTCTTGGGAAAATAAATATTCTAAAAAAAGAATTAAAAACTATATATATAACATGTTTCTTCTTTTACAACTGTATAGTAAACAGTGAAGGTTTTTTTTTCTGTCTTCTACATTTATGGCAAATCTGCATAATCATTATACATGTGGATCTCATCACTGCAACTAGAACTGAGCAAAAAAGATCCACCGGCCCACGTTCGTTGTCCACGATCACAGGCCACAGCCGTGTGAACCTTCTCCTAGTTACTGGCTACCCTGGCTCCACTTCTGATTAGTAGACATGGAGCGGTGTCATTGATCCCTACTAATCCGAAGAGGCATTGGATCTGCTGCGAATCTTATAAGAGGAACGTAGTAATAGGTTTGTGGCCGTGGGACCATGAACTACTGACGTGGCCATTGGATCAGGGTCCAGCAAATCTTTTTGCTCAAAGTTAGCTGGAACATCAATCTCGAGAACGGGACCCCATTGCGGACCTTTGTCAGTGGAGAGGTGACCCTGCTTACACATCTCTCCCCATTGAGTTGCATAGGAGCAAGCGAACTTGACAATTTTTGGAACTCCCATACGATGCAATGTGGACGGCCATGACATTCCACTGACAAAATCATGCGACTGAGCTCCCTTTGTCAAGATCTTTGATTAAACAGCAGAAACAAGTTTTGCTTCTTGTCGATATTTTGCATAAAAACTAGCAGATTGTCACCATTTACGTTATCTGACGTCATCATATCACAGTATTTCCCACAGCAGAAGGTTTGTTGCAATGCATTGAGCCTGGACAAATTAGATAAACTGGCATCCAAGCTCTTATGTATTGATACATTGTTCCAAACCATGAGAAGAGAAGAGTTTGTGCTGCTGTTGATACATTGTAGTAAATAAGGAGCTGTGTTACATTGTAGGTCTGACGGCTCCTGTAGATCCACAATAATCATCATCGATCGTCTGATAAACCGTCACACTGTAGAAAAGTTTGAAAAGAGTTTTCTTCAGTCAAAAACAGTAAAGGATTCTAACAAACACAGTTACCATTTTTAGGAAGAGGCAAAGGGTTTAATTTGTTTTTTTTACATTTTGATAAGAACTTATGGAAACATACATAAACTTTGCTTCTCGCAATGCATTCTGGGGGCACATGACCACGCTTACTGTCCCGAGCGACTCCCCCTGCTAAAATTAATAATTCACACTTCTGATGAGAAGGAAGGAAGCCGGCGACCTTCTCTCTGCCTATTAATGTTTATTTGGAAACTTTACCCTACGCCAAAAACCTTGGAGATTTTATAAGCAATTTCTAAATGGAGAAGATGGAATTTTTCCCTTCAAATCAATTCTGAAAGTGAGGGGAAAATAACAATGTATCCCTAAAGCAACCGGCTGGGGAAAAAAAGTATCTATCTGAATGGAGAACACACAAATGTCTCAGTCTAGCGCTCAGTAGAAATTAGCGATCCAGACATTTCATTGTAATATTTGGCCCGAAACAGTCATATTTCGATGAGCTCCCGGCCTTTATCTTCTCGTTATTTCACATCGAGGGTCCATGAAGAGGTCAAATGGAAAATTATGGTCACTCAAAAAAAGTTATAAAATAGGCAAATACAGCGGTATCAAGTAATTTTTCATTTGACTCTTCCATAATCTTTTCCGTGCCGTTAGTTTTTTACTGCACAGATTGTATTCTGGACAGATCATCTATAAGATCTAATACATTATTGATAAATCAACCATAAGTAATAAACCTGAGTGGCAAATAATGAACTGTAAAGTCACAGCCAAATTGGATCCCCTAGAAGTTCTTCTGGGACCCTAGTGGACCAATCTACTCAGCCGGCTTTATATTACAAGACAGGAGCAGCAAAAAGTCACAAGGAGGATGTAAATGTTACATTGCATGCACTGAGACAATGACCCGTCCCCCACCTATGCTATGGCATGCAGTAGCACAGACGCACAGAGCTGCAGCTGCACCTCCCTCCTCCTTGTCTGCTAATTACTATTTTACACTAGACTCATTTCTTTTTGACTGAGGGGGTTTGTGAACTGTGAACCACATGCACACAGGTGGATTGTTTGCAGCTGTACATTTCTGCATAAAACTATCCATAGGTAATCCATGGCAGAATTTGTTGTGGATTTTAACTTTTGCAATGAAAATTCCCCAATCACAAGTTCACTTCTCTGCATAGAATTATTCCACAATGTCTAGATGTAGACACAAAAATAAAACTAGTCATCTGGTTCTGCAAATCTGCATGAAACATATGCAGCAAGTGCTAGAGAGGAGCCGACTGATTGGCAGGACTAGCGGTCAGGTAAGTAATACATGGTTACCAGGCTGGAGTTCTGTGGCACTGTCTCCTGACATATTTGCCCTTTTATTAGCCGGCCTGGAATAACGTCATCGTTGTGGTGTAAAGGTTGTGGTGAAGGTTAGAGGCAGCTCACAGGGATGCCACCAGCGGGCACGGGCTAGAACCATGCATCTGGACCCCGGTCCTGCATATGTATTATTCATCTCTGACATGGATCCTGCAGACAAGAGGAACTTACGGCTACAGGAAGGTGGAGAACATGATCCTCCCTTAATAGTAAAGTTACATTGTTTGTGCTTTGACTTACTTAGGTAAACCCGTTTCTACCGATAATCGCTGTGAGTTTTGCTTTCTTTCAGGTTTTGTCACGTTTGGCCTCATTAAGGTCACCAGAGCGGCTTCCATTGCTGATCACATCGTCTTTTTCCTTCCTGCTGCCGATGCTCATGTTACACCGCCCGTCGGCTCTGACAACCCCAAACACCGCGTGTCAGAAGAGCAGAAGTGGCACTTCATTAACGAAGCAAAAAGTGAAATCTCTTCATCATCGGAGTATGGCAAAATCTCATGTAAAAGAAGTTTTCTATGCCACATGGATAAACAAATTGCCTCCGTTGGGCTCCTGACACGACGTTAAACATCTCGGCTGCGCTCTTGTGTCAGACTCAATTAACAATACTTGTTTTGCATAACTGCGTGGATGAACATGCCGAGCTCTGGAGACTGAAGTCTGGAAACTACGGTTTATAAACCGAAAACCAGCTCTAGGACATCATCGATATATCCGCGACATGTTAGTATAGGGCGCGATGTATGTCGATGGTGCAATGCTTCCACTGTGAACCATGCACTAGAATCACACAATGGATACATAATATCGGAGTCATTTGTGTAACTATATCCTCCGCTCTGCTACATCTCACATATGGAGAATGGGCCTATTATCTCTGCCCCCGGCTACCTGCAGAACATCAGGACCACTGGGAGACGTCACCCGTGTGAGGCCACGTGATCGATCAGCCGAGATCTCCGAACACTTTCAAGTGGAACTAAACTTTAAAAAAAATATTAAGATTCGAGAGTCCTCAGTGGTTGATACCTTTTAATGGCTAACTGAAAAGATGGTAACAAATCACAAGTTTTCGAGACTACTAGGGTCTCTTCATAAGGCATGGAATCATGCCTGATGAAGAGACCATAGTAGTCTCGAAAGCTTGCAATTTGTTACTTTTTAATGGCTAACTGAAAAGATTATAACAAATTGCAAGCTTTCGAGAGTACTTCAGGTCTACTATGTGTGATGAAGAGACCTGAATAGTCTCGAAAGCTTGCAATTTGTTACCATCTTTTCAGTTAGCCATTAAAAGGTATCAACCACTGAGGACTCTCAAATCTAAATATTTTTCTATCTACTGGCTAACAAGGTACAAAGATACATATTTTTCCTGTACTAAACTTTTAAACATCTTTTGATATTATTAAAATCCCACTGATCTGTGGGGACCTGGGTCTGCAGATGCTTCTGATCCTTCACATCTCACACATACAGTGGGTACAGAAAGTATTCAGACCTCTTTATATTTTTCACTCTTTGTTTCATTGCAGCCATTTGGTAAATTCTAAAAAGTTAATTTCTTTCTCATTAAAGTCCGCTCTGCACCCCATCTTGACTGAAAAAAAAACAGAAATGTAGAAATTTTTTCAAATTTAATAAAAAAGAAAAACTGAAATATCACATGGTCATAAGTATTCAGACCCTTTGCTCAGACATTCATATTTAAGTCACATGCTGTCCATTTCCTTGTGATCCTCCTTGAGATGGTTCTACTCCTTCATTGGGGTCCAGCTGTGTTTAATTAAACTGATAGGACTTGCTTTGGAAAGGCGCACACCTGTCTATATAAGACCTCACAGCTCACAGTGCATGTCAGACCAAATGAGAATCATGAGCTCAAAGGAACTGCCCAAAGAGCTCAGAGACAGAATTGTGGCAAGGCACAGATCTGGCCAAGGTTATAAAAGAATTTCTGCATTACTCAAGGTTCCTAAGAGCACAGTGGCCTCCATAATCCTTAAATGGAAGAAGTTTGGGACCACCAGAAGTCTTCCTAGACCTGGCCATCCAGCCAAACTGAGCAATCGTGGGAGAAGAGCCTTGGTGAGAGAGGTAAAGAAGAACCCCAAGATCACTGTGGCTGAGCTCCAGAGATGCAGTAGGGATATGGGAGAAAGTTCCACAAAGTCAACTATCACTGCAGCCCTCCACCAGTCTGGCCTTTATGGCAGAGTGGCCCAACGGAAGCCTCTTCTCAGTTCAAGACATATGGAAGCCCGCATAGAGTTTGTTCAAAAAGACATGAAGGACTCTTAGACTATGAGAAATAAGATTCTCTGGTCTGATGAGATGAAGATAGAACTTTTTGGTGATAATTCTAAGCGGTATATGTGGAGAAAACCAGGCACTTCTCATCACCAGCCCAATACAATCCCAACAGTGAAACATGGTGGTGGCAACATCATGCTATGGGGGTGTTTTTCAGCTGCAGGGACAGGACGACTGGTTGCAATTGAAGGAAACATGAATGCGGCCAAGTACAGAGATATCCTGGATGAAAACCTCTTCCAGAGTGCTCTGGACCTCAGACTTGGCCGAAAGTTCACCTTCCAACAAGACAATGACCCTAAGCACACAGCTAAAAAACTAAAGGAGTGGCTTCAGAACAACTCTGTGACCATTCTTGACTGGCCCAGCCAGAGCCCTGACCTAAACCCAATTGAGCATCTCTGGAGAGACCTGAAAATGGCTGTCAACCAACGTTCACCATCCAACCTGACGGAACTGGAGAGGATCTGCAAGGAAGAATGGCAGAGGATCCCCAAATCCAGGTGTGAAAAACTTGTTGCATCATTCCCAAGAAGACTCATGGCTGTACTCGCTCAAAAGGGGGCTTCTACTCAATACTGAGCAAAGGGTCTGAATACTTATGACCATGTGATATTTCAGTTTTTCTTTTTTAATAAATTTGCAAAAATTTCTACATTTCTGACCCATTTCTCAGTTCAGGAGAGTTCTTAAGAAATGATCCAGAGAAACCAATAAAGCAACTCAAACAATGAAAAAGATCCAGATTTTACAACCTTTTTCTTATTTTCTGTACTATTTCACATTACAGAAGATCACACTGGAAAGACCAGGAGGGATCAGGGGCTGCAGCACCAGAAGAAGACCTTTCCAAGCTGTAGGAGCGCCGTCCACAAGTGAGTGGTGCGAGTGCATGGGCACAAGTGCTCTCTGAATACCATCCTGCCATGGGGCGAGTGTGCATACGGAGCGCTCCGCTATCCTTCTCATAAGCAGCTCTGCACATGTTTTGTCATAGAGAAGATCCTCAGCAGGTCATCTGGCTCACTGACGTCTGGAGGACGGCCACCAACAGCCCATCTGGGCCCTCTGTCTACTAAGTGCCATTTATAAAACTTCTGTCTTATCTGGTCTATCTTGTGAACCCCTTTTGGGCACAAGAACCCAGGAGGTGCAACTGAAACCTTTGCCCCATATATGCCAGCCTGCTGCCAGCCGTCACCTCTACTGAGCCGGACCCACCGGCCGTGTCTGTCGCTGGGCAATGCTGATTTCTAAATATGTTATTCCATTGAAAAAAAATGATAAATTTGTTCTAATTCCATAAATTTTTCAGATTTACTTGAAAGTCTAAGATGATCTATAACCTCCCGGTGATGTGAGCGGAGCGCGGAGGAGAATGACAGAAATAGCGGGCTTCAGGGAGATTATTATACTAAAGCAAGCAGGAAAATTATTTATTTTCTGTGATGCAAGCGTAAAACATTTTATTCCTTTTTTGGACAGAACAATCTATATTTTAGTGCGGCTAATTTAGCGCCGTGCCGGCCCTGTTATTTATTAGGCTTCAGGATGAAATAGGAGGAGATATCCAGGTGTTAAAACATTTACAAGGACATAATATTGTCACTTACACAAAAGACAGATGAAATGCGCCAAGTCCTGCTCCGAAATTCTCATCTGAGCACGAACCTTCCAACATTTGGGAACAGAGAAGAAGATTAGACGCTGCTCCTGGGGGACGGAGGATTCGACGCCGGCCAAGAAGGGTAATAAAAACTCCAAGCTGAGTTTAGCTGGATCCATTCTCACTTCCCGTCCATTATAATAAACAAGTCAGCTTTGGGCCGCGTTCCTCAACTTCCCCGCGGATTTGTCATAATAACGACAGAATGTGAAATCTCAAGTCTCTAATTGCCGGAGATTCTTTGCCATGTTGGTGTTGTTTAATTGCTTCTCGGTGAGGGTACGACACCACCAATAATGGTGGACTACAATGGTCTGGAATGAAGGTCAATGATATGGCGTCTCCATCTATGAGAGAAGACGTTACAAGAAGACACTCAATGTCAAGAAAGTCAGTAGGATCAACGAGCCATGAAATGTTTCCATGAGTTCAATCGGGTCTATTTTATAATGAATAGGAAACCAAAGAGTCCGAACACAAAAAGTGTTGACTTCTTCTGCTTAGGACAAGTATTCCAGCCCAATGTATTTATCACCTCCCCACCAGGCGAGATCAATGGGGCTCCGACTGCTAGGACCCCCACAATCTCCAGACCTAACCCTATCCCACCAGACGGAGACCATGGCAGGGAGGAAACACGGTCAGTTTCGGTCAGGGCGCACTCTTGACTGGTGCTTCATTCCAGCTCCTTCGATCCATAGTGTTTGGACAGGAGGAAATGGAGACCGGGTTTCCCTATTCTGGTAGAACTGGAGGTCTCAGCATTCGGACTCCACCGATACTGCCCTTATTAGCCATCCAATGAATAGATAAATGCTGAGGGCCAGAATATCCCTTTAATATTGTGTTAGAGACCCCTAACAACTTATAGTCAGAACCCTTAAAAAAATCCAGAGCCTCTTCTTACCTTTAATTCATATTGTAGAAACTTGTGACAAGTTCTAATATATAACTTTACTTATTAGTAGAGAAACTCAGATTTTGTTTTACACCTATTTTATTATTTTTAGTATTTTTCTAGCATTTCACCTTAAGCTCACAAACCAGCACAGCTCTGCACTATGGGACTAATGGGCTCCGGTCTGCATTACTGGGAACAACCCAATGTGCAGCATGATGGAGGACTCCTGCACTCACCTATAGGGCAGCATCGGAGCTGTCAGAGGGTCCCCAGAAAAGTGCACAAGCCCCCACTGTTACTGCTATAGGTGCAGAACCAGAGCTGTCATAGGGCCCCCAGAAAGGTGCACAAGCCCCCACTGTTACTGCTATGGGGCAGTACCAGAGCTGACATAGGACCCCCAGAAAGGTGCACAAGCCCCCACTGTTACTGCTATAGGGCAGAACCAGAGCTGTCATAGGGCCCCCAGAAAGGTGCACAAGCCCCCACTGTTACTGCTATAGGTGCAGAACCAGAGCTGACATAGGACCCCCAGAAAGGTGCACAAGCCCCCACTGTTACTGCTATAGGGCAGAACCAGAGCTGTCAGAGGGCCCCCAGAAAAGTGCACAAGCCCCCACTGTTACTGCTATAGGGCAGAACCAGAGCTGACATAGGACCCCCAGAAAGGTGCACAAGCCCCCACTGTTACTGCTATAGGGTACAACCGGAGCTGTCATAGGGCCCCCAGAAAAGTGCACAAGCCCCCAATGTTACTGCTAAAGGGCAGCATCGGAGCTGTCAGAGGACCCCCAGAAAGGTGCATAAGCCCCCACTGTTACTGCTATAGGGCAGAACCAGTGCTGTCATAGGGCCCCCAGAAACGTGCACAAGCCCCCAATGTTACTGCTATAGGGCAGCATCGGAGCTGTCAGAGGACCCCCAGAAAGGTGCACAAGCCCCCACTGTTACTGCTATAGGGCAGAACCAGAGCTGTCATAGGACCCCCAGAAAGGTGTACAAGCCCCCAATGTTACTCCTATAGGGCAGCATCGGAGCTGTCAGAGGACCCCCAGAAAGGTGTACAAGCCCCCAATGTTACTGCTATAGGGCAGCATCGGAGCTGTCAGAGGACCCCCAGAAAGGTGCACAAGCCCCCAATTTACTCCTATAGGGCAGAACCAGAGCTGTCATAGGACCCCCAGAAAGGTGCACAAGCCCCCAATGTTACTGCTATAGGGCAGAACCAGAGCTGTCATAGGACCCCCAGAAAGGTGCACAAGCCCCCAATGTTACTGCTATAGGGCAGAACCAGAGCTGTCATAGGGCCCCCAGAAAGGTGCACAAGCCCCCAATGTTACTGCTATAGGGCAGAACCAGAGCTGTCATAGGACCCCCAGAAAGGTGCACAAGCCCCCAATGTTACTGCTATAGGGCAGAACCAGAGCTGTCATAGGGCCCCCAGAAAGGTGCACAAGCCCCCAATGTTACTGCTATAGGGCAGAACCAGAGCTGTCATAGGACCCCCAGAAAGGTGCACAAGCCCCCAATGTTACTGCTATAGGGTAGAACCAGAGCTGTCATAGGGCCCCCAGAAAGGTGTACAAGCCCCCAATGTTACTGCTATAGGGCAGAACCAGAGCTGTCATAGGACCCCCAGAAAGGTGCACAAGCCCCCAATGTTACTGCTATAGGGTAGAACCAGAGCTGTCATAGGACCCCCAGAAAGGTGCACAAGCCCCCAATGTTACTGCTATAGGGCAGAACCAGAGCTGTCATAGGGCCCCAAGAAAGGTGCACAAGCCCCCAATGTTACTCCTATAGGGCAGAACCAGAGCTGTCATAGGGCCCCCATAAAGGTGCACAAGCCCCCATTGTTACTGCTATAGGGCAGAACCAGAGCTGTCATAGGGCCCCCAGAAAGGTGCACAAGCCCCCAATGTTACTGCTATAGGGCAGAACCAGAGCTGTCATAGGACCCCCAGAAAGGTGCACAAGCCCCCGCTTTTACTGCTATAGGGCAGAACCGGAGCTGTCATAGGGCCCCCAGAAAGGTGCACAAGCCCCCAATGTTACTGCTATAGGGTAGAACCAGAGCTGTCATAGGGCCCCCAGAAAGGTGCACAAGCCCCCAATGTTACTGCTATAGGGCAGAACCAGAGCTGTCATAGGACCCCCAGAAAGGTGCACAAGCCCCCAATGTTACTGCTATAGGGCAGAACCAGAGCTGTCATAGGACCCCCAGAAAAGTGCATAAGCCCCCAATGTTACTGCTATAGGGCAGCACCAGAGCTGTCATAGGACCCCCAGAAAAGTGCATAAACCCCCAATGTTACTGCTATAGGGCAGAACCAGAGCTGTCATAGGACCCCCAGAAAGGTGCATAAGCCCCCAATGTTACTGCTATAGGGCAGAACCGGAGCTGTCATAGGGCCCCCAGAAAGGTGCACAAGCCCCCAATGTTACTGCTATAGGGCAGCACCAGAGCTGTCATAGGACCCCCAGAAAGGTGCACAAGCCCCCACTGTTACTGCTATAGGGCAGAACCAGAGCTGTCATAGGACCCCCAGAAAGGTGCACAAGCCCCCAATGTTACTGCTATAGGGCAGAACCACAGCTGTCATAGGGCCCCCAGAAAGGTGCACAAGCCCCCAATGTTACTGCTATAGGGCAGAACCAGAGCTGTCATAGGACCCCCAGAAAGGTGCACAAGCCCCCACTGTTACTGCTATAGGGTAGAACCAGAGCTGTCATAGGACCCCCAGAAAGGTGCACAAGCCCCCAATGTTACTGCTATAGGGCAGAACCAGAGCTGTCATAGGACCCCCAGAAAGGTGCACAAGCCCCCAATGTTACTGCTATAGGGCAGAACCGGAGCTGTCATAGGACCCCCAGAAAGGTGCACAAGCCCCCAATGTTACTGCTATAGGGCAGAACCGGAGCTGTCATAGGACCCCCAGAAAGGTGCACAAGCCCCCAATGTTACTGCTATAGGGCAGAACCAGAGCTGTCATAGGACCCCCAGAAAGGTGCAGAAGCCCCCAATGTTACTGCTATAGGGCAGAACCAGAGCTGTCATAGGACCCCCAGAAAGGTGCACAAGCCCCCAATGTTACTGCTATAGGGCAGAACCGGAGCTGTCATAGGGCCCCCAGAAAGGTGCACAAGCCCCCAATGTTACTGCTATAGGGCAGAATCAGAGCTGTCATAGGACCCCCAGAAAGGTGCACAAGCCCCCAATGTTACTGCTATAGGGCAGAACCGGAGCTGTCATAGGGCCCCCAGAAAGGTGCACAAGCCCCCAATGTTACTGCTATAGGGCAGAACCAGAGCTGTCATAGGACCCCCAGAAAGGTGCACAAGCCCCCAATGTTACTGCTATAGGGCAGAACCAGAGCTGTCATAGGACCCCCAGAAAGGTGCACAAGCCCCCAATGTTACTGTTATAGGGCAGAACCAGAGCTGTCATAGGGCCCCCAGAAAGGGGCACAAGCCCACAATGTTACTGCTATAGGGCAGAACCAGAGCTGTCATAGGACCCCCAGAAAGGTGCACAAGCCCCCAATGTTACTGCTATAGGGCAGAACCGGAGCTGTCATAGGACCCCCAGAAAGGTGCACAAGCCCCCAATGTTACTGCTATAGGGCAGAACCGGAGCTGTCATAGGACCCCCAGAAAGGTGCACAAGCCCCCAATGTTACTGCTATAGGGCAGAACCAGAGCTGTCATAGGACCCCCAGAAAGGTGCACAAGCCCCCAATGTTACTGTTATAGGGCAGAACCAGAGCTGTCATAGGGCCCCCAGAAAGGTGCACAAGCCCCCAATGTTACTGCTATAGGGCAGAACCAGAGCTGTCATAGGACCCCCAGAAAGGTGCAGAAGCCCCCAATGTTACTGCTATAGGGCAGAACCAGAGCTGTCATAGGACCCCCAGAAAGGTGCACAAGCCCCCAATGTTACTGCTATAGGGCAGAACCGGAGCTGTCATAGGACCCCCAGAAAGGTGCAGAAGCCCCCAATGTTACTGCTATAGGGCAGAACCAGAGCTGTCATAGGACCCCCAGAAAGGTGCACAAGCCCCCAATGTTACTGCTATAGGGCAGAACCAGAGCTGTCATAGGACCCCCAGAAAGGTGCACAAGCCCCCAATGTTACTGTTATAGGGCAGAACCAGAGCTGTCATAGGGCCCCCAGAAAGGTGCACAAGCCCCCAATGTTACTGCTATAGGGCAGAACCAGAGCTGTCATAGGACCCCCAGAAAGGTGCACAAGCCCCCAATGTTACTGCTATAGGGCAGAACCGGAGCTGTCATAGGACCCCCAGAAAGGTGCACAAGCCCCCACTGTTACTGCTATAGGGCAGAACCAGAGCTGTCATAGGGCCCCCAGAAAGGTGCACAAGCCCCCAATGTTACTGCTATAGGGCAGAACCAGAGCTGTCATAGGGCCCCCAGAAAGGTGCACAAGCCCCCAATGTTACTGTTATAGGGCAGAACCAGAGCTGTCATAGGACCCCCAGAAAGGTGCACAAGCCCCCAATGTTACTGCTATAGGGCAGAACCGGAGCTGTCATAGGACCCCCAGAAAGGTGCACAAGCCCCCAATGTTACTGCTATAGGGCAGAACCAGAGCTGTCATAGGGCCCCCAGAAAGGTGCACAAGCCCCCAATGTTACTGCTATAGGGCAGAACCGGAGCTGTCATAGGACCCCCAGAAAGGTGCACAAGCCCCCAATGTTACTGCTATAGGGCAGAACCGGAGCTGTCATAGGACCCCCAGAAAGGTGCACAAGCCCCCAATGTTACTGCTATAGGGCAGAACCAGAGCTGTCATAGGACCCCCAGAAAGGTGCACAAGCCCCCAATGTTACTGCTATAGGGCAGAACCGGAGCTGTCATAGGACCCCCAGAAAGGTGCACAAGCCCCCAATGTTACTGTTATAGGGCAGAACCAGAGCTGTCATAGGACCCCCAGAAAGGTGCACAAGCCCCCGCTGTTACTGCTATAGGGCAGAACCAGAGCTGTCATAGGACCCCCAGAAAGGTGCACAAGCCCCCGCTTTTACTGCTATAGGGCAGAACCGGAGCTGTCATAGGGCCCCCAGAAAGGTGCACAAGCCCCCAATGTTACTGCTATAGGGTAGAACCAGAGCTGTCATAGGGCCCCCAGAAAGGTGCACAAGCCCCCAATGTTACTGCTATAGGGCAGAACCAGAGCTGTCATAGGACCCCCAGAAAGGTGCACAAGCCCCCAATGTTACTGCTATAGGGCAGAACCAGAGCTGTCATAGGACCCCCAGAAAAGTGCATAAGCCCCCAATGTTACTGCTATAGGGCAGCACCAGAGCTGTCATAGGACCCCCAGAAAAGTGCATAAACCCCCAATGTTACTGCTATAGGGCAGAACCAGAGCTGTCATAGGACCCCCAGAAAGGTGCATAAGCCCCCAATGTTACTGCTATAGGGCAGAACCGGAGCTGTCATAGGGCCCCCAGAAAGGTGCACAAGCCCCCAATGTTACTGCTATAGGGCAGCACCAGAGCTGTCATAGGACCCCCAGAAAGGTGCACAAGCCCCCACTGTTACTGCTATAGGGCAGAACCAGAGCTGTCATAGGACCCCCAGAAAGGTGCACAAGCCCCCAATGTTACTGCTATAGGGCAGAACCACAGCTGTCATAGGGCCCCCAGAAAGGTGCACAAGCCCCCAATGTTACTGCTATAGGGCAGAACCAGAGCTGTCATAGGACCCCCAGAAAGGTGCACAAGCCCCCACTGTTACTGCTATAGGGTAGAACCGGAGCTGTCATAGGACCCCCAGAAAGGTGCACAAGCCCCCAATGTTACTGCTATAGGGCAGAACCAGAGCTGTCATAGGACCCCCAGAAAGGTGCACAAGCCCCCAATGTTACTGCTATAGGGCAGAACCGGAGCTGTCATAGGACCCCCAGAAAGGTGCACAAGCCCCCAATGTTACTGCTATAGGGCAGAACCGGAGCTGTCATAGGACCCCCAGAAAGGTGCACAAGCCCCCAATGTTACTGCTATAGGGCAGAACCGGAGCTGTCATAGGACCCCCAGAAAGGTGCACAAGCCCCCAATGTTACTGCTATAGGGCAGAACCAGAGCTGTCATAGGACCCCCAGAAAGGTGCAGAAGCCCCCAATGTTACTGCTATAGGGCAGAACCAGAGCTGTCATAGGACCCCCAGAAAGGTGCACAAGCCCCCAATGTTACTGCTATAGGGCAGAACCGGAGCTGTCATAGGGCCCCCAGAAAGGTGCACAAGCCCCCAATGTTACTGCTATAGGGCAGAACCAGAGCTGTCATAGGACCCCCAGAAAGGTGCACAAGCCCCCAATGTTACTGCTATAGGGCAGAACCGGAGCTGTCATAGGGCCCCCAGAAAGGTGCACAAGCCCCCAATGTTACTGCTATAGGGCAGAACCAGAGCTGTCATAGGACCCCCAGAAAGGTGCACAAGCCCCCAATGTTACTGCTATAGGGCAGAACCAGAGCTGTCATAGGACCCCCAGAAAGGTGCACAAGCCCCCAATGTTACTGTTATAGGGCAGAACCAGAGCTGTCATAGGGCCCCCAGAAAGGTGCACAAGCCCCCAATGTTACTGCTATAGGGCAGAACCAGAGCTGTCATAGGACCCCCAGAAAGGTGCACAAGCCCCCAATGTTACTGCTATAGGGCAGAACCGGAGCTGTCATAGGACCCCCAGAAAGGTGCACAAGCCCCCAATGTTACTGCTATAGGGCAGAACCGGAGCTGTCATAGGGCCCCCAGAAAGGTGCACAAGCCCCCAATGTTACTGCTATAGGGCAGAACCAGAGCTGTCATAGGACCCCCAGAAAGGTGCACAAGCCCCCAATGTTACTGCTATAGGGCAGAACCAGAGCTGTCATAGGACCCCCAGAAAGGTGCACAAGCCCCCAATGTTACTGTTATAGGGCAGAACCAGAGCTGTCATAGGGCCCCCAGAAAGGTGCACAAGCCCCCAATGTTACTGCTATAGGGCAGAACCAGAGCTGTCATAGGACCCCCAGAAAGGTGCAGAAGCCCCCAATGTTACTGCTATAGGGCAGAACCAGAGCTGTCATAGGACCCCCAGAAAGGTGCACAAGCCCCCAATGTTACTGCTATAGGGCAGAACCGGAGCTGTCATAGGACCCCCAGAAAGGTGCAGAAGCCCCCAATGTTACTGCTATAGGGCAGAACCAGAGCTGTCATAGGACCCCCAGAAAGGTGCACAAGCCCCCAATGTTACTGCTATAGGGCAGAACCAGAGCTGTCATAGGACCCCCAGAAAGGTGCACAAGCCCCCAATGTTACTGTTATAGGGCAGAACCAGAGCTGTCATAGGGCCCCCAGAAAGGTGCACAAGCCCCCAATGTTACTGCTATAGGGCAGAACCAGAGCTGTCATAGGACCCCCAGAAAGGTGCACAAGCCCCCAATGTTACTGCTATAGGGCAGAACCAGAGCTGTCATAGGACCCCCAGAAAGGTGCACAAGCCCCCAATGTTACTGCTATAGGGCAGAACCAGAGCTGTCATAGGGCCCCCAGAAAGGTGCACAAGCCCCCAATGTTACTGCTATAGGGCAGCACCAGAGCTGTCATAGGACCCCCAGAAAGGTGCAGAAGCCCCCAATGTTACTGCTATAGGGCAGAACCAGAGCTGTCATAGGGCCCCCAGAAAGGTGCACAAGCCCCCAATGTTACTGCTATAGGGCAGAACCAGAGCTGTCATAGGACCCCCAGAAAGGTGCACAAGCCCCCAATGTTACTGCTATAGGGCAGAACCAGAGCTGTCATAGGGCCCCCAGAAAGGTGCACAAGCCCCCAATGTTACTGCTATAGGGCAGCACCAGAGCTGTCATAGGACCCCCAGAAAGGTGTAGAAGCCCCCAATGTTACTGCTATAGGGCAGAACCAGAGCTGTCATAGGACCCCCAGAAAGGTGCACAAGCCCCCAATGTTACTGCTATAGGGCAGAACCAGAGCTGTCATAGGACCCCCAGAAAGGTGCACAAGCCCCCAATGTTACTGCTATAGGGCAGAACCGGAGCTGTCATAGGACCCCCAGAAAGGTGCAGAAGCCCCCAATGTTACTGCTATAGGGCAGAACCAGAGCTGTCATAGGACCCCCAGAAAGGTGCACAAGCCCCCAATGTTACTGCTATAGGGCAGAACCAGAGCTGTCATAGGACCCCCAGAAAGGTGCACAAGCCCCCAATGTTACTGTTATAGGGCAGAACCAGAGCTGTCATAGGACCCCCAGAAAGGTGCACAAGCCCCCAATGTTACTGCTATAGGGCAGAACCAGAGCTGTCATAGGACCCCCAGAAAGGTGCAGAAGCCCCCAATGTTACTGCTATAGGGCAGAACCAGAGCTGTCATAGGACCCCCAGAAAGGTGCACAAGCCCCCAATGTTACTGTTATAGGGCAGAACCAGAGCTGTCATAGGACCCCCAGAAAGGTGCACAAGCCCCCAATGTTACTGCTATAGGGCAGAACCAGAGCTGTCATAGGGCCCCCAGAAAGGTGCACAAGCCCCCAATGTTACTGTTATAGGGCAGAACCAGAGCTGTCATAGGACCCCCAGAAAGGTGCACAAGCCCCCAATGTTACTGCTATAGGGCAGAACCGGAGCTGTCATAGGACCCCCAGAAAGGTGCACAAGCCCCCAATGTTACTGCTATAGGGCAGAACCAGAGCTGTCATAGGGCCCCCAGAAAGGTGCACAAGCCCCCAATGTTACTGCTATAGGGCAGAACCGGAGCTGTCATAGGACCCCCAGAAAGGTGCACAAGCCCCCAATGTTACTGCTATAGGGCAGAACCGGAGCTGTCATAGGACCCCCAGAAAGGTGCACAAGCCCCCAATGTTACTGCTATAGGGCAGAACCAGAGCTGTCATAGGACCCCCAGAAAGGTGCACAAGCCCCCAATGTTACTGCTATAGGGCAGAACCGGAGCTGTCATAGGACCCCCAGAAAGGTGCACAAGCCCCCAATGTTACTGTTATAGGGCAGAACCAGAGCTGTCATAGGACCCCCAGAAAGGTGCACAAGCCCCCGCTGTTACTGCTATAGGGCAGAACCAGAGCTGTCATAGGACCCCCAGAAAGGTGCACAAGCCCCCGCTTTTACTGCTATAGGGCAGAACCGGAGCTGTCATAGGGCCCCCAGAAAGGTGCACAAGCCCCCAATGTTACTGCTATAGGGTAGAACCAGAGCTGTCATAGGGCCCCCAGAAAGGTGCACAAGCCCCCAATGTTACTGCTATAGGGCAGAACCAGAGCTGTCATAGGACCCCCAGAAAGGTGCACAAGCCCCCAATGTTACTGCTATAGGGCAGAACCAGAGCTGTCATAGGACCCCCAGAAAAGTGCATAAGCCCCCAATGTTACTGCTATAGGGCAGCACCAGAGCTGTCATAGGACCCCCAGAAAAGTGCATAAACCCCCAATGTTACTGCTATAGGGCAGAACCAGAGCTGTCATAGGACCCCCAGAAAGGTGCATAAGCCCCCAATGTTACTGCTATAGGGCAGAACCGGAGCTGTCATAGGGCCCCCAGAAAGGTGCACAAGCCCCCAATGTTACTGCTATAGGGCAGCACCAGAGCTGTCATAGGACCCCCAGAAAGGTGCACAAGCCCCCACTGTTACTGCTATAGGGCAGAACCAGAGCTGTCATAGGACCCCCAGAAAGGTGCACAAGCCCCCAATGTTACTGCTATAGGGCAGAACCACAGCTGTCATAGGGCCCCCAGAAAGGTGCACAAGCCCCCAATGTTACTGCTATAGGGCAGAACCAGAGCTGTCATAGGACCCCCAGAAAGGTGCACAAGCCCCCACTGTTACTGCTATAGGGTAGAACCGGAGCTGTCATAGGACCCCCAGAAAGGTGCACAAGCCCCCAATGTTACTGCTATAGGGCAGAACCAGAGCTGTCATAGGACCCCCAGAAAGGTGCACAAGCCCCCAATGTTACTGCTATAGGGCAGAACCGGAGCTGTCATAGGACCCCCAGAAAGGTGCACAAGCCCCCAATGTTACTGCTATAGGGCAGAACCGGAGCTGTCATAGGACCCCCAGAAAGGTGCACAAGCCCCCAATGTTACTGCTATAGGGCAGAACCGGAGCTGTCATAGGACCCCCAGAAAGGTGCACAAGCCCCCAATGTTACTGCTATAGGGCAGAACCAGAGCTGTCATAGGACCCCCAGAAAGGTGCAGAAGCCCCCAATGTTACTGCTATAGGGCAGAACCAGAGCTGTCATAGGACCCCCAGAAAGGTGCACAAGCCCCCAATGTTACTGCTATAGGGCAGAACCGGAGCTGTCATAGGGCCCCCAGAAAGGTGCACAAGCCCCCAATGTTACTGCTATAGGGCAGAACCAGAGCTGTCATAGGACCCCCAGAAAGGTGCACAAGCCCCCAATGTTACTGCTATAGGGCAGAACCGGAGCTGTCATAGGGCCCCCAGAAAGGTGCACAAGCCCCCAATGTTACTGCTATAGGGCAGAACCAGAGCTGTCATAGGACCCCCAGAAAGGTGCACAAGCCCCCAATGTTACTGCTATAGGGCAGAACCAGAGCTGTCATAGGACCCCCAGAAAGGTGCACAAGCCCCCAATGTTACTGTTATAGGGCAGAACCAGAGCTGTCATAGGGCCCCCAGAAAGGTGCACAAGCCCCCAATGTTACTGCTATAGGGCAGAACCAGAGCTGTCATAGGACCCCCAGAAAGGTGCACAAGCCCCCAATGTTACTGCTATAGGGCAGAACCGGAGCTGTCATAGGACCCCCAGAAAGGTGCACAAGCCCCCAATGTTACTGCTATAGGGCAGAACCGGAGCTGTCATAGGGCCCCCAGAAAGGTGCACAAGCCCCCAATGTTACTGCTATAGGGCAGAACCAGAGCTGTCATAGGACCCCCAGAAAGGTGCACAAGCCCCCAATGTTACTGCTATAGGGCAGAACCAGAGCTGTCATAGGACCCCCAGAAAGGTGCACAAGCCCCCAATGTTACTGTTATAGGGCAGAACCAGAGCTGTCATAGGGCCCCCAGAAAGGTGCACAAGCCCCCAATGTTACTGCTATAGGGCAGAACCAGAGCTGTCATAGGACCCCCAGAAAGGTGCAGAAGCCCCCAATGTTACTGCTATAGGGCAGAACCAGAGCTGTCATAGGACCCCCAGAAAGGTGCACAAGCCCCCAATGTTACTGCTATAGGGCAGAACCGGAGCTGTCATAGGACCCCCAGAAAGGTGCAGAAGCCCCCAATGTTACTGCTATAGGGCAGAACCAGAGCTGTCATAGGACCCCCAGAAAGGTGCACAAGCCCCCAATGTTACTGCTATAGGGCAGAACCAGAGCTGTCATAGGACCCCCAGAAAGGTGCACAAGCCCCCAATGTTACTGTTATAGGGCAGAACCAGAGCTGTCATAGGGCCCCCAGAAAGGTGCACAAGCCCCCAATGTTACTGCTATAGGGCAGAACCAGAGCTGTCATAGGACCCCCAGAAAGGTGCACAAGCCCCCAATGTTACTGCTATAGGGCAGAACCAGAGCTGTCATAGGACCCCCAGAAAGGTGCACAAGCCCCCAATGTTACTGCTATAGGGCAGAACCAGAGCTGTCATAGGGCCCCCAGAAAGGTGCACAAGCCCCCAATGTTACTGCTATAGGGCAGCACCAGAGCTGTCATAGGACCCCCAGAAAGGTGCAGAAGCCCCCAATGTTACTGCTATAGGGCAGAACCAGAGCTGTCATAGGGCCCCCAGAAAGGTGCACAAGCCCCCAATGTTACTGCTATAGGGCAGAACCAGAGCTGTCATAGGACCCCCAGAAAGGTGCACAAGCCCCCAATGTTACTGCTATAGGGCAGAACCAGAGCTGTCATAGGGCCCCCAGAAAGGTGCACAAGCCCCCAATGTTACTGCTATAGGGCAGCACCAGAGCTGTCATAGGACCCCCAGAAAGGTGTAGAAGCCCCCAATGTTACTGCTATAGGGCAGAACCAGAGCTGTCATAGGACCCCCAGAAAGGTGCACAAGCCCCCAATGTTACTGCTATAGGGCAGAACCAGAGCTGTCATAGGACCCCCAGAAAGGTGCACAAGCCCCCAATGTTACTGCTATAGGGCAGAACCGGAGCTGTCATAGGACCCCCAGAAAGGTGCAGAAGCCCCCAATGTTACTGCTATAGGGCAGAACCAGAGCTGTCATAGGACCCCCAGAAAGGTGCACAAGCCCCCAATGTTACTGCTATAGGGCAGAACCAGAGCTGTCATAGGACCCCCAGAAAGGTGCACAAGCCCCCAATGTTACTGTTATAGGGCAGAACCAGAGCTGTCATAGGACCCCCAGAAAGGTGCACAAGCCCCCAATGTTACTGCTATAGGGCAGAACCAGAGCTGTCATAGGACCCCCAGAAAGGTGCAGAAGCCCCCAATGTTACTGCTATAGGGCAGAACCAGAGCTGTCATAGGACCCCCAGAAAGGTGCACAAGCCCCCAATGTTACTACTAGCATAGTCGGTGTGTCATAAAGTCCAAGATTAGGGGATATATATATAAAGGGTTATCCCCGACATTTAAGGTCATCACTTTACCTCAGGATAGGTCGTAACGTAAGTCGGTTTTGTATGGTCCGACCGCTAGGACCTCCATCAATCTCGAGAATCAGGCTCTGAAACATCCTCACCTCATCCTCACCACCGCTCCATCATTCCTCACAGAGATAGCAGAGTCCAACCAATGGAGTGGCACTGCAGGTTGCTATCTATCCTATTGGCAGTGCAACATTTTTTTTTTTAACTAAAACACATGTATTTTGGGCTAAAAATCATTTTTCCAATGAGGCTTCATTAATCATTTTGCACCATTTGGTTTTTATAGGCTCTTTGTTTGCCTGAACATTCAACTTTGATGTGTTCAATGGCCATAAACCAACTGGGAGGAGCTCAGAAAAGACAGATCAAAGAGATACAAACTCTTATCAGAATGAGCTCACTGATGGATTCTCAGTGAACTCATCCAGCAGTCAGCCATAGGGAGTACAAAATAAAGGCTATATGAAGGCATATGGTGCAAAATGAATATTGCAAAAATTATATCTAGCCCCAAATACACAGATTTAAGTAAAAAAATATAAATAAAAATGTCCGTAAAGTTGGACAACCCATTTATATGTTAGGATTATACTTGAATTGCAGCAGTATTTTAAGGGAAAAAAATCCTAGATCAAGCATTGGTCTCGCGGCTAAAGCAATACCGTTATATATGTCTATGATGCTGTCAGTTTGGGTCCTGAGACCCTCGATCCGGCCAGAAATGGCGGAAACAATATGGACAAGAGAATATGGACACAATTCGCCTACAAACACTTTGTGATGACTGAATCGTCACTTCTGGCTTCCGCTTCCCATTAGTCTTAGTCTATGAGTAGGAACATTACTTACTAAACAGTTTTCATGTTTTCTTTTACTTCTAAAATGTTTTTGATCATCTCAATTATCGATGCCGTTCCGGAGCAGATAACACATTCTCTTTGAGTTTCCGTTTTATTTTCATTAACGGCAGAATAAAGACAGTTAAAGGGAATCGCATTACGCCGTCGTCTCAATAAGCAATCTATCTGCCAGTTATCACTTGCCTATTTGCGAGGATTCATTTCTAAAGAAGCAACTTCAAAGTCTTTGTTTTTCTATTGAATGTGACAGTTTTTATTCATTTGGCAAATTTCGAGCTTTGTTAAGTAGGTGTTAATAGGATTATAATTCATGGTTGGATCCGGAAGCCTGGTTGTCTTCTGGCACAATGTCTGTTCTGTGCATTGCAAAAATATCATATATTCAAGATCTATACGAGAAGTAGGGAACAGGTCCCAGATTCACTGCCGGCAAAGAGGGAAAATAAAGATTCATGTTATCTCTATAGACGTCAACGGAGTTCTACAACTTTACTGGCTCCAATGGGGAGAATGTTAAAGTATGAAGTGGGTTTCAAAGGTTTAACAAATTACTACTGAAAAAATCTCCAAACTTTGCTAATTTCTAGAACTTTGAAACTTTAATCAAAAATACATTGAGTCTTTGGAATATTGGGTGACAAGTAACAAAGAGGAAATCTGTCTTCAGTCGATTTGCTCAAATTTGGCCAGAAAGTTGGAATCACATTCATGTGAATAAAATGTATCATTATTATATTCCAATGTCCCCAGAACAAAAAACAAATGATCCTCAGGTGTCTCGCCGTGCAGTCCGGCTCCGCTCGTCACCGGGTCATCTTTGGTGTCTTCCAGCAATCGCCATCTCTGGCTCACGATGTTTCCTCCTTGCACATCATAATGTAGCAGCTGAGTGAGTGCGGAAGACACCAAAGATGCCAGAAAACACCGAAGATGAACAACGAATCAGTGACCGGACCAATGAAGACAGGGAGGACCGCGTGAGTATTTTTTTTTCTTATTTTTTAACCCTTACTCAAACTTTATTAATCCAGCAACATGACAGCTGGCTTACTGGCCGTATTGGCGCAAAATAAAAAAAAAAATCCTGAAAAATTCAATCTTTGTGTGAAATTTGAGGATGGATTCAATTTGCCGTGGAGCGATTTGCTGTCTATCTAATTTGGCCGCATTACAGCTGCGGAACAAGATGGTCACTTAGTTTCCAAGACTCCATCTAGGAAGTGAAGGAAGTTTAAAAAGCCAGAACAGTACCGTGAACTATCTCCATGCCCTCTCTGGTATTAGGGATAAATATCCGCCTTAAAGGGGTTGTCCATTCACAAAAAAAGCAATTCTTTCGATGTGTTTGAATTCTAAGTCTATAGAAGTTACTAATGAACTTGTACTAATAAAGGGGTCTCACACTCCAGATATCCGCACTGGTCCCATCAGCTCCTCCTACGTTTGTCACAGGAGTTAAGGGGCCAGCCGTCCGCTCGTACTAATCCATAAGCAGCCCCTTCTCGGTATATACATTGAACACAATGGAGTAGCGGGTTGGCTTAGCTATTGCCAGGAGCGATCCGCCGGCCTCCAGGTCACATGCTCATCACAAACCAGAAGTGAAGCTGCTGGGACTCCGGACCTTTGGTGATACAATTACATTATCATGTTCTATATTTTTATACTTTAAAAATGTACATCGATATTTTTTTTCAGGTGAACAACCCATACAAATCTTGAGTTCTTCCCACTCCCTTAAAAGTCTATAGCAGCTGTAAAGACAGAGACCCTGATTCCAGCAATGTGTCACTTACTGGGCTGATTTCCGTAGTTTTGATCAAATCACTGTTTTATCAGCAGGAGATTACCACTGAGGACTGGTAAACCTGCTGCCAGGTAGTCAGTACTTACTGAGCTACTTGCTGTCATTTGGATTTCATCCCTGTTTTCTCTGCTGATGATCTACCAGTTCTCTGAATTCTGAGATTTTTATAACCCTCCGACACCACTGAATGGCAGCTTCTTGTGTACCCTGTGCATAGGCAGAAAACTGCCAATCAGTGGCGAGGGTGGGTTTATACAGAGCTCAGCATTCAGTAAACTGGTACATCTTCAGCAGATAAAACAGTGATTAAATCCAAATGACAGCAAGAAGCCCAGTATGTGATGCATCGCTATCATCAGGGTCTCCAGCCTTACATCATGCTACTCTCAGAAGGGGTAGCAAATACCTGGTGAAAAATTCCCTTTAATTTCAGTTGTCTTGGAGCTAGTGGGAAGAGACTAGTTGTTATGAGTTTTTCCAAACACAGCACGCACAGACACAAGAGATTATTGCTTTCCTGTCTCTATGAAGCACATGTTCAGAAGCAGAAACTACATGGAGGAAATTATAGAAGAATACGAGCAGTGTAGCTGTAAAGCCAGCTCTGGGGTGAGCTTACTAAACAGCAGCAACAAGGAAAAAATTATACAGCATTACTGAGAAGTGTAGCTGTGAAGCCAGCTCTGGGGTGAGCTTACTAAACAGCAGCAACAAAGAGGACATTATACAGCATTACTGAGAAGTGTAGCTGTAAATCCAGCACTAGGACAAGAATCACCTTGGCCTTGGGTCTCCCATATTGTCTTGAGCAGGACAGATATTGTAGCGCCCCGAGGGCTCGGCCGCTACAGGGGTATTGCACCTCAGACCAGAGGTGTGATATTCCACTCCCGGGTAAGGATGGAGTATGGACCAGGGCTCAGTTAGCTGCATACAGCACACACACCCCATTTCCGAGGGACAGCTCAACGGTGCTCCCACTAGACAGAAGTGCAGGCACGACCGACCATGTCCCTGCTGGAGTGGGGAGGGAGGGGTGGAACACCCAGTGCTGTAGGGGCAGATAGGGGGCGGTTCCTGAGCGTAGGCAGGAGCCCATTGGTTGCTGGTCACCTGGGCTCATGGCTAGAGGGAGGTATAAAAGGTGGGCACCATCTTAGTTCGTTCAGTCAGTTCAGCCAGAGGAGAAGACAGGGAGTAGAGGCTCGGTGGGAGCTCTACTCCAGGAGGGCCTAGTGAGAGGCCGAGGAGGAGGTGAAGGGGAGCTGAGATTCTGGCTCATCTCAGCTCCAAAAGAACGGAACAGAAAGGAACAGAGAAAGAGAAGGAGAGACAGAGAAACAGAAGGGCTCAGGAACAAGAAGGTGGAAGGGACCCTAAGAACCCACGAGAATCCAGGTTGAAGGGTCAGGCAGATTAAGGGTACCGGATCCCAAGTTGGTGGAGGAGAAACTACCTTCAGCCAAAGACCGGTCGTCGTGATCATTTATTGGTGCGACACCTCATCAAACCTGCTAGGAAGGCACCATATAGGACAGCGGAGGACGGGGCCCACGTTTACCCGCACAAGTCCGCGGCAGCTGGACAAAAGTGGGTCACTGGTGAGGCAGGCCAGAGAAACGATTGAAGGGAGTCCTGTGCCATGCTCCTGAACTGCCTGGGAGTTGACCGAGCCCCTCACCTGGTGGACGCAGCACGGCTCGGGCGGTCACTGCCGACGGAAGTGACCAGGAACAAACGAACTGTGAGTAAAGACCCTGGACTGTAGCTTGTTGTCCGTGTGCTCCTTCGCTCCTCCGGCACTACCGGTACTGGGACCTTCACCACCATCACTCCCACCATCCACTACACTGCCCTGGGGCCGCACTCTTCCCGTGGGGAGTCACACTACCCTAGCTGCACACCTCATTAGCCCCAGCGGTCTGCATGCAGCGGCGGTTCCTAATAACCGCAATCCACGGGTGGCGTAGTCGGACATTATCTGAAGCACGTAGCAGACTATCATTGGCCTGATCACCCTGAGCCGCGGGACCGGGCCGCCACAACTACTACCCCCATCGTTCCCCTATCGCCCGGATCCGCGTGCCCCACGGCCCAGGGGGCGAGTCAGCTTTGGCGTAGTCGGCAGGATCGTGACCAACCCGCCACAAACGGGTATTGCGTGCCTGAAGAGAATTACACATGTACCTTAAAAAGAAGTTTCCCGACGTCCGGAGTCGTTTCCCGCCATCCGGAGCCGATTCCCGCCATCAGACGCCATCTTGGACCGTTTCCCGCCATCTTCATCCGTCTTTCCCGCCCTGGCAGAGCGGATGCCATTATGGGCGCACCAAAAGACAGCAGGAAGCCACCTCCCATCGTGGGCCAGGTCCCAGAATGGCGCCAAAGAAGAAGCCCGCCCCCACCAGCCATGAATGCAGCAGTGGAGATGTCCATCAACATGGGGGGGCTGCCCCTGAAAGTGATTGTCAGCAGAATGCCCCAGGACCACCCCCTCTGGGGGCGGAAAGAGAAGAAAACTGTGGGGCAGGGCGCAGTCTGGATCAGTCTGGCCAGGCCGCACCCGGAGATGGAGGGGGAAATCAGTGCCGGTACCCTGGTAAAGGGCCTGCTGCAAGCAACACCACCATGCAGCCTCACCGAGCTGTTAGCCCATCTCCCCAAGGAGGATCCCGAATACACACGGGCGGCGCTGGAAGAACTGGACCGGAGGATGGTCCGGGCGCAGCAAGAAGTGATCGCCGGATGGAAGGAGGAAGTGGCCCGGCGGGCTGTGATCCTGCAGCCGAAGGCGCCAGCAACAAGCAGCGCACCAGCCAGTGAGGGCCGAGCGGAGGCCGAGGACGACGCCGCGGAGGAGGCCGCGACAGCAGAGGCAGGTAACGGAGACGCCCCTGCACCGAATCCTAGGGCCGCCGACCTGCCCCTGCACCCCGTCGCGGAGCCCCACGCACCGGGACCCGCTGTTGACACCGTGCCCTCACCGCCATCAACCAGCCCCCAGGCCGTCGACGCTGCCAGCGAGCCCCGCCCCACGCCGTGCCCTCTGACCCCGGGCGTGCTCAGCCAACCGCCACCGCAGGCCCGGCCGCAAGGCCCTGCATTCCCGGGCGCCGCTGCCCTGACGGAATCTCCTGCACCAGCTGTGCCACCTGTGGGAGCAACAAGGAAACGACCAGCACGGGCCTGGTCGCAAGGTCACGTGCCCCCGGGCGCCGCCAACCCACTTGCGCCCCCTGCTGCTGCAGTACCACCACTGGGCGCGGATCTCTTTGCCCAGCACACCACTCCGGAGGGGCTGCCGTTCATCTGGCCCCCCGAGTTTGTCAACCCCCGCTTCCGGAAGAGCCCGTCCGCGGAGGTCGACGTACCCTCTGAGCCCCTCATACCTGCTCCAGCGCCTCAAGAAATTCCCCAGCTGCCATTAGAAGACGTCCAATTTGAATGGGACCCCACAGGGGAGGACCTGATGGGGTTCACGAAGGAAACGCGAGCGAGCGCAGCCGAGCGGCGAGAGGCCTGCCGCCAACAGCTGGAGATGTTTGAAAAGGAGCAGCGCGAGCGGCGGGTGAAGCAAGAAAAGCTGCAGGTCCAGAGCGCGGAGCAGAAAATGAAGGCGCGGCGAGATCCCCGAACTGCCCGCAGACCCCGAGTCACCGGGACTGTGGTGAAGTTCCAGATGGAGCGCGGCTGGGGTTTCATCCGAGACCCCGAGACCATCAGCGACGTGTTTGTGACAAGGAGAGATGTGGAGAGTCACCTACCGGAAGGCCATCGTGGGCGGGATCTATTCCCAGGCGATGTGGTGTCTTACACCCGACACCAAGGCGTGAAGGGGTGGTACGCCCTACACGTCCGCCGAGTAGTGGAGGAGGAGGAGGAACAGCACTACTCGGACGCTGAGTACCAGGAGGGCCCGGACGGGCCTGAAGATCCGTACGAGGAGGAAGAAGGAGCGTCACGAAGACACCGTTACCAGTGAACGGTCAAGTGGCATTGTAAATAGTTACCCGTAAGGGTGCAAAGGAACTCTGTGGGACTGTTTCAAAGTGAGTGTGGTCCCCGTTGGGACTGATATAGGACTGTTTAAAAATTGCCCTATCCCCTAAGTAACCTGGCTGAGGACTGAGAGCAGCCATCCCTCTTCCCCTAACAGGCTGAGGACTGTGAGAAGCCATTCCCCTATCCCCGCCGGCCGAGGACTGGGAACGGCCAATCCCATGTATATAGTTGCGCTTCCTAAAGCGCCCCCTACTGGTTTTATAAAAGAACTGCAACGTCTACCTCAAGACAAGTTCGCTAGAGTGTTGCACCTTTAAGAAGAATGAACATCTGGTCGCAAGTTGCACCGCGACCGTGAACCAAGAATACAAGGATGTGCTTTAATTAATAATGTTTTAGATTTTATATGCTGCTAAATAGTAATGTGAAAGTTTTCTATAATGTTTTATACAAAAGAGTTCCGGAAGTATTGAAAAAGTTTTCTATAATGTCTAGTGAAAAGAAAAGTATGTCCCATAAAGGGAACTGAACCGTATTGTCTGTTTCTAAATGTGAAAAGTTTTAAAAAGTTTGCATGTCCTGTATTTAACTGTTTTTGCTCTTTTCCAGCCCGAGGACGTGCTGTGCTTTACCAGGGGGGAATGTAGCGCCCCGAGGGCTCGGCCGCTACAGGGGTATTGCACCTCAGACCAGAGGTGTGATATTCCACTCCCAGGTAAGGATGGAGTATGGACCAGGGCTCAGTTAGCTTCATACAGCACACACACCCCATTTCCGAGGGACAGCTCAACGGTGCTCCCACTAGACAGAAGTGCAGGCACGACCGAACATGTCCCTGCTGGAGTGGGGAGGGAGGGGTGGAACACCCAGTGCTGTAGGGGCAGATAGGGGGCGGTTCCTGAGCGTAGGCAGGAGCCCATTGGTTGCTGGTCACCTGGGCTCATGGCTAGAGGGAGGTATAAAAGGTGGGCACCATCTTAGTTCGTTCAGTCAGTTCAGCCAGAGGAGAAGACAGGGAGTAGAGGCTCGGTGGGAGCTCTACTCCAGGAGGGCCTAGTGAGAGGCCGAGGAGGAGGTGAAGGGGAGCTGAGATTCTGGCTCATCTCAGCTCCAAAAGAACGGAACAGAAAGGAACAGAGAAAGAGAAGGAGAGACAGAGAAACAGAAGGGCTCAGGAACAAGAAGGTGGAAGGGACCCTAAGAACCCACGAGAATACAGGGTGAAGGGTCAGGCAGATTAAGGGTACCGGATCCCAAGTTGGTGGAGGAGAAACTACCCTCAGCCAAAGACCGGTCGTCGTGATCATTTATTGGTGCGACACCTCATCAAACCTGCTAGGAAGGCACCATATAGGACAGCGGAGGACGGGGCCCACGTTTACCCGCACAAGTCCGCGGCAGCTGGACAAAAGTGGGTCACTGGTGAGGCAGGCCAGAGAAACGATTGAAGGGAGTCCTGTGCCATGCTCCTGAGCTGCCTGGGAGTTGACCGAGCCCCTCACCTGGTGGAAGCAGCACGGCTCGGGCGGTCACTGCCGACGGAAGTGACCCGGAACAAACGAACTGTGAGTAAAGACCCTGGACTGTAGCTTGTTGTCCGTGTGCTCCTTCGCTCCTCCGGCACTACCGGTACTGAGACCTTCACCACCATCACTCCCACCATCCACTACACTGCCCTGGGGCCTCACTCTTCCCGTGGGGAGTCACACTACCCTAGCTGCACACCTCATCAGCCCCAGCGGTCTGCATGCAGCGGCGGTTCCTAATAACCGCAATCCACGGGTGGCGTAGTCGGACATTATCTGAAGCACGTAGCAGACTATCATTGGCCTGATCACCCTGAGCCGCGGGACCGGGCCGCCACAACTACTACCCCCATCGTTCCCCTATCGCCCGGATCCGCGTGCCCCACGGCCCAGGGGGCGAGTCAATATTAACAGTTTTTCTCTTTGAATGATGAGCTCAGAAGACGGGGTGGGGGAAGAATACAATATATTACAACATTTCCTATATTCCCTTGTGCTATGGATTTATGGAGAGTTTGATGAAATGACTCTTTAAGGACATTTGTGCAGCACAACAGAGGAAATTGCTATTTTCTATATCAAATGAGTCATATTTAGAATGTTTAAAATGCAGGAAAACATTTTAAAATAAAGTAAGCAACAAAAATTATTTTATTTATTTATTAACATCAATGTCCAAAAAAACAAAAGCTAGATCTATAAAACAACCGAAATGATTGCATCTTTTCCGAGCTGGTTTCCCCCCCCAATTCTCACCACAGCGCCGATAGAAACGGCAAGTTGTGTTTCTTTTTTAATGAACCAACAGGAGAATCTGCAGATTTAAATGTAATTCCCTTTTTGTGTATGTCCAGCGTTCAAAGACAAAAAAAAGCTCAAAATTCCGAGCTGAAACTTGCCGAAGGTCTTAGGCAGCGCTCGGCTCCAGAGCAATCCTCCAGGTATAAGAAGACTAAACCTACAGAGCTCATTAGATGCTACATGATTGCTCATTCGGAGGATGACTGGAGATAAATGACTCCCTAATTTGCCTTGTGTTCACACGTTCTACCTACCGGGCGCAGCACAGGAGAGGATGACGACTACCAATATTTATTCATATTTAGAAAAGTGCCCAAAGATGACAGTATTATTTATGATTCCTTCGTAATAATTATTTCCGCGTGTCATTGCACTTGCAAATAAATTAGTCTCTTGTTCAAACAGTGTAAAAATAAGCCAAAATCCAGACATTATAATAAAACTGCTAATTATAATCTATTTGTGTAACACTCGAGGTGCCGAGTGGAGGGACGGGGCGGCGTAGCAAAATGTCAATTTACAAAAAAGAAAAAAACTGTTAATTGTACACGCGTATAAGAAGAACAGCAGAAATGTTGAGGTGTTGAAGTTCCGGAAAATGAAAAAAAAGAAACAAAGTTACAATGTTCATTATCTTGTTCTAAAGATGTTACATAATCGGCTTAAATACAATGTTACAATGGAAAAGGCTGAATAGGTTTTATGCAATTCTAGAACGCTTGGTGCCTAATTGTACAGTAAGGCTCTGGTCTCGTGTCCAGGAGGGATTTACGTTTTTGGATCCGTTTTGCAACATTCCAGCACGGAATCCGTTCATTTCTGCAGCAATGAAGGTGTCATAAAATGGCATCTTTTTGCCCCTTTTTACGGCTGCTTTCCATTTTTGTTTTTTTAGCTGGATCAAAAAACAGTCTGCATAAAAAAAATGCATAGTAAATGGATCAGGTTTTTTTTAGCATTGATGTCTATGGGATATGCATCATAATCTTTGGTCATATTGTTATGTCGTTGGATCTATTTTTTAGCACTGCGAATGCTCAGAACAGCAGAGGTGACAGAGAGACCTCTGCTAAAACCAGACCCATGGACCCATTACACATGGAGCAAAAATGGACGCAAAAGCAGATTACTGAAAGCTCGACCTTCAATAAAATGCACAATTATGTCAAATTAAAGGGGTTGTCCAACCTTAGGCTGCAAGTCTGCAGTCACTCTATGTGACTGCAGACTTGTGAATCCTGAGAGTGTGCGCTGCAAGCATTTTCCGGTGCCGGCTGTAGGCATGTGACCGGAAGTATGTGATGTTTATACATGTGGTTATGTGCTGACTACATGAGCGTGGCTTCGCTCAATGCAAATATTTTGAGCGAGGACAGACATAGTCTAGTTGGAATGTGGCCGGAAATAAGCAAATCTCATACTTGCAGTCACACGATCGCCCTCTACCAGCGTCGGCACTAGAGAATCTTTAGTGTGTAGTGCGTGCAATGTGAGGATTTACAAGTCTGCAGTCTCATAGAGCGACTGCAGACTTGCAGCCCAAGACTGGACAACCCCTTTAAATGTCAGCTCATGGGACCAGGTAATATGTCCTCACCTGGTTTTGGCTGTAAAATGTACAGTAAATGGGAGGTGGAGTTCAAGACAAAACATCCCAGCAGACAAAGTGTGTTTAGATATATAAGGCTGCTTGCATTGATTATCTGGGCTCTATATGTACTATTTATCTGGATACTATATGGCGCTATCTGGGTACTATGTAGGCAATAAATGCGCAATATTCAGGCTCTGTATCCACTATTTATCTGGATGTTACATGGCACTATCTACACAGTATGTGGGCATTACATCCATAATTTAGCAGGCTCTATAGATACTAGTTATATTAGTTATCTTATTTGGACACTGTATGGCAATATTGAGACACTATGTGAATACGGAAGACACAATGTATCTACCTGTTCATACACAACTTAGACTCAGGACACTTTATGTCACTATTTGCACACTATATGGGCATTTAATGACTATCTGGCAGTGCATTAAATGTCTATGTGGGTGCTGAATGGTGCTACATGGCATCTATATGATAAGCTGACCCTTTTATGTAAGGCATGTATAACAGACCATTTATCAGGGACGCTAGGTACTGTAGTGAAGCAGATCTCTTACCACTGACAGAAACTTTCTCAAACTTGCGGGAAATATATAGCAAACACCCTATAAATATATACAGTACAGATCAAAAGTTTGGACACACCTTCTCATTTAAAGATTTTTCTGTATTTTCTTGACTATGAAAATTGTACATTCACACTGAAGGCATCAAAACTATGAATTAACACATGTGGAATTATATACTTAACAAAAAAGTGTGAAACAACTGAAAATATGTCTTATATTCTAGGTTCTTCAAAGTAGCCACCTTTTGCTTTGATGACGGCTTTGCACACTCTTGGCATTCTCTTGATGAGCTTCAAGAGGTAGTCACCGGAAATGGTTTTCACTTCACAGGTGTGCCCTGTCAAGTTTAATAAGTGGGATTTCTTGCCTTATAAATGGGGTTGGGACCATCAGTTGTGTTGTGCAGAAGTCAGGTGGATACACAGCTGATAGTCCTACTGAATAGACTGTCAGAATTTGTATTATGGCAATAAAAAAGCAGCTAAGTAAAGAAAAACGAGTGGCCATCATTACTTTAAGAAATGAAGGTCAGTCAGTCCGAAAAATTGGGCAAACTTTGAATGTGTCCCCAAGTGCAGTTGCAAAAACCATCAAGCGCTACAAAGAAACTGGCTCACATGAGGACCGCCCCAGGAAAGGAAGACCAAGAGTCACCTCTGCTTCTGAGGATAAGTTTATCCGATTCACCAGCCTCAGAAATCGCAGGTTAACAGCAGCTCAGATTAGAGACCAGGTCAATGCCACACAGAGTTCTAGCAGCAGACACATCTCTACAACAACTGTTAAGAGGAGACTTTGTGCAGCAGGCCTTCATGGTAAAATAGCTGCTAGGAAACCACTGCTAAGGACAGGCAACAAGCAGAAGAGACTTGTTTGGGCTAAAGAACACAAAGAATGGACATTAGACCAGTGGAAATCTGTGCTTTGGTCTGATGAGTTCAAATTTGAGATCTTTGGTTCCAACCACCGTGTCTTTGTGCGACGCAGAAAAGGTGAACGGATGGACTCTACATGCCTGGTTCCCACCGTGAAGCATGGAGGAGGAGGTGTGATGGTGTGGGGGGTCTTTGCTGGTGACACTGTTGGGGATTTATTCAAAATTGAAGGCATACTGAACCAGCATGGCTACCACAGCATCTTGCAGCGGCATGCTATTCCATCCGGTTTGCGTTTAGTTGGACCATCATTTATTTTTCAACAGGACAATGACTCCAAACACCTCCAGGCTGTGTAAGGGCTATTTGACCAAGAAGGAGAGTGATGGGGGGCTACGCCAGATGACCTGGCCTCCACAGTCACCAGACCTGAACCCAATCGAGATGGTTTGGGGTGAGCTGGACCGCAGAGTGAAGGCAAAAGGGCCAACAAGTGCTAAGCATCTCTGGGAACTCCTTCAAGATTGTTGGAAGACCATTTCCGGTGACTACCTCTTGAAGCTCATCAAGAGAATGCCAAGAGTGTGCAAAGCAGTCATCAAAGCAAAAGGTGGCTACTGTGAAGATCCTAGAATATAAGACATATTTTCAGTTGTTTCACACTTTTTTGTTAAGTATATAATTCCACATGTGGTAATTCATAGTTTTGATGCCTTCAGTGTGAATGTACAATTTTCATAGTCATGAAAATACAGAAAAATCTTTAAATGAGAAGGTGTGTCCAAACTTTCGGTCTGTACTGTATGTCCAGGCAACTACATGTACTCAAGTGGATGTGACCCAAATAGAAATCCAAGTAATTGCCAGTAACCTGAGGAAGCGTAGCCTGGGGGGTACAGCAAGTTGGGAGAAGGTACAAAAAGAGAAATAAAATATAGATATGAGAGGACTGCAATGCTGAATAAACGATGTGCGCAGAGATGGCGCCGCGGCTCGTGTGACGCACTGTGATCTCTACTTACATCCCAACCATCCTTAACATTAAAAAAAAATGGTGATCCATCTCAGAGCACTTGTTCCATTTTGGCACCTCATTAATTTTAAAAAAAATCTTCTCCAGTGCAAGATCCGTCTCTTCCATTTGGCTTCGTGTTCTCACATGTGCGGAGACAAGTGGATACAAAGCCCATTCCAGGCTGCATGCAAGGATGCTCTTGTTTACATGCATTAACTTCAGATGCGGCGTTTGCCGTAGCGAAACACAACGGAGATGTAAAATATATGCAGATAAATAAAGGATGAGGCTCCTGATTAGAGGAAAGAATATCTCAGGTCCTCCTGACGACTGAACATAATCACATCCAATGTAATTACGCCGCTCTCTGATGTTCACTTAACCACTCAATCATTGCAGCAAAGTCTAAAAGCTCAACCATCTGATTTCTTTCATCTGCAGAGTGAAGGCTCCGCTGCTTCTTGACCTGTTTTTTTGTTGACAACTCGAATGCAACAAATATGGGTTGAGCCAGACAAGTGCTCGAAACGAGAAGGCCTGACATATTAAATTAGCCCAGATCCTTCTGAGGTGCTCTCTCCTGGCTTAAACCGTAAGAGCATCCTGTACAAGGAAGATCAATTTATAAACAGGATTAGAACTTTCTACTTTGACGGAAGGAAAAAAAAAATAAGAAAAAATGTTGTTGTCGAGCGGAAAAAAAAAAAGAAAAAGAATCATCCTGCAAGACAGAAAATGGGAAATAACAGAAGTTTTATTTTCTTATTGTTATTTTATGTTTTGGTTTTTTTTGCCAACTACAAACAGCAAAATATTTTATTAACCTCGTAAAGGGGTGGTCTATTAAAGACAACCACTTAAGGCTGGCCTCGCACATCTGCATTTCACAGTTCATGTACGGCAGGGGTCCCCAACTTGTGGCTCATGGGCCCTAGCTGTGTGGCTCCTGGGCTCCCAAGTTGTGGCTCCTGGGCCCCTGCTGTGTGGCTCCTGGGCCCCTGCTGTGTGGCTCACAGGTCCCTGCTGTATGCCTGACGGGCCCCTGCGACGGGCCCCTGCCGTGTGGCTCATGGGCCCCTGCTGCGTGGCTCATGGGCCCCTACCACATGGCTCATGGGCCCCTGCTGCTTGGCTCATGGGCCCCTGTTGTGTAGCTCATGGACCCCTGCTGTGTGCCTTATGGGTCCCTGCTGTGTGGCTCATGGGTCCCTGCTGTCTGCCTGACGGGCCCCTGCCGTGTGGCTCATGGGCCCCTGCTGCGTGGGTCATGGGTCCCTGCTGTGTGCCTGACGGGCCCCTGCCGTGTGCCTCACGGGTCCCTGCTGCGTGGCTCATGGGCCCCTGCTGTGTGCCTCACGGGTCCCTGCTGTATGCCTGATGGGCCCCTGCCGTGTGGCTCATGGGCCCCTGCTGCGTGGCTCATGGGCCCCAGCTGCGTAGCTCATGGACCCCTGCTGTGTGCCTCACGGGCCCCTACTGCGTAGCTCATGGACCTCTGCTGTGTGCCTCACGGGTCCCTGCTGTGTGGCTCATGGACCCCTGCTGTGTGGCTCATGGGCCCCAGCTGCGTAGCTCATGGACCCCTGCTGTGTGCCTCACGGGTCCCTGCTGTGTGGCTCATGGGCCCCAGCTGCGTAGCTCATGGACCCCTGCTGTGTGCCTCACGGGCCCCTACTGCGTAGCTCATGGACCTCTGCTGTGTGCCTCACGGGTCCCTGCTACGTGGCTCATGAGCCCCTGCTGTGTAGCTCATGGACCCCTGCTGTGTGCCTCACGGGCCCCTACTGCGTAGCTCATGGACCTCTGCTGTGTGCCTCACGGGTCCCTGCTACATGGCTCATGAGCCCCTGCTGTGTAGCTTGCGGCTGGTGCGAGCTCAGTGCATTATAAAGCCAGCAGAAAGACTAAGTGGAAAAAGTGGACAAGCCATGAAAAGAGTGTAGGTCAATGGCGCTGCCTCCTCCTCCTTGCTGGTGAGATCATCCCTCTCAGCGAGCATCGGCGTTCTTTATCTTCCAATATGGAGGAGAGCACAGGTGGATAATCCTTTTAAACATGGATCTGTGTTTATTGATAGTTCTTCGTCAGCCTTAAAGGATTATATGGCTCCACTCAACTCAATTCCATATTGGGGAGGCAAGCAGCACCGGTGATGTCACGTCTACTGATGCTCAGCAGGTAATGTGCACCCAGGCTCGGACTGGCCCACCGGTGAATCCTCTGGGAGGCCCTGCTGCAGGGTTGACACTGACAAGAGATGGGAGGCTTTATGCATCTCCTCTCCTAGCACAGCCTTGCACTGCTCGGCTGTCCGCACTGCCTCCTTCCCCTGCTATGCTGCCGCTAGGTGTTGGAGTCAGACTGACACCTGTGCAGGAGAGGTGCCGGTGTACCTGTCCTATTCTAATCGGTACAACAGATGGTCAACAGCTGCCGATCAGAATAACCCTGTAACGATCAATGTTAACCAATTAACCACTGGTTACCTGTCATTGGTTGCCATGAGGCTTCTATGATTTCTTTGCATAGATTAAGGCTCTGAAGGTACAAAAGGTTGGGGACCACTAGTGTACGGACTGATATCAGGACCAGTCCGGGTTCTTAAGAGTTTTTTGTTCCAAGTCAGGAGACCTACGGCTGGCCCAGATATCATGGTTCATACACGGATCATGAAATGTTGATGTGTAGAGAATCGGCCATTGGAAATCCATAAGTTTGGATCCTTCTCTCCCCAACACCATCTGTCAGGGAAGAGTCGAGCAGCATTAAATATCAGTAAAGGTCATTAAAAGTATCTAAAGGAAGTAAGAAAGAACTATGTAATCAGCTGCCAGGGGGTGAAGGAGACTCCTTCTTTCCAGAACTCACTCCCAGCAGCCAAAGAAAGGCACAAAACTAATGATAAAATTACTTTTATATGCTACAAATAATGGAAAGAACTTTACAGTTTTTCAGGAGCTTTGGCATGAAATAAACCCTTTAATTCAGAAATTTTGTCAGCAGAACTTGTGAATTATAGTAGATGCAGATGAGGTCTGACATTTTAAAACCTAACAAGCAACAAGCTGTGAATGCAGCTCTGGATGTGACTAGAGTACAAATTGAAATTTGACTAAATTAACATCTAAATTCACTTTTCACCCAAAGACAACATTATTAGTAGTTTTTTATATAATTGTCTCCTAAAATTCGTTGCATGCAGACACTTGGCATCTCCGTACCAGACAGGCAACACGGGAATCACACAGCTGGAAAATAATTGTGGGCGAGGACATAAATCCATCTGACACTTATATTGCCCGCTTTCTAATTTCAATGTTCCCATCTTGGAGGAAATGTGGAGGCAATAAATGTTAATAAGCATTGTTCATTAATATGCAGCGATCGGCCCACCGGCTCCCGGCCGCTAATGAGTGTTTGTTACACTTCAGCTCGGCGTAAATACTGCGGCGCAGCAACAGGTTTTCTGCATGAAATCCCATCCGAGGCCGTAATGTGGCGCAGAGGGTAATTAAAGTGATGTATAGTCACACATTGATAGATCTGGGCACGGACGCGCACACGATTCTCCGCAGATACCGACTATTCATCAAAGTGACAGCAGACCAGCGGAGGGGGAAATTTATTCCATTTTATATATGGATGGGATTTTTGGGGGGCAGTTTGCATTTGGGAAATGAAGACCATCTACCACTAAGGGTTAAAGAAGTCAGCCGGGACTATGTATGTGAAGCTGAGAGAATGAAACTGTCCGCCATCTTCTAATATACTTTGTGGATCAATATCTCACCATTGTCAAGATCTCTGCTTGCTGTTAGGAAAATGGAATCATTGACCCGGATGTATCAGTGAGTTCACATCAGGTTTTGGAGTAAACTTAGTAACCCCCCCCAAAAAAAAAGAGTTGCGCACAGTCCTCACTGTCTGTACTCTTCTTCTCTAAAAAAGTGAGTGCAGAGTAATAGCAGAAGAAGTTTCCAACAACTTTTGACAGATTTATTAAACTTCGCACCAGAGAATGATAGAAATGGTACCAGGCATCAATTTCATTTTCTAATAATACAAAACACGCCAAATTTATTAAGAATTCTGGAACTTTTTAAATAAATTTGGCAAAGTTTGTTCCTGCGATCTTTTTCTGAGACTGGTGTCTGATGCACTAATCTGGTAGGTCCAGATCTCACACAGCTGAGCATTTGTCACCATTGTATCCAGTCTTGTAAATAATCACTAAACAATGGGCTCTCCAGACTGACACATTGTAACAAACTATAGAGGAGGCAGATTTGTGCAGCTGTACCCTGGTTATCAGTGTAATAAAGTTACAGTATGAGAATAGCAGGTGTCTGGGTGTAAACATTAATCTTCCCCAATTCACAGAAAGTTACCAAAGATATTGAAAAGATTTAATAAAGTGACATAACAGAACATTTACTGGGGATGAAGTTTAGTTGGGGCCACAGGGTCCTGAATTGGGGGGAGTCCCCAAGTTTAACCCCTTCTACATATGGCTATATCAAACCATCACTGGAATGAAGACACAAAAGGACGTGATGAATGCGCGACGTTCCATTAACTCTTCCATCAATTATTATGTTTCCATCAATTCAATAGATTTGGAACTTGTCAGAAAATCCAATAGAAAAAAGTCAGAACAAACAGTAAATGAGAAATAATAATCCATAATGTTAAGATGTTACTTTGTTCTTACAGCTCTGTGGACGTGATTGTGGAGATTTCATTTGTGTCTGATATGAAGGAAACTCGAATTGTATCCCGTCTATTAAATGTGAATGTGTCACCTATAGGGTTTATTTTACTATATAGCACTTCATATTCATTGTCTCTAATCTTTTTTTTTTTATCTGATTATTTTACCCTATTTTCTGTACATGACTATGAGGGGCGGCCATTGTGCCTGATCTTCTGTTAACAGCACTCGGAGTTACTCTTTACAGCAGCCACTAGGACCACAAGGAAAGAATGATCCGGAAATGACTCCTCCTTAGTATAGTGGGCATGCGCTGATCTGTGCAGGGGTCACTGTGCAGAGAGGGGAAGGAAATGAACAGAAACATCACTATGACTTATGTGGGGGTGTAGTGGGCATGCTCTATGGATTAGGGGAGCCCTGACTATCACTGAATTTTATGGATAGAGTTGTCCATATGCTCTGTGACCTGGAACTGAGTTCATTGTGCAGAAAGGGGAGGAGGTGAGCTGTAACCATCACTTATTCACTTCCTTTAGGAGTGCTGTGGACATGTTCTGTGACTCACTGGGGGCAGGGAGGGGAGGAGGGGAGTTGTGACCATCACTCACTTCCATGGATAGTGGACATGTTCTGTGACTATGGTATTGGTGTCATTGTGCAGGGAGGGTGAGGAGGTGAGCTGTAACCACCACTCTGACTTCCATGGGGAGTGCTATGGACAAGCTCTGTGACTCACTGTGCGGAAAGGGGAGGAGGGGAGTTGTGACCATCACTCATTGATTTCTTTGAGAGTGTTGTTTGCATACTTTGTTTCCTGGACATTGACTTCAGGGAGAAGGTGAGCTGTGCCATCATGTGTTAATGGTGGGTTCAGTGTTAGCTCATCCTCCCAGTGATGTTTGATCCCTACTGAACATGGGGCTGGGATGATCAGTCCACATGCGACATGAGCGGGGCGGCAGCAGGACGGTCTTCAGCATTAGTGAGTTCTGGCGGTAACCGGGGTCTTGCACTCGGAGACCCCTCAGCTCTGTACGATTCGTTACATTTTCATCAGTAGATTAATAACCGGCGCCGATTTCTGTTATTCGCACTGAACAATCATCGGGTTGTTGGGTTTAACAGCCGCATGAGAAGATCCTGCGTAAATCCGGCGTCATTACGAACAATATCTCGTTACCAGAATGAGTTTCTGTTTACAGTTCCACTCTTTAACTTTTAATGTAAAATCATAAGAGTCGGAAGTGTTTCCTTTATACCGTCGCGTCTGCTGTAATTGAGGAATTCTTCACCGGCTTAAGTGCTCTCCTCGCTGCGGTGACAACATACCGATTAAGGTTTTCTGGGTTATTTCACCGAAAAAGACAAAAGATCAAATTATCAAAAATCTCTTTCTAAAAAAAAATGTTCAATAAAGCAGAGATGAAATTACATGTACACAGTGTATGAGAATCATCACTCCCAACAGACCCCGGACCGGTCCGACACAATGTATCCCTCCCATCCAATGGCGGACACAGACGGACGAGGCCCCTGTGTAAGAACAGTATACGGGGCCTCTGCAGCCCAATATCTCATCACAATGCACAATTCAAATCTGCAGAAAATATTTTCTGGCCGATTTTTGCGGACTTAACCCTTTACATGGGGAAGAGTAAAAGCCACTGCAGCATGCTATGAACTCTGGATTTCGGGCTTTTTTTAGCTGCTGTTTGTGTGGAGGATCCTCATCCACAGATCTGATTTCTGCGCGGGATCCACCCCGATCACATGGATTTCAAAAAAAAGTTTTCCAATAAATATTGTTTTGTATTGAAATAACAAAAAATCAAACTCTGATGATGGCGGAGACGGCAGAAGATGCGGCGCTGGCGGCAGACATCGCAGGGCCGGCCACGCACTCAGCAGCTCCTGTCATGGAAGCATCATCTCTAATGAAGGCATCATCCTGGCTGTCTCTGCCTCGTCGTCTCTGCCTCGTCGTCTCTGTCCCGGGCACGGAGCACTTACTCTCTATGAAGCCAATGTTTAATTATTCATTCCCCAAAACTGCGCATTAAGCGGTGGATTCTGTGACAGGTGTCCAGCTGCGCGGTGCACGGTCATGTTACAGCCGGATCATAGTGACGGCCGCTCTGGTCATTACCGGCTTCTCTATGGAACGTTCTACACATTCCAGCAAGTTTCAAAAATGCAAAATGCAACAATGTTACTGGTGATAATCACTGGGCCCATGTTACATCACGGAGCCGCTCGGCGCTCCCACAGTTTCATGCACTGCAGAACTCCGCAGTTTGGAGACAACTAATACTTGTTCATCCTGAGCAATCTGGTTCATGGCAGAAAGTCAACGTGCCAGTGCATATGGCTGACTTTCCACACAGACAGCACACCGACTGCACGCGGGCCAGTGAAAGACAATGTGCTAGTTCACAATCTATGTTTCGTACGGGCCATCACCGCATTCACTAGATTCCTCTGTTTGTAGATCCGTGCGTTTATTTACATCACATTTGCAAATGGGCCCAGTCCGATAATGGTTCTACCACGTCTGTAGATGAGGCTATGCTCAGTGATTACCACTAGGGGCACTGCAGCAGGTCTATGTCTGTAGATGAGGCTATGCTCAGTGATGACCACTAGGGGCACTGCAACGGTTCTATGTCTGTAGATGTGTCTATGCTCAGTGATGACCACTAGGGGCACTGCAGCGGGTCTATGTCTGTAGATGTGTCTATGCTCAGTGATGACCACTAGGGGCACTGCAGCGGGTCTATGTCTGTAGATGGGGCTATGCTCAGTGATGACCACTAGGGACACTGCAGCGGGTCTATGTCTGTAGATGGGGCTATGCTCAGTGATGACCACTAGGGGCACTGCAACGGTTCTATGTCTGTAGATGGGGCTATGCTAAGTGATGACCACTAGGGGCACTGCAACGGTTCTATGTCTGTAGATGAGTCTATGCTCAGTGATGACCACTAGGGACACTGCAGCAGTTCTACGTCTGTAGATGAGTCTATGCTCAGTGATGACCACTAGGGGCACTGCAGCGGGTCTATGTCTGTAGATGAGGCTATGCTCAGTGATGACCACTAGGGGCACTGCAGCGGGTCTATGTCTGTAGATGAGGCTATGCTCAGTGATTACCACTAGGGGCACTGCAGCGGGTCTATGTCTGTAGATGGGGCTATGCTAGGTGATGACCACTAGGGGCACTGCAGCGGGTCTATGTCTGTAGATGAGGCTATGCTCAGTGATGACCACTAGGGACACTGCAGCAGTTCTACGTCTGTAGATGAGTCTATGCTCAGTGATGACCACTAGGGGCACTGCAACGGTTCTATGTCTGTAGATGAGGCTATGCTCAGTGATGACCACTAGGGGCACTGCAGCGGGTCTATGTCTGTAGATGAGTCTATGCTCAGTGATGACCACTAGGGGCACTGCAGCGGGTCTATGTCTGTAGATGGGGCTATGCTCAGTGATGATCACTAGGGGCACTGCAGCGGGTCTATGTCTGTAAATGGGGCTATGCTCAGTGATGACCACTAGGGGCACTGCAACGGTTCTATGTCTGTAGATGAGGCTATGCTAAGTGATGACCACTAGGGGCACTGGAGCGGGTCTATGTCTGTAGATGAGGCTATGCTCAGTGATGACCACTAGGGGCACTGCAGAGGTTCTATGTCTTTAAATGAGGCTATGCTCAGTGATGATCACTAGGGGCACTGCAGTGGTTACTCATTTCTTTTGCATGCACTGCAGAGACGGGATCATGGTTTTTGTGCCCAAAACTTGGGTTTATTTATTTTTGCTAAACTAAATCTCAGAGTCCTGGGCACCAGCGTGAATGAGCTGAGGATGCCGGGGTTTGGCATTTCTCCTTACTCAGGTGTACAATCAAAACTTGGTAGAAAGATTTGTGCTAATGACTAGAGATGAGCGTTGTTCTACTCGAACTGTTCGCCAATCTCAAATTCGAGCTGTTTTGGGCGGTGTTCGAGCCGTTCGGCGAACACGAACAATTTGAGAAAAATTCGGCTGTTCGAGGTTATGTTCGATAACTGTTCGTGCACCAAAATCATAACTGGATTTTTTCTCAGTAATGATGAAAATTAATGTTAATACGCAGTTTGAGTGTACAGCGGGGTGGGGGGAGGGGCAGGGGATGGATCTCTGCAGGAACAATGAAGATCTCCATTTTTTTTTCTCTTTCCCGCATTTGCAGTGGGGAGGTGCAATCTGTCAGCCTATCAGCAGCGCACACACGGAGCGAAGTGCTTTTTTTCACACAAGCAAGGGCATGTGTGATTGGCAGTGTATGTCACATGTCCTTGCCCTATAAGACCAAGCCATTTTCCCCGTCGCCACCATTTTCTCACTGCTGCAGCTGCGTGTTAGACGGCACCGCTGTTGCTGTGTGCGCTATACCTTGTTAATTTCAAGCCAATTTTCGCACAAATATACAGATAGCTTGGGAGTAGGGAATAGTTGTGATTGCAGTCCTTTTAAGGACTAGGTTACAGCATTTCCTACGACTTTTATCAGGGAGGTCTGTGCTCTTAAATAGATAGATTGTGGGAGTAAAGACTAATTGTAATTGGAGTCCTTTTCAGGACTAGGTTACATCAGTTCCTATCAGTTTTTGCCAGGCAGGTCTGTGCCAGTGCTGTGCAAGTTTTTTTCATAGCATTTGGCTGAATCTAGCAAAGCTAATCCTTTTTGGCCTATTGCAGAGTGTGTTAGTCAGTGGAGTAGCCTATCTGTGTTGCAAGATATACCACCTGTGTATAGAATACCAATTTTTTTACTGTACCTAGTGAAGTAAAATCTTTTGGGCATAGCATCATTCTATTAGTCCATCTATACTGACCTCCATCAGGTTGCAAATTAAAAATAATTTTTTTCTGCATCTAGCTCTGAAAAAATATTTGGGCTTCTAGCAGTGTGTGGGACTTGGTCTATTAGTCCATCTATACTGACCTCCATCAGGTTGCAAATTAAAAATAATTTTTTTCTGCATCTAACCCAGCCAATAGTTTTGGCCTAATACCACAGTTTGGCCACTCAGCTCTGCTCGGTTACCATCCATTGTTTTTTTGTGCAAACAACTCCAGAGTTGTGAATTAGTTAACCACCAAAATGAGTGGAAAAAGGCCTGCTGCTGGTGGAAAGGGGAATAGGCGTGTTGGGAAGGGGAAAAAAGGTTGTGTCCGTGGGGTAGGTGCAGAAGAAAGACCATCTTCCAGCCAAACTAAAATGTCTACTTCTTTTAGCGGACAATGTGATAAGATCCCTTTCTTACGGCCACGCCAATCGCTACAAATTCCAGATGAGGCACAAAAACAGCAGGTGCTTCAACGGATATCAAGTGCTCCTTTAAGTGGGCTCTCCTCCACATCAACTTCAACATCACAAATACTCCAGTCCTCAAAGGTGTCACCCAAATCGCACTTGCTTCCTCACAGCTCCCAAATCTCCAGCTGCCCGTCTGAGTATGAGGTAGAACAGATGGTTGAGTCTGCAGAGCTGTTTACTCATACTATAGCCTGGGAATCAGAGGTCGACTCCAGCGCTTCTGTGAATCCAGACGAGGAAATGATCTGCACTGATGCCCAGAATCTTTATGAGTCTTATCCAGGACCAGACGCAGAAGGTTCTGACCATAATGTAGACCCTCATTCCCAAACTGTAACTCCTGTTGGTGGAGACAATGAGGAAGACGATGATAAGACTCAAATACCTGATTGGAGCGACAACTTTAGTTTTTTGTCAGGGCAGGAACAGGTTGGCTCTGAGGACGACGGGTGTGATAACGCACAGGGTGATGATGATGAGGTCGGAGATCCCACTTACTGTCAACCCACAGTCAGCCAAGAGATGAGGTCAGCAGAGGAGGTGGAGGAAGATGCTAGTGACGACGAGGTCAGGTTGCGCCTTCCTGGACAGAGACGTAGTACTGGAAGCACGTCAACAACTGCATCCTCAAACACAACTCTGCCTCTCACCACAAGTCGTGGTGGCTCTTCAGGTCGCATGGGTGCTAAGCCTTGCATAGCCTGGGCATTTTTTCAGATCGATAAAGATGACCCAACTCGTGTTATCTGTAACATTTGTCAGCAAAAGCTAAGTAGAGGCCAAAAAATACATAGTTTGAGTACTTCATGCATGAACCGGCACATGGACATGAAGCATAAGTTGCAGTGGGAAGCTCAGTGTGCTACAATGTGGTCTAGCCGGCCGGGCCAACCACCGTCTGCCATATCTTGTGCCTCTTCATCCTCTGTGACTGGGGGGACAGCAGTCACACCTGTTTTGGGGCGCAGACCTGCCACCTCTTTACCCGCAACAGCCAGCGTGATTGGCAGGTCATCATTTTCTTTGGAGGTGGTAACACCAGCTGGTCTTGAGCGCTGTCCGACATCGATAGCACCACCTTTGGATCAAGGCAACCTAACATGTCCACCTGCATCTTCCTCACAGACCGGCAGTTTGCCGGGGACACCCTTATCAACCCCGTCTAAGCACAATAGCCAGCCCTCGGTCCCTCAGATGTGGACAAGTAAAAGACCATTTCCTCCTAGCCATGAGAAAGCTAAGAGGTTGAATTTCACCATCTGCAAGCTCTTGGCTACAGAAATGCTGCCTTTCCGCCTGGTGGACACAGAGGATTTTCGAGACCTTATGTCCGTCGCAGTGCCCCAGTACCAGATGCCCAGTCGGCACTACTTCTCAAAGAAAGGTGTGCCTGCGCTCCACCAGCATGTCGCACACAACATCACCGCTTCTTTGAGAAACTCTGTGTGTGACAGGGTGCATTTCACCACAGACACTTGGACGAGTAGGCATGGACAGGGGCGTTACATGTCGCTGACTGGGCACTGGGTAACTATGGTGACAGCAGGACAAGGGGCTGCTGTCCAAGTCTTGCCGTCCCCACGAGTTGTGCGTCAATCCTCTTTATGTCATTTTTCCTCCACTGCTTCTGCCTCCTCAACCTCCTCTCGGTCTTCCACCTGCACCCAAAGCCTGTCTGGTCATGCCACAAGCTTTCTAACTGCGCAGAAGGGATCCTGCACACCTCCTTACTATGCTGGCAGTAGGGCTCAACGTCATCAGGCGGTTTTTACATTGAAATGTCTGGGAAATGTGAGTCACACAGCTGAGGAGTTGTGTTCAGCTCTGGAGAACCAATTTCATGAATGGTTGTCTCCACTGGACCTGAAACCAGGGAAGGCCGTGTGCGACAATGCTGCAAACCTGGGTGCGGCCCTTCGCCGGGGCAATGTCACACACGTGCCTTGTATGGCTCACGTGTTGAACCTGGTTGTCCAGCAATTTTTAGCCCACTATCCCAGACTAGATGGCCTTCTGCAGAGGGCACGGTCGCTGTGTGCTCACTTCCGCCGTTTGCATCCCGCAGCTCAGCGACTTACATCTCTACAGAAGTCGTTGGGCCTGCCACTTCACCGGCTAAAATGCGATGTGCCTACCCGGTGGAATTCAACTCCGCACATGTTGCAGCGACTGTGGCAGCACCGACAAGCCCTGGTGCAATCTGTTCTGACGTATAGCCTGGGCCAACGAGATTCAGAGGTGGGGCAAATCACGCTGGAGGAGTGGTCTCAGATCAGGGACCTATGCACCCTTCTGCACAGTTTTGAAATGGCGACGAAGATGTTTAGTGCTGACGATGCCATTATCAGCATGACTATTCCGGTGATTTACATGCTGGAGCACATGTTAAACAGAATTCGGAGTCAGGTGGTGGCACAAGAGGAGGTGGAGGAAGTAGAGGAGGAGGAGTTGTATGCGGAAGGGCTAACATCTGCAAGGTCCAGACGGTCGGCAGCACCAGGGCGGCAGGCATGTGAGGGTGGGGGAGATGGTTTTACCAGGGCGCATGGTAGCAGCCAAACTAGTGAGGAAGGTGCAGGAGCCCAGGAAGAAGTGGAGGACGAACTGATGGAAGACTCATCAGATGAGGGAGACCTTGATCACATTTCTGTTGTGCGAGGTTGGGGGGAGAGGACAGAGGAAGGAAGCATGATTGTTACCTCGCCACCAACACAACAGGGACTTGGTGCTCCTGGATGCGCAACACACATGAGTGCCTTCTTGCTGTACTACCTGCAACATGACCCTCGAATTGTGAGAATTAGAAATAATCCTGACTACTGGGTTGCCACACTGTTAGATCCCCGGTACAAAAGTAAATTTGCAGAAATTATTCCTGCCATAGAAAGGGATGCACGCATGCAGGAGTATCAGCAGAGACTGTTGCAGAATCTTACATGTGCTTTTACACAAAACACCAGTGGTGCACGTAGTGAATCTCACAGTTCCAACTTGCCAACCGTGGTCTGTATGGAGTTGTTCAATAAAGGGCCCAAAATTAAGATAACATAGATGGGAGAGGTCTCTATGAATAGGAATTCCTAAGTATTTGATACCCTGTGAGGGCCAGGCAAAGGGAAAGTTGGACTGGATGGAATCCTATATGGATTTGGGGAGGGAGACATCGAGGGCCTCAGACTTCGCTGCATTGATTTTAAAATTTTACCATGTAACAAAGTGATCTATTTCAGCCATAACAGCAGGGATGGATATATGTGATTGAGTGATATATACTAGGACATCATCAGCAAATAGAGAGCACTTGTACTCGGTGCCTCCCACCTCAATCCACCTAATATTGGGGTTATGGCGAATTGATGAGAGCAGGTGCTCCGTCACTAGGATGTATAAGAGAGGGGACAGAGGACATCCCTGCCTTGTCCCATTGGTGATTGTGAAAGGTGATGAAAATGTTCTGACGCACCCCCTGGGCCTTGGGACACCCGGAGCCGGACCCTTTTTGGTGGATGCTGGTGGTTGTAGTCTTCGTGGCGGCGATCCGGTTCCGTGGCTCAGGGCGGTCAAACCAGTGGCGGAACTATTTATGTGGTTTTGATGTTTAAATGTCCGACTACGCCACCCGTGGATTGCGGTCAGAGTGAACCGCCGCTACAGGGCAGACCGCTAAGGCTGGTGTTGTGGGTGCAGCAGAGCGTAGCATAACTCCCCACGGGAGGAGTATAGCCTCAGGGCAGTGTATGCGGAGGATGGGGGTGATGGTGCAGGGCAGCAGCAGTAACGACACGGAGTCAGTGATGCAGTTCAGGGCCTTTACTCACAGTTCTTATTATCCAGACCACGTCTGCAGGTAACGGCTGCCCACGTCGTACTGTGCTCACCAGGTGAGGGGCTCAGACAACTCCCAGATAACTTTGGAGCGCTTCACAGGACCACCTTTGTGTGTCCTTTGTCTGGCCTTTCTTACCAACACTTCTGTCCGGCTGCCTCGGGCCTCCTCTTGGTAAACTTGGCGCCAGTTTCCCTGACCCTATGTGGTGCCTTCCTAGCGGGTGGAGCAAGGGGCTGCGCCACATAAAATGTCAGAGCCTCCGGTTTCTAGCTGAGGGTCGTTTCCTGCCTCCACTAGTTCGGGGACCGGTCTCCCCCTTTGGCCTGACCCCTCCACGCAGGTGGATTCGGGCGTGCGGTGGCGACTCGGCCGTCCGCACCCCTGGGATCCCTTCATTCCTCGTTCCTGGAGCCTTCTCCGCTCCTCTTCCTTCCTTCTCCCTCTTGCAGGCCTGGGCCTCTGTTACTAGGCCCGCCTCCGGAGCAGAGCTCATGCAGAGCCCCTGCTCCCTGCCACTTCTGCTCAGACTTCTCTGCACTGAACTAAGATGGTGCCCACCTTTTATACTCCCTTCTCAATGCACCCAGGAACTGCTTCCTCCCTGCTCCTGCACTGCAGGGTTCCCCTTCCTCAGTGTTCCCTCCCCCCACTCCAGCCAGGGACAGGGACTGTCGTGCCCATCTCAGGGGCATATTGGTCGCCCTGCCCCACGGCATTGTGGTGTAATGCATGCAGGTGTCGGGTCCTGATCCACACTCCATCCTTATCTGAGAGTGAGATATCACACCTCTGGGTGAGGTGCAATACGTCTGTAGCAACCGAGCCCTCGGTGCTACAGTTCCATTTATCTTCAGCCTAGGTGACGTATTGTGATACAGGGCCGTGATTTTGGCTATAAAAGGGTCCCCTAGACCCCTACCCCAAGCTTTTTAAGAGAATCATATATGGCGTGCCAGGAGACTCTATGGAATGCTTTCTCAGCATCCAACGAGAGTATCTACTTACAAATTTTTAACTGCATCTAGCCCAGGAAATACTTTGTGCCTAGTAGCAGTGTCTGCTAGTCAGCGGATTATCCCGGCTGTTAAGCAAGCTACACCACCTATAGTTTGGACACTTAATTTTTTCAAAGGAAATGCTTCGGGACCACGGGATACTTAGTGAAGAGCATCAGGAGGCACCCCAAGGCATAGGGGCTGGGACTGGCACTAGGATGCCTTGCGGTGGACAGCCGAGCTCGATCCTTATAAAAGCTTTTTAACTGCAGCAGCTTTAGTGGACGCTACTGGAGCTGGAATTACGCGGCTGCTGGCATGAGACTTGCCCTCCAATAGATCCTTGTAAATGGATTTAAAGTGTATTCATTCAAATTAGAGGGACAATTTAAATTAAAAAGCTTAGAGCTGCCTCCACCACAGGGGGGCTCGCTCGACCCACCAGCGGACAGGCACCAGTATTGGGAGAGGGGGGCTGGCCGTCAGGGTTCACCGCGGCTCTGGCACAAACCCGGCGACACGGAGGTGGCACGGGCAGGAGCGGACTGGCCGTCTCGGCTTCTCACTTTTTGGATTTTAGAAGGGCATGACATGCCTATATCTGTGTCTCCCCCTCCTTTTACTCCTCCACCTCTTTTCTTTTCGCATGACTATATGTACTTGTCACTTTTCCATGTGTTAGTTGTGTCTTCTGAGCAGTTTGTCAGCTTTTGGACACCTTTGAAGGTGTTTTCTATGTGTTTCTATGTGTTTTTGTTTGCCTGCCATTGGTTTTAACGGTGTTCGAAGGTGTTCGACGAACAGTTCGACGAACAGTTCGGCGAACACACGGGTGTTCGACGAACCGAACCGAACTCGAACACTACGGGGGTGGCTCAACACTACTAATGACCCCCCATGGGAGCGTCTGCTGGGGCCGGACTGATCTGCAGAAGTAAAACTGATAAGGGTCCTGATGCAATCCTTAGCTCAGCAAGGAGGCGATCGACTGGAACAATTAATGAAATAACATGAAAATCTGCAGAAAATGCCAAGAAAATGCAGAAGGTAATAATATTTCCTTAGAAGAGAAAGAGTCAGATCAACAAATTACCCCAAACAGAAGGGGCTAAAGGACGGAATAGTCACATATGGATCTATGGTCACCGAACAGTCTCCCCATAATGCCGCGCAAGCTGCTGGTCACGAGGTATAGCGGGATTATACAGCCCTGCGTGGCGTCATTTACTATATACCGTCTGTTTATTATTTGTGCAGAGAATGGAAACATTGTAAAGAATTGTTATTAGGCAGCTGAGCGGGATACGGTGCAGTCACACTGATAATTGGGTATGATACGACATTGGTGCACTATATGACAGTAAATCATGAGGGTGGGGGGCTACAGAAAAAGCACACAAGGCTCCGTCCAATATACAAGACTTGTATCAAGATAGCAATTATTACTTGCCATAAAGTAGGTGATTCTGTGCCGATCTCTGGGGTCGGAGCAGTGTTGAGGGAAGGCACCAACGTCCCTGGTTAGGGATCTGAGTCACGGTACCAAGCTGTTGAGGGAGGGCAATGGCCCTTCATGGTTGACCAAGTGAGTGTCAAATTATTATGTTGATTGCGCAATCTAACAGGGAACCATACGGAGACAGTGCTCTGTACGGGAGGATTCAACGAATCTCTGATCCCGTTTATTTTGCTTAGCATTTTATATTGTTTTGAGTATATCAATAGCCAATCACCTACAGCCATACTACAGTACTACAGGCTTGAGCCAATGTTAGTGCAATTATTACGGAAACACATATATGGTCATATTATCATCGTTAGTTCGAAGCACGATGGAAATTTACAAGGTCAATCCTGGCCTAGACTAGTTAGATAACAGGAGCAGGGTGTCTGACAAAATGTTCTTGTGAGAAAAAGTTAGTGTGAGAAAGTTCCATGTAAAGCATGAGAAAAGAAGGAAAGAAGTATGTTATGCAAGGAGTGATAATAACATGATTTTGAAACAAGCAGACAAAATGGAGTTGCTATAGCATGAATATCAATATGTCCTTTACAGCACAATCTAGTATCAGGCAGGGGAGAATCATTTCCTCTGCTTGACTCAGATGCACAGACAGACTTGTTTCTCTGGGGGAAAAAAATGGCCATATTGTGTCTATGTTCCCAAGTAGAGTAAATGCTGCATTTTTTTTTCTGCTGCTTTTTTTGTGCAGAAAATCTGCTGTATTTAAAGTTTTAAGTCCAAGCAAAGTGGACGTGATGCCATGAAACCGCCGAGCCACCGTGCGATTAACACTGCTGCTGAACTGTGTGGTTACTGGTGCTTCTTTACCTAGAGGCTTTGAAAAATGCATTAAAAAATATTAAAAAAAACATTGCACTTTCATGCACTAGGAGCGCAGACTTGGCACAGAGTTTTTGATTATTGTTTTAGGCATTTTTTCAGGTTTCACATAGAAGGGCATAAATATACAACTTTTTGATGTTGCAATTGTGATGCAGACGACTTCATAAATTTCCCCAAAGTTTCTAGTTCTGTAGTAGTTAGTCATCAAGTTACATCTTCTTTTATGTCGCCATCTTGGCCCCCAGTTGTGCATAGTAAATAGCATGGATTATGGTATAGCCTTGCATAAATCCATTACCTACTAATTGTCCTGCTTTCCTCCATGGAGTTTGATCTTCAGCCTCACGGCTATCCCTGCCACATAGAGGTTCCAGTGAGGACTGTACAGCGGGGCTGGAGGAACATTACACTGGACTCGCTCCTCTGGGGAGGTCCTTAGAGACAGACAGAAGTTCGAGTTTCTGTGCAGAACGGACATCACAATCCACATTAGTAAATTCATATCAATCAATTCACCACTTGTTGATATACAAGTTCTTTTGTAAAGTATCAAGGCAAGAAAAAAAAGCAGAAAAAAACATAAATCCCGAAAAAAGCAATAATGACACAAGATAACTGAAGCGTGAAAATAGGGAAAAATAGCAGAACAGACAAGGGGCCGCTTATGGATTGTTTTCAAGTCAACAGGTAATGACTTACAGATGGGCTCCGGCACAATGAAGAGACTTGGCAGGTTACAGTTATGAAAGTATCAGGACGTTCGCCATCAAATTACTTCTCAATGAAGCATGAAAGTCACAAACAGACAATACCGTCCTAAAGAAGAAGTGCGGAGAATGCAGAGACCGGAGTCATAACGACTTATAATGTCGCACTAAGTACATAATGGCGGTATAATTCCACCACATGGTCCCCGCACTGATTAATGATCAGGCAGATGTACGGCAGTGGGTGCGCTCTAATATACGTCATATGGCATTGGTAAGGTGTCACGGGCGGCACATATGATGTCATAGCAGTGGGAGCGGACGGTGCATTTGGTCTTCAGTACAATGTATCAAAGCATCGCCTTCATTGATGGAACACGGACGTGGATGACAACGAGCAACTACAATGCTGCTTATAACTACAGTACAGACCAAAAGTTTGGACACAACTTCTCATTTTAAGATTTTTCTATATTTTCATGACTATGAAAATTGTACATTCACACTGAAGGCATCAAAACTATGAATTACCACATGTGGAATTATATACTTAACAAAAAAGTATGAAACAACTGAAAATATGTCTTATATTCTAGGTTCTTCAAACTAGCCACCTTTTGCTTTGATGACTGCTGAAGGAGTTCCCAGAGATGCTTAGCACTTGTTGGCCCTTTTGCCTTCACTCTGCGGTCCAGCTCACCCCAAACCATCTCGATTGGGTTCAGGTCTGGTGACTGTGGAGGCCAGGTCATCTGGCGTAGCCCCCCATCACTCTCCTTCTTGGTCAAATAGCCCTTACACAGCCTGGAGGTGTGTTTGGGGTCATTGTCCTGTTGAAAAATAAATGATGGTCCAACTAAACGCAAACCGGATGGAATAGCATGCCGCTGCAAGATGCTGTGGTAGCCATGCTGGTTCAGTATGCCTTCAATTTTGAATAAATCCCCAACAGTGTCACCAGCAAAGCACCCCCACACCATCACACCTCCTCCTCCATGCTTCCCGGTGGGAACCAGGCATGTAGAGTCCATCCGTTCACCTTTTCTGCGTCGCACAAAGACACGGTGGTTGGAACCAAAGATCTCAAATTTGGACTCATCAGACCAAAGCACAGATTTCCACTGGTCTAATGTCCATTCCTTGTGTTCTTTAGCCCAAACAAGTCTCTTCTGCTTGTTGCCTGTCCTTAGCAGTGGTTTCCTAGCAGCTATTTTACCATGAAGGCCTGCTGCACAAAGTCTCCTCTTAACAGTTGTTGTAGAGATGTGTCTGCTGCTAGAACTCTGTGTGGCATTGACCTGGTCTCTAATCTGAGCTGCTGTTAACCTGCGATTTCTGAGGCTGGTGACTCAGATAAACTTATCCTCAGAAGCAGAGGTGACTCTTGGTCTTCCTTTCCTGGGGCGGTCCTCATGTGAGCCAGTTTCTTTGTAGCGCTTGATGCTTTTTGCACCTGCACTTGCGGACACATTCAAACTTTTCCCAATTTTTCGGACTGACTGACCTTCATTTCTTAAAGTAATGATGGCCACTCGTTTTTTTTTACTTGGCTGCTTTTTTATAGCCATAATACAAATTATAACAGTCTATTCAGTAGGACTATCAACTGTGTATCCACAAGACTTCTGCACAACACAACTGATGGTCCCAACCCCATTTATAAGGCAAGAAATCCCACTTGTTAAACCTGACAGGGCACACCTGTGAAGTGAAGACCATTTCCAGTGACTACCTCTTGAAGCTCATCAAGAAATGCCAAGAGTGTGCAAAGCAGTCATCAAAGCAAAAGGTGGCTACTTTGAAGAACCTAGAATATAAGACATATTTTCAGTTGTTTCACACTTTTTTGTTAAGTATATAATTCCACATGTGGTAATTCATAGTTTTGATGCCTTCAGTGTGAATATACAATTTTCATAGTCATGAAAATACCGAAAAATCTTTAAATGAGAAGGTGTCTCCAAACTTTTGGTCTGTACTGTATGTCGGTATTAAATGACGAAATTAAGGCAGACATAGTAACCAGTCAGAGCGATTAGCAGGGGCCCCTATACATGACCTTCATCTGGGCCCCCATCTGTCAGGCTGCACCTCATTTACAGGCATATTCACAATAGTCACACATACAGTACAGACCAAAAGTTTGGACACACCTTCTCATTTAAAGATTTTTCTGTATTTTCATAACTATGAAAATTGTACATTCACACTGAAGGCATCAAAACTATGAATTACCACATGTGGAATTATATACTTAACAAAAAAGTGTGAAACAACTGAAAATATGTCTTATATTCTAGGTTCTTCAAAGTAGCCACCTTTTGCTTTGATGACTGCTTTGCACACTCTTGGCATTCTCTTGATGAGCTTCAAGAGGTAGTCACCGGAAATGGTCTGCCAACAATCTTGAAGGAGTTCCCAGAGATGCTTAGCACTTGTTGGCTCTTTTGCCTTCACTCTGCGGTCCAGCTCACCCCAAACCATCTCGATTGGGTTCAGGTCTGGTGACTGTGGAGGCCAGGTCATCTGGCGTAGCCCCCCATCACTCTCCTTCTTGTTCTAATAGCCCTTACACAGCCTGGAGGTTGTTTGGGGTCATTGTCCTGTTGAAAAATAAATGATGGTCCAACTAAACGCAAACCGGATGGAATAGCATGCCGCTGCAAGATGCTGTGGTAGCCATGCTGGTTCAGTATGCCTTCAATTTTGAATAAATCCCCAACAGTGTCACCAGCAAAGCACCCCCATACCATCACACCTCCTCCTCCATGCTTCATGGTGGGAACCAGGCATGTAGAGTCCATCCGTTCACCTTTTCTGCGTCGCACAAAGACACGTTGGTTGGAACCAAAGATCTCAAATTTGGACTCATCAGACCAAAGCACAGATTTCCACTGGTCTAATGTCCATTCCTTGTGTTCTTTAGCCCAAACAAGTCTCTTCTGCATGTTGCCTGTCCTTATCAGTGGTTTCCTAGCAGCTATTTTACCATGAAGGCCTGCTGCACAAAGTCTCCTCTTAATAGTTGTGGAAGAGATGTGTCTGCTGATAGAACTCTGTGTGGCATTGACCTGGTCTCTAATCTGAGCTGCTGTTAACCTGTGATTTCTGAGGCTGGTGACTCGAATAAACTTATCCTCAGAAGCAGAGGTGACTCTTGGTCTTCCTTTCCTGGGGCGGTCCTCATGTGAGCCAGTTTCTTTGTAGCGCTTGATGGTTTTTGCAACTGCACTTGGGGATACTTTCAAAGTTTTCCCAATTTTTTGTACTGACTGACCTTCATTTCTTAAAGTAATGATGGCCACTTGTTTTTCTTTACTTAGCTGCTTTTTTCTTGCCATAATACAAATTCTAACAGTCTATTCAGTAGGACTATCAGCTGTGTATCCACCTGACTTCTGCACAACACAACTGATGGTCCCAACCCCATTTAAAGACAAGAAATCCCACTTATTAAACCTGACAGGGCACACCTGTGAAGTGAAAACCATTTCCGGTGACTACCTCTTGAAGCTCATCAAGAGAATGCCAAGAGTGTGCAAAGCAGTCATCAAAGCAAAAGGTGGCTACTTTGAAGAACCTAGAATATAAGACATATTTTCAGTTGTTTCACACTCTTTTGTTAAGTATATAATTCCACATGTGGTAATTCATAGTTTTGATGCCTTCAGTGTGAATGTACAATTTTCAAAGTCATGAAAATACAGAAAAATCTTTAAATGAGAAGGTGTGTCCAAACTTTTGGTCTGTACTGTATATACATGATACACACACACACACAGACATATATATACATTATACACACACATATATCCATTATACACACACACACATACATTATACACACACACATACATTATACACACACACATATATACATGATACACACACACAGACATATATATACATTATACACACACACAGACATATATATCCATTATACACACACATACATAGCACAAACATGCGCACTAACATTTATAATGTACACACGCAACATATGCATATACACAATGACAATAAATGTGAATGCTATTGTGAAGATGTGCGGTTGTGGGTTGTAATAATCACATAGGCTGGTTAAATATACAACTATTTTTTTATTCCTTCCGTCCACAGTCTTACAGCAATTCCACGTAGATGGTCACAATACAATGTCCCCAGTCTACAAAATCTCCAATAAACACAACAATAAGATGGACTGGTGCTCCGTGCTGGAAAAAGTCTGTGACCAGCTCCTCACAGCTATAATTGCTTCTCATTATTTTTAGTAATTTTATAGAAATAAAAATCCCATTTTACCACTAATATATAAGTATATAAAGATGTTTTGTTATGTACCAGTGCAATATACCTGTAAGGAAGAAAACCATTTAGACTTTCAGACAGAGAAAATCCTCCCCGGTCCTTACTTTCTACACTATAATGCCTTTTTTTCTTCTCAGCCAAAACTTCTACATAAAGTAAAGAAAACAAACCGATGGCACCAGATCAGCGGCGGCGGCGACGGCTGATATTTCCTCTTCTTATAAGGAGATTTATAACTTGAAGCGATTTCTGTATAAAAATAAAAAAATAAAACACAAGAGACCGGAGGGAATCCAAAATCTGTAATTCGTAGATATTGACTAGAAATCCGTGACACAGATAAATGTGTTTCATTTAAGCCGTCCCTTTTCTGTGTGTTATCTCACTTAGTAAGATTCAGCGAAGTTCAATAATCTGTTTAGGTGTGAACGCGTCCTGTGTCGCTACATGTATCATGCAAATCATCCCCTACAGACATGACCACGAAGCGAGTATACACCGGATCCACACAGGGGCCGGGTCCACTAATCACATACAGACGGGATCAAAGTATCCGAACCATAGCAAGATTACTAGAGAAGACCACCCTACACATTAACCCCTTCACGCCATGGCCATTTTTAGTTTTTGTTTTTTTTTCTATTTTTTCCTCCCCTTCTTCATAATTTGTTTTATTTTTTCCATCACTATGGCCATATGAGGGCTTGGTTTTTTTTGTGGGACTAGTTGTACTTTTGAATGACACCATTGATTTTACCATATCGTATATTGGAAAATGGGGAAAAAATGACAAGTGCGGTGAAAAAAAAGTGCAATTCCACAACTGTTTTTTGGGGTTTTTATTTACCATGTTCATTATATGGTAAAACCGACCCGACAATATAATTCCACAGGTCATTACGATGTTGCAGATTCCAAACATGTATAGGTTCTTTTTTATTTAAGTGGTGAAAAAAAAATCTGAAATTTGAATGAAAAAAAGACCCGTAGCGTCTCCATTTTTTGGGGTCTAGGGCCGGGTGAGGGCTTATTTTTTACGCGCCGAGCTGACGTGTTTATTGATACAATTTAGGGATAGATACAATGTTTGATCGTCCATTATTGCATTTTATTGCAATGTGAAGAGGCCAAAAAAATGGAATTCTGGCGTTTAAATTTTTTTTCTCGTTCCCACATTTACTGATCGGATTAATTTACTATATATTTTGATAACTCGGACATTTCTGATACCAAATATGTGTATTTTTAATTGTTTTATTTTCAATGGGGCAAAAGAGGGATGATTTTAACTTTTTTTTTTCACATTTTTAAATACTTTTTTTTCACTTTATTTAATAGTCCCCTTAGAGAACTTGAAGCCGCGATCGTCTGATCACCTGTGCGATACATAGCAGAGCTTCAGCACTGACAAGTATAGCAAATATCACGAGCCGCCATTCACAGGAGCATCGTAATGACCAGTATGGGGGTCTTCTGCAGACCACCAGCTGTCATGGCAACCCATTGGTGCCATAACATGACGGGCACCAATAGGAGGGATGAATGACACACTTCTGGCCGGCACGTGTCAAATCCGGCTGATAAGAGACTGACAGCGGCATTTATGAGGTTAACAACCGTGGGCGCAGCACTGATCCACCCGCGGCTGTTAAAAGGCACATTGACAGGTGATTAAATCAGCTGTCATGTGCGGGGAATGATGCGGGCTCAACACCGGAGCCCGCATCAATGTCAGAGACACAACAAATGGCATAAATATACGTCATATGTCATGAAGGGGTTAACTCATTATAGGGTGAAACGATATATGGAAATTGTATATATTGCTAGGAATGTGGGACGTTGCACCAAGCTGCGTAATATTTATTTATTGTCCTCACTTGTATAGCGCCATTAATTCCACAGCGCTGTATAGACATCATCATAACTGTCCCCATTGGGGCTCACAATCTACATTCCCTATCAGTTTTTGGAGTGTGGGAGGAAACTCACGCAAAAACGGGGCGAACAAACAAACTTTGTTGTCCTTGGTGAGATTTGAACCCATGACTCCGGCACTGAACATGCGCTGATAACTCTCAGCCCGTGTGAAAGAGCCGGAAGTAGTCTGCAATCTGCAAAGTCTCTACATAGTGGATGGACTGTCAGGTCTGATACAATGTTTCATAATAAACTTTTGAGACTGTAAACACAAAGCTCATCATAAACACATGATGAATGAGAAGTATTTATGTAACATCGCTACACAGTATAGAATACAGAACAGTTCTATTCCCAGATTCCTTCCCATTAATCTTTCCTGCTTCTGTACCGGATGAGGAATAATGCAGCGCTCTCACGCTCTCTCGTTCTCTCGCTTTCTCTCTTTCTCACTCTCTCTTTCTCTCTCTCTCTTTCGCACTCTCTCTTTCTCTCTCTCTTTCTCACTCTCTCTTTCTCACTCTTTCTCTCTCTCTCTCGCTTTCTCTCTTTCTCACTCTCTCTTTCTCACTCTCTCTCTCTTTCTCACTCTCTCTCACTATCTCTCTCGCTTTCTCTCTCTCTTTCTCACTCTCTCTCACTATCTCTCTCGCTCTCTCGCTTTCTCTCTTTCTCTCTCTCTCACTCTCTCTTTCTCTCTCTCTCGCTTTCTCTCCTTCTCTCTCTCTTTCTCACTCTTTCTTTCTCACTCTCTCTCTCTCTCGCTCTCTCTCTTTCTCTCTCTCTCTTTGTCACTCTCTCTCTCTTTCTCTCTCTCTCTTTCTCACTCTCTCTCTTTCTCTCTCTCTCTTTCTCTCTCTCTTTCTCTCTCTCTCACTATCTCTCTCGCTTTCTCTCTTTCTCTCTCTCTTTCTCACTCTCTCTTTCTCACTCTCTCTCTTTCTCTCTCTCTCTTTCTCTCTCTCTTTCTCTCTCTCTCTCTTTCTCACTTTCTCTCTTTCTCTCTCTCTCTTTCTCGCTCTCTCTCTTTCTCTCTCTCTCTTTCTCTCTCTCTCTTTCTCACTCTCTCTTTCTCACTCTCTCTTTCTCACTCTCTCTTTCTCACTCTCTCTCTCACTTTCTCTCTTTCTCTCTCTCTCTTTCTCTCTCTCTCTTTCTCTCTCTCTTTCTCTCTCTCTTTCTCTCTCTCTCTTTCTCACTGTCTCTCTTTCTCTCTCTCTCTTTCTCACTCTCTCTGTTTCTCACTCTCTTTCTCACTCTCTCTCTTTCTCACTCTCTCTCTTTCTCTCTCTCTCTTTCTCTCTCTCTCTCTCACTCTCTCTTTCTCACTCTCTCTCTCACTTTCTCTCTTTCTCTCTCTCTTTCTCTCTCTCTCTCTTTCTCTCTCTCTTTCTCTCTCTCTCTCTTTCTCACTCTCTCTTTCTCACTCTCTCTCTCACTTTCTCTCTTTCTCTCTCTCTCTTTCTCTCTCTCTCTTTCTCACTCTCTCTCTTTCTCTCACTCTTTCTCTCTTTCTTACTTTTGGCGCTGAGCTGCAGTTACAGACAATCCATAGACAGGTGCAGGTTTATTCCGCTTTGCTTATACAGCACTATTAATTCCACAGCTTTAGAGGCATCGTCATTAGGATGAGTGGACCCGTGGAAGTTCAGGTTCTGGTACCCAACCTGAACTTTAGTCTAAAGTTTGGTTCAGGTAGCAGAACTATACCCGAACTTGAACCAGAACCCGAAAACCATTGAAAACAATGGAGACCCGAACTTTGGTTCTCTCTCTCTCTCCCTCGGAACACCGAACATTAAAATGGACTTGTTAGCAAGTAGTCAACAAATAAATGTGTCACTCCAAACATCAATATAAATAACACAATACCCACTGACGTAAAGTCTAGGGTAAAAAAGGAGTATAGATAAAAAACATAAAACTGTAAATAATTTGTTTCAATCAATTAAAAAAACAAAACAGTAGACAAAATGTATGAAATAAGTAGGAGACTAAGTAAAGCCGCAGGAAAAAAGGCACCAAACCTAAATCATATTTTAAGGTAATACAACACTGCATAAAGACATCCTAAAGATGCCCACACTACCCTGATGAATGAAATATTCTAATGAAGTATGAATCCTTCAACAAAATAAGGAGTGGAAAAAGTATATGTAAAGGGTATATAAGCCACACACCCTTAACACATAGTATCATTAATAGAATTCTCACCTGAAGTAGATACGTACGAAAGGATATGCTGACACCATTACATCATTAATACATGCCATAAGGTTCATCATCAAGAGGCTAAACTGCAAATTCAGACAATTGTAACTAGTTTGTTTAATGATTTACATACCATTCTCAGGACTGTTAAAACTTTGTTTTAAGTTCAGGTTCGCTCATCTGTAATCATCATCGCTGTCCCCATCGGGGCTGACAATGTAAATTCCCCATCAGGATGTATTTGGAGGAATATGGTGCCATTTTTGGAAGGAAAAGAAAAGCCATGTTTGTTTGGGTGTTTGGACAACGCTTTCATCTTTTACTGCTGGACAGTTTTTTTATTCCAATATGTGGCATATAATGAAGACCCTTCCATCTGCCCCCATTGCTCTTAACCTGTCCCAGGACGAAGCAGAGCATTGCTCTTTATGTAGTATACACCCCAGAAGGCTTTGGGTCACATTGGAGAATTCGGTGCCCATTCTATGGGATGTGGTGTTTTGGTTGAAGTACTCCACAAGTATACATGGAGCTCTGGCCTTGTAGGACTTGTCCTGGATGAGGAAAACATTTCAGCTTACTTTCAGAAACCGCACAGTCCCTGGTGATGGGATGTGTATCATATTGCACAGTAGCCCCATAGAAGTGAATGGAGCTGAGCTGTAATATCTTGTGCAACCCATGGTCAGGGATGGTGTTTCCAAAAAAAAGGCAGCCATGTTTTAGTAATTGTGGACCACCCCTCTATAGGGTTAATCCTAACAATGATTCAGAGGAAGGGTGGGCATCTGAGGTCTACAACTCTGAGCCCTTGGATACAGTGATTTGCCATCTCTGGCAGTTCTATAGGCCATGAATGTAGTAGCAGTAGCATGTATACACAGCCATCGCTCCATTTTAAGGGGAATTTTATAATGCCATTCTTGAGATTGGTGGGGTTCCAGTGGTCGGGCACCCATTAATCAGAAAATAAAAGGGTTATTCCCAAAAAAAGCAAGGTGACCCCTCTTTATAGGATAGGACATAACTTGTTGATCTCTGGGGGGTCTCCCATAAATCCAAAGATTGGGGCTCTGGTACCCACAGAATAGGGCCCGCAGTGCTGTACGTATTGGAGCAGAGGTGCCCGTGCTCGACCTCCGCTACACTCATTGTTTGTGGGACTGATCGAGAAGCAGAACGTTGTCAGTGTGACCGTCAGAGAAAGCAATGAATGGAGGCCGAGCACGGGCACCGTCGCTGTGGTGTTCAGGTCGGGTCTGCAGCGCCTCATTCTGGGAGATCCAGAGCTTTGACCTCAGTATTACAGCGTCTTCCAGCAATCGGAGCCCAGAGATCAGCAAGGTGTCGTCTATGTACAAAGTATAACTTCTTTTTTGGGGGGAAAATCCCTTTAGTATTAAGAACGACCCTTTAATGCAGGGGTTACATAGGGATTTTTGATCCCATTGTCGCTGCCCCAGTGAAGCTCCTCCGCATCCGGGGCCCAGGTAAACCGCTCTCCTCAGGGTAGGAAAAGTGGACAAGCCCTTTAAGCAAACATACATGAATCTTCAGCGTATTATATATTGTAATTTCTTAAATCTACCTGGAACTGTGAATAATTATGTGCGGCAGAGAAAGATAAAAGCCGGCAGCACAGATGTATTTGACATTGGAGAAGACAAGACGTCTACGAGTAAAATCCATACTGGCAGACTAATCTACGAGTTAAAACGAAATTCTCCGGCATTTCTGAGAGACGCTTCTATACGGCTTTGTCTTTGGAGCCGGATTCCTGCGGCTGTGCAATTTTCCCCCCTTTTTAAGAAGTTGAAATCCCTAAACCTTTGATCCGTGACGAGAATAAAACACTCACTAACGCATTACCACTTATGTTAATATGACAGCAACTCAATTTTTTCAAGTGCTGATCAATTTTCAGCAATCTACACTTCATACATTATGGATTTCAAAGGAAACTTGGGCTTTTCGGCGAAATGTCGCAAGGTTAACTGGTTGGTGCGCACAGATTCCCGCTCCCTGGGGTCCAATCCCCGCCGCAGCGTTTGTAATGCACTCAATAAAATAACAAAAGCAAACAAGGCGCCATTGTTCAGAGCGGATAATCAGGCGCTTCTGTAAACCCCAACATCACAACTTATTATGCTCCATACAATACGAGCCGGAGGAAGACTACAATGTTTCCATTTGGCTCCAAACTTCAAGCTTTAGTTATTCCCATCTACATAATCACTGATGTTGCAGCAGTCAGGTCCCTGTGTGATGGGACTTGTGGTCCAGGGACTGCACCCAATACAGGGAGTCACATAGGATGACATAGGGTTTGTTATATTCCCCAGTTACAGAGTCATTAATCGTATCCAGTCCTATAACTAAAGCTTCCATATTGTATCATCAAAAGTTCTGAAACTTTTCACAATCTCTGGTTGTCGTCAGTAAATATGTCGAATTTTGTTTTTATCCAGAGTATCAAAATTTGCCCAAATATTCCTCAAGGCGCAACATTTGTTACAGTATTATACTATGTGACTACACTTTAGATGGAGAGAGATATAGAGAGAGGGATAGAGAGGGAGGGAGAGATGGAGAAAGAGAGAGAGATGGAGAGATATAGAGAGGGATAGAGAGTGACAGAGAGGGATAGAGAGGGAGAGACAGAGAGAGGGACAGAGAGAGGGACAGAGAGCGATAGAGGACAATAGAGAGAGAGGGATATAGGGCAAGATAGAGGGAGGGAGGGATAGAGAGAGGAATACAGGGTGATAGAGAGGGATAGAGAGTGATAGAGAGAGAGGGAGAGATAGAGATAGGGAGGGATAGGGAGAGAGGGATAGAGAGGGATCCCACCTACTGTATCCTCACCCATCCCTTGTAGATTGTGAGCCCTATTGGGCAGGGTCCTCTCTCCTCCCGTACCAGTCAGCGACTTCTACTGTCAAAAGATTATTGTACTTGTTGTTTGCTATGTATACCCCTATCACATGTAAAACACCATGGAAAAATGGTGCTATAATAATAATAATAGTAGAGAGGGATAGAGAGGGGGAGATAGGTGGTATTAGATAGAAAGATAGAAGAGAGAGGTAGATATAGATAATAAATAGATAAATGATCGATAGATAATAGATGATAGATAGATAATAGATGAAAGATAGTAGATAGATGATAGATAATAGATAAATGATAGATAATAGATGATAGATAGATGATAGATGATAGATAGATAATAGATAAATGATAGATAATAGATAAATGATAGATAATAGATAGATAGATAAGAGATAGATAACAGATAGAAGCAATATAGATAATAAATACAGTTATATGAAAAAGTTTGGGCACCCCTATTAATCTTAAGCTTAATGTTTTATAAAAATTGGTGTTTTTGCAGCAGCTATTTCAGTTTGATATATGTAATAACTGTTGGACACAGTAATATTTCTGCCTTGAAATGAGGTTTATTGTACTAACAGAAAATGTGCAATCTGCATTCAAACAAAATTTGACAGGTGCATAAGTATGGGCACCTCACCAGAAAAGTGACATTAATATTTAGTAGATCCTCCTTTTGCCTCTAGTCGCTTCCTGTAGCTTTTAATGAGTTCCTGGATCCTGGATGAAGGTATTTTTGACCATTCCTCTTTACAAAACAATTCCAGTTCAGTTAAGTTTGAAGGTCGCCGAGCATGGACAGCCCTCTTCAAATGATCCCACAGATGTTCAATGATAATCAGGTCTGGGGACTGGGATGGCCATTCCAGAACATTGTAATTGTTCCTCTGCATGAATGCCTGAGTAGATTTGGAGCGGTGTTTTGGATCATTGTCTTGCTGAAAGATCCATCCCCTGCGTAACTTCAACTTTATCACTGATTCTTGAACATTATTGTCAAGAATCTGCTGATACTGAGTGGAATCCATTCGTCCCTCAACTTTAACAAGATTCCCGGTGCCGGCATTGGCCACACAGCCCCAAAGCATGATGGAACCTCCACCAAATTTTACTGTGGGTAGCAAGTGTTTTTCTTGGAATGCTGTGTTTTTTTGCCGCCATGCATAACGCCTTTTTGTATGACCAAACAACTCAATCTTGGTTTCATCAGTCCACAGGACCTTCTTCCAAAAAGAAATTGGCTTCTCCAAATGTGCTTTTGCATACCTCAGCCGACTCTGTTTGTGGCGTGCTTGCAGAAACGGCTTCTTTCGCATCACTCTCCCATACAGCTTCTCCTTGTGCAAAGTGCGTTGTATAGTTGACCGATGCACAGTGACACCATCTGCAGCAAGTTGATGCTGCAGCTCTCTGGAGGTGGTCTGAGGATTGTCCTTGACTGATCTCACCATTCTTCTTCTCTGCCTTTCTGATGTTTTTCTTGGCCTGCCACTTCTGGCCTTAAAATGAACTGTCCCTCTTTTCTTCCATTTCCTTACTATGTTCCTCACAGTGGAAGCTGACAGGTTAAATCTTTGAGACAGCTTTTTGTATCCTTCTCCTGAACAACTATGTTGAATAATCTTTGTTTTCAGATCATTTGACAGTTGTTTTGAGGAGCCCATGATGCCACTCTTCAGAGGAGATTCAAACAGGAGAACAACTTGCAAGTGGCCACTTTAAGTAGCTTTTCTCATGATTGCATATACCTGGCTATGAAGTTCAAAGCTCAATGAGGTTACAAAACCAAAAAAAGTGCTTTAGTAAGTCAGTAAAAAGTAGGTAGGAGTATTTAAAACAAGAAAATGATAAGGGTGCCCATACTTATGCACCTGTCAAATTTTGTTTGAATGCAGATTGCACATTTTCTGTTAGTGCAATAAACCTCATTTCAAGGCAGAAACATTACTGTGTCCAACAGTTATTACATAGATCAAACTGAAATAGCTGTTGCAAAAACACCAATTTTTATAAAACATTAAGCTTAAGATTAATAGGGGTGCCCAAACTTTTTCATATAACTGTAGATAAATGATCGATAGATAATAGACAGATAGATAATAGATAGATAATAGATAGATAATAGATAGATAGATAATAGATAGATATATAATAGATAGATACAAGTAAGCTTCCATCCTATCTTGACATTTCCACGGCAGTAAAAGGTAAAAACATGTTATTTGCAGTCGGCGATGTTGTGTCGTGCAATATTTTTTCCTCTTGTTTTGAGGGAATGTGGTAAATTGAAGCTTTCACGGTTATAATAATAGGGCACTTTAGCTAATGTTCAGGTAGAACTCCCAAGTGTCTCCGCTTGCTAAGCATCATGGGAGGTCTGCACAGCTGGTGCGGAGGTTACCTGTGCCTCGGGGCTTATTCACACTGGTTCAGTTTATCTTACTGGAGCATTTCTATAATAACATAAGTGTGTAACTGATACAGTGAATATCCGCGCCTGGACGGCCACAGCTGGACCCAGACTTTAGGAACATATGGCTACAATGTAACAGTTTTTGTTTTAACCATCATTACCTTATTATTACTAATAGACACAGCGGATCGTCTGGATTCAGGGGAAAATGGTCCCCAGTCCTTGAAAGCTGTAGGTTAGAGCAGCCATTTCCTACAATCAGATTTCATACAGTTACATTCGTCTGATTAGGACATTTCCTTCTTTTTAATGACATCAGCTCATTGTTGCAGATCTGACTTGTTACAGTTTTAGCCTCCAGCTCATTATCTACATTGTTGCCGTGAACAATCTATTCCCTGAAAAAGAGGCAGACTAAAGACAAGCTCTTGCAGGAAAGTGGTTTGTGCGGGGGCAGGGTCTGCATACATTAAAGATGTTTGGCTCCACCCCCGCTTAAAAACTGAAATCTAATTATGTAAACATACGATGGGATTTAAGATTGATGCAACTAAAATATAATGGACATAAATTTATAAATATTTTAGGCAATGTGGCCCTTTAAGAAAAATAAGACGTCAGAATGGCATCAATTAACCCTTTGGACATTAGAAAAAAATATATTTCTCCCATCATGCCCTGTGCCCAATTTACTGATAGTCAGAAAATAACATTTATTTTTTACTGTGTGTAAGAAAACCTTTTGCCTGCTGATTTGAAGTGCGAAAACCACATCAGACCTCACACTTTCTCTTGTCACTTTCCTCTCGTTGACACTTCTGATCTTTTTCTGCATCTCTGTTCATTATTATTATTCTAATTATCAGAGATTATTCTTGTCACATGAGGCCATTTACTGAACTTTGTAAGATGTAAGGGAAAATGGGGCAAATTCCAGGATAAAGCTGCAAAACAGCCATTAAATAATCTTGACATCGTTGAGAACATTCTTTTATATACATCACAGCATTTAATTTTGGCGAAATATACATTTTTACACTAATAATAATTCATTAAACGTTGTATAACTTAATTTTTTTTAGGCCGTTTGCTTCCCTGCACACTGATGGCTTTGAAAGGAGTCAACAGAGGATCCATGAGTGAGCTCATAATGACTAAGTTTATAACTCTTACCTGTCTTTTTTTAATCTTCTGTGCTTATTTATGAACACAGACCACGTTAAAGTTGAGCTGATCTTTAATGTGGTCATCAGATCAACTGAGAGATGCACAAAAGAGACATATAAAAGTTACAAACTCTGCATCAAAAGAAGCTTGCTTATGGATTCTCCGTTAACTCGTTTTGCAGTCAGCAATGTGCAGGGGAACACAACTCTGTAAAGACCACATGGTGCAATATTAAAAAAATAAACAAAACAATTGCAAACATTATTTTCATCCAAGATACATAATAGCTTATCAGGAGTGCACTGCTCCCTGCCTCCTGCTTGCAAAGGGTAGGTGTGCTCCAGTGTGGCTGACAGTTGCCATGCTGCTGGCCTAAGCTGTAAGATCTTGGTGCTGGTGTATGAGGAAGCATTGCCTCCGCAGCATTGTCAGAGCTGGCTGGATCGCTGACGTGCACCCCATCCTGCCCAGTTTCAGAACAGAACTTACAAGCTTTATTGGTAAGAACTTGTAAACTTTGAAAATGTTCAATCCTTGCTGCCAGACTTTGCGGTCAAAAACCTAGGTAACGAGCCATAAAAATGTCTGTGCTTGAGAATATAATGGATTTTCAACAAAAAGAAAACTGCAAAGTTGCTTGTTTTTTATTTTACAAACACTTTGAAATTGTACTCACTTAAGAAGATGGGAATTACCCTTCAAGTACAAAAAAATTCCCCTAAAGATGCAAATCTAACAATAAACGGTAAATTAACAATTGATAACCGCAGCAGGTTACAAGTCAGCAGAGTTCGGCCGCCCCTTGTGTCCGTGCCAGGATAGCGCTTCGTAAATCACTTATCTTTACAAATCAAGAGAACAATTAAAAGATTAAATTATAGCAATGAAACATTCCAATATATTGGAAAATCCGACCTTGTAACATAGGATGCTCCTCAGAGGTGGAGCTCAAAGTCTTGGCACTTCCTACCTGACTCCTCCACAAGCCATACCTGCTCCATCCACCCAACTAAATCATGCAATACTCAAAGTATGAAAAAATCCTGTGATATTTCATCCATGAGCCCCAATAAGTACTTTCTTATAATACATTATAGACTTGCAGACAGTATTGCAACTAATGGCAGATTTTCAGATTTTAAGGATTAACAGATTAAAGGGATTACACAGAACACTATACATATTTGTACAGAGAATCGCTCTCTAGGGCAACGTAAATCACTGTCCCCCATATTGACCATATAGAACTACTGTGCTCACGGAGAAGCTAATGGCCCTATATACCGTAGGACCCCTTCTCCGCCTGCTGCCCCCAACTGCTATGCGTTCATCTTTATATCCATTATCACATATTGTGAATATTGGGCTAAAATCACAATAAAAACAAAAGAGAGCAAATGCCAACTTTAGAAAAACACAAAAAAAAACAACAAATAAATACAAAAAAAGTACAAGAATGAGAATGGCCGAGTCCTAAGAAATCTTCATAATAAAAACGAAAAACAAAGCAAAACACTCCAGACAATAGAGTTGCTCACGAGGTCTCTGATACATTAGTCTCAGGTTTTCTAGAACGTTGTCACAGAGTTCAAGGCCACATAGAGATGCCAGGATGCCAAGTGTCTTAAAACAAGTTCAATAAGACGTTATCTGCCCCATAATCCAGTGCACGGAGCGAGTGTTGGGTTATATCAGAGATAGGTCATGTCAAGAAGATTACAGAAGCTTCTGCAGAGTGTGCAGCAACGCCAGAGATGATGCACTGGGATCAATACGGCCTTATGATCTGATCTTCTTCTTATAAGTTAAGACGCTCCGGATTCACTTTCCCATACTTGTTTTTTGTTACAATTTTGAAAAATAAAAATTGCAACTTAAAAGCCCCTTCTTCCTCCAGACCGAGCGCGGGAAACTATAACCACAGCCTGATAGTAAAGCCCAACACACGTTCACTTTCACTGCCAATTTCCAGAAAGATTTCTAGAATGTTTTGCCACTTATTGTAGGTAATGAGCGGAAAGAGAAAATAATAATAAAAAACAAAAATAAGACCCTTGGTGCGACTGAGGATATGGGCGCCCCCAGTATAGGACAGGAGAGGTCAATGCCTATTGCATCAATCTGAAAGGCTAATTATCATTTACAAGAAGTGGCTATATATTAATTTATAAGGATTGTAAAGTGCAGTTGATCGGTGGGGGGTCTGTGCCCAGAGACCCCAGCGATTGCTGAAAACACAGCTCTGAAGTGCACAGCTCCTGCAGGAGCATTCTCGCAGATTGGCGTCTATGGCCCCCATTCATCATTTACCGTTTTTTTATGTCACTTTCCTTTTTTGTCTTGTGCTATCATTTGCCCTTTTTTGGCGCCAAATTCATCGAAATTCTTGCAAGCGATTCATGAATTTGGTGCAAAGTACAAAAAACTGTTGAATTGTTTTATGACTCTTGGTGTCAAAAGTCACATGTTGGCTCCAAAAAGTCACAAAAATTGTGCCAAAATACTGACGTACTTGACAGCACACCAGGGAAGGACTGGTTTAAGTTGCAATAAATTTTGTAACTTTTAAAAAGTTGCAATTGATGCATTTTGGACATACATGTGCATCTCAATAAATTAGAATATCATCAAAAAATTTATTTATTTCAGTTCTTCAATACAAAAAGTGAAACTCCTATATTATATAGAGTCATTACACACATAGCGATCTATTATATAGAGTCATTACACACAGAGGGATCTATTATATAGAGACATTACACACAGAGGGATCTATTATATAGAGTCATTACACACAGAGTGATCTATTATATAGAGTCATTACACACAGAGGGATCTATTATATAGAGTCATTACACACAGAGGGATCTATTATATAGAGTCATTACACACAGAGGGATCTATTATATAGAGTCATTAAACACAGAGCGATCTATTATATAGAGTCATTACACACAGAGGGATCTATTATATAGAGTCATTACACACAGAGCGATCTATTATATAGAGTCATTACACACAGAGGGATCTATTATATAGAGTCATTACACACAGAGGGATCTATTATATAGAGTCATTACACACAGAGGGATCTATTATATAGAGTCATTGCACACAGAGGGATCTATTATATAGAGTCATTACACACAGAGGGATCTATTATATAGAGTCATTACACACAGAGGGATCTATTATATAGTGTCATTACACACAGAGCGATATATTATATAGAGACATTACACACAGAGGGATCTATTATATAGAGTCATTACACACAGAGGGATCTATTATATAGAGTCATTACACACAGAGTGATCTATTATATAGAGTCATTACACGCAGAGGGATCTATTATATAGTCATTATACACAGAGGGATCTATTATATAGAGTCATTACACACAGAGGGATCTATTATATAGAGTCATTAAACACAGAGCGATCTATTATATAGAGTCATTACACACAGAGGGATCTATTATATAGAGTCATTACACACAGAGCGATCTATTATATAGAGTCATTACACACAGAGGGATCTATTATATAGAGTCATTACACACAGAGGGATCTATTATATAGAGTCATTACACACAGAGGGATCTATTATATAGAGTCATTGCACACAGAGGGATCTATTATATAGAGTCATTACACACAGAGGGATCTATTATATAGAGTCATTACACACAGAGGGATCTATTATATAGTGTCATTACACACAGAGCGATATATTATATAGAGACATTACACACAGAGGGATCTATTATATAGAGTCATTACACACAGAGGGATCTATTATATAGAGTCATTACACACAGAGTGATCTATTATATAGAGTCATTACACGCAGAGGGATCTATTATATAGTCATTATACACAGAGGGATCTATTATATAGAGTCATTACACGCAGAGTGATCTATTATATAGAGTCATTACACACAGAGGGATCTATTATATAGAGCCATTACACACAGAGCGATCTATTATATAGAGTCATTACACGCAGAGGGATCTATTATATAGAGTCATTACACACAGAGGGATCTATTATATAGAGTCATTACACACAGAGGGATCTATTATATAGAGTCATTACACACAGAGGGATCTATTATATAGAGTCAATACACACAGAGGGATCTATTATATAGAGCCATTACACACAGAGGGATCTATTATATAGAGTCATTACACACAGAGGGATCTATTATATAGAGTCATTAAACACAGAGCGATCTATTATATAGAGTCATTACACACAGAGGGATCTATTATATAGAGTCATTACACACAGAGCGATCTATTATATAGAGTCATTACACACAGAGGGATCTATTATATAGAGTCATTACACACAGAGGGATCTATTATATAGAGTCATTACACACAGAGGGATCTATTATATAGAGTCATTGCACACAGAGGGATCTATTATATAGAGTCATTACACACAGAGGGATCTATTATATAGAGTCATTACACACAGAGGGATCTATTATATAGTGTCATTACACACAGAGCGATATATTATATAGAGACATTACACACAGAGGGATCTATTATATAGAGTCATTACACACAGAGGGATCTATTATATAGAGTCATTACACACAGAGTGATCTATTATATAGAGTCATTACACGCAGAGGGATCTATTATATAGTCATTATACACAGAGGGATCTATTATATAGAGTCATTACACGCAGAGTGATCTATTATATAGAGTCATTACACACAGAGGGATCTATTATATAGAGCCATTACACACAGAGCGATCTATTATATAGAGTCATTACACGCAGAGGGATCTATTATATAGAGTCATTACACACAGAGGGATCTATTATATAGAGTCATTACACACAGAGGGATCTATTATATAGAGTCATTACACACAGAGGGATCTATTATATAGAGTCAATACACACAGAGGGATCTATTATATAGAGCCATTACACACAGAGGGATCTATTATATAGAGTCATTACACACAGAGGGATCTATTATATAGAGTCATTACACACAGAGGGATCTATTATATAGAGTCATTACACACAGAGCGATCTATTATATAGAGACATTACACACAGAGGGATCTATTATATAGAGTCATTACACACAGAGGGATCTATTATATAGAGTCATTACACGCAGAGGGATCTATTATATAAAGTCATTACACACAGAGGGATCTATTATATAGAGTCATTACACACAGAGGGATCTATTATATAGAGTCATTACACACAGAGGGATCTATTATATAGAGTCATTACACACAGAGCGATCTATTATATAGAGACATTACACACAGAGGGATCTATTATATAGAGTCATTACACACAGAGGGATCTATTATATAGAGTCATTACACACAGAGTGATCTATTATATAGAGTCATTACACGCAGAGGGATCTATTATATAGTCATTACACACAGAGGGATCTATTATATAGAGTCATTACACGCAGAGTGATCTATTATATAGAGTCATTACACACAGAGGGATCTATTATATAGAGCCATTACACACAGAGCGATCTATTATATAGAGTCATTACACACAGAGGGATCTATTATATAGAGTCATTACACACAGAGGGATCTATTATATAGAGTCATTACACACAGAGGGATCTATTATATAGAGTAATTACACGCAGAGGGATCTATTATATAGAGTCATTACACACAGAGGGATCTATTATATAGAGTCATTACACGCAGAGCGATCTATTATATAGAGTCATTACACGCAGAGGGATCTATTATATAGAGACATTACACGCAGAGGGATCTATTATATAGAGTCATTACACACAGAGGGATCTATTATATAGAGTCATTACACGCAGAGGGATCTATTATATAGAGTCATTACACACAGAGGGATCTATTATATAGAGTCATTACACACAGAGGGATCTATTATATAGAGTCATTACACACAGAGGGATTTATTATATAGAGTCATTACACACAGAGGGATCTATTATATAGAGTCATTACACACAGAGCGATTTATTATATAGAGTCATTACACACAGAGAGATCTATTAAATAGAGTCATTACACACAGAGGGATCTATTATATAGAGTCATTACACACAGAGGGATCTATTATATAGAGTCATTACACACAGAGGGATCTATTATATAGAGTCATTACACACAGAGGGATCTATTATATAGAGTCATTAAACACAGAGGGATCTATTATATAGTCATTACACACAGGGGGATCTATTATATAGAGTCATTACACACAGAGGGATCTATTATATAGAGTCATTACACACAGAGGGATCTATTATATAGAGTCATTACAGAGGGATCTATTATATAGAGTCATTACACACAGAGGGATCTATTATATAGAGTCATTACACACAGAGGGATCTATTATATAGAGTCATTACACACAGAGGGATCTATTATATAGAGTCATTACACACAGAGGGATCTATTATATAGAGTCATTACATACAGAGGGATCTATTATATAGAGTCATTATACTCAGAGTGATCTATTATACAGAGTCATTACACGCAGAGAGATCTATTATATAGAGTCATTACACACAGAGTGATCTATTATATAGAGTCATTACACACAGAGGGATCTATTATATAGAGTCATTACACACAGAGGGATCTATTATATAGAGTCATTACACACAGAGGGATCTATTATATAGAGTCATTACAGAGGGATCTATTATATAGAGTCATTACACACAGAGGGATCTATTATATAGAGTCATTACACACAGAGGGATCTATTATATAGAGTCATTACACACAGAGGGATCTATTATATAGAGTCATTACACACAGAGGGATCTATTATATAGAGTCATTACACACAGAGGGATCTATTATATAGAGTCATTACACGCAGAGTGATCTATTATTCAGAGTCATTACACGCAGAGGGATCTATTATATAGAGTCATTACACACAGAGTGATCTATTATATAGTCATTACACACAGAGGGATCTATTATATAGAGTCATTATACACAGAGCGATCTATTATATAGAGTCATTACACACAGAGGGATCTATTATATAGAGTCATTACACACAGAGGGATCTATTATATAGAGTCATTACACACAGAGGGATCTATTATATAGAGTCATTACACACAGAGGGATCTATTATATAGAGTCATTACAGAGGGATCTATTATATAGAGTCATTACACACAGAGGGATCTATTATATAGAGTCATTACACACAGAGGGATCTATTATATAGAGTCATTACACACAGAGCGATCTATTATATAGAGTCATTACACACAGAGGGATCTATTATATAGAGTCATTACACACAGAGGGATCTATTATATAGAGTCATTGCACGCAGAGGGATCTATTATATAGAGTCATTACACGCAGAGTGATCTATTATACAGAGTCATTACACGCAGAGGGATCTATTATATAGAGTCATTACACGCAGAGTGATCTATTATATAGAGTCATTACACACAGAGGGATCTATTATATAGAGTCATTACACACAGAGCGATCTATTATATAGAGTCATTACACACAGAGGGATCTATTATATAGAGTCATTACACACAGAGGGATCTATTATATAGAGTCATTACACACAGAGGGATCTATTATATAGAGTCATTACACACAGAGGGATCTATTATATAGAGTCATTACAGAGGGATCTATTATATAGAGTCATTACACACAGAGGGATCTATTATATACAGTCATTACACACAGAGGGATCTATTATATAGAGTCATTACACACAGAGTGATCTATTATATAGAGTCATTACACACAGAGGGATCTATTATATAGAGTCATTACACACAGAGCGATCTATTATATAGAGTCATTACACACAGAGGGATCCATTTCACGTGTTTATTTCTGTTAATGTTGATGATTATGGCTTACAGACAATGAAAACACTAAAGTCATTATCTCAGTAAATTAGAATACTTTTACATACTGTTTACATCCAGCTGAGGTTGTGTTACATTTGTATCCAGTCTACAGATTGGACATTATAAAGGGGTTAAATAAAAATGTAACAAGTTTGAAGTCTCTTGAAAAATGTGATCCCTAAGAGCAGAATTCATAGCAGGAGCAGAGTGATGATTTTCCAGCCCACCGACTAGATGACCATATATCAGGCAAGGTGTCCTGCCAGGAGGTCTCCCGTCCTGGTATTTAGGAGCAGTAGTAATAATAGCAGCGATATTATATATGAACCTTCTTGCTGCTCTATGACATTCCCATCTATCTGACACCAGGACCTGACGATTCTGCCAGAATGAGCAGATTTGCATACATATTATTTCCTAAATTACTGGTGTAATACACATTTCTTTTCCACATGTGATACCCCGGGGGTTCTTGTGTTGATGCAGAAAACATACTGTCGACTGTAAGATTAGCCTAACGGACCTTAAAGCAGCTCAACCTGGCACATTTCTCCATTTAATAGATGCAAACGGGTAATTAAAACATCACATGAAAACTGAATCTGTTATTATCATATAAAAAAATAAATATAAAAAATATTCAACAAAATAAAAGCAACAACATATCGGTGATGTGAAACTTCTTCTAAGGAAATGTTTTATAATTAGAATATTCCAATGAAAGTTAAAAATAAATAAATAAAAAAAAATACCCCCCACCTCCAAACTACATTGAACTCACACAATACACATTAAAAGTATCACATCTCAAACAAAAGTAGCAAACAAGGTCACATGACGCCTGTCAGTGCAGCTGATTGGCTAAAGAACATGCAGCACTCAAATATTATAATGATGAAACAGCAACAAAGTTACTTGTGGCTTTTATTGCACATATTGGAGCAGATTTATCATATATATGCACATTTTCCTCCTTGCATTTGCATTGAAAATCAGCGACACTCCAATAAGGCCTCAATCAAACATCAGTATTTTTCATGTACGAGAAAAACGGACCGATCATTTTGATCAGAGTTTGTTCAGAGTTTGGTCCAAGTGTCATCAGTTTTTCTTGTATGTGGAGGAAAAAAAAAGTTTCTCCGCCTTCTACATTCTGACAGTCCGTGGAAATCAGACCACACTAGGATGTCTTCCGAGCACGATACAATTTTTTCCCCAGACCCACAAATTTCACATGTCTTCAATACTCTTCGAGTGGGCCAAGGAAAAAATCTGACATGTGAACAGCCCCATAGACTATCAAAGGGGTAAGTGCTATCCGTGATTAGTGATGAGCGAGAATGTTTGGTTAACCCTTTCGGCGAGTATGCTCGGGCGAGTACTGAGTATCTTCAGCCTACTCGGTGATATGTTGGAATCGCTGCCGTGTGCATGATTTACGACTGTTTGACAGCTTTTATACATGTGAGGAATGTGTAAGAAATAGACAATCTTCACATGTATTAAAGCTGTCAAACAGTCGTAAATCATGCACACGGCAGCGATTCAAACATATCACCGAGTACGCTGAAGATACTCAGTACTCGCCCGAGCATACTCGCCGAAAGGGTTAACCAAACATACTCGCTCATCACTATCCGTGATAAAAAAGGATAGCACTTATAAGAGAAAAACTGACGTGTGAATGAGCCCTAACAGACAGCATGATGGAAGCTTTTATATTATGAGTGAATGGGGATGAATAATACCTGTCTGATTGTCAAAATGGGGGAGGTTTGTCCCTTATTCTTTCCTGGCTTCAAGGTCCGGCCACTTTAATCTGTCTGTGTCTATGTCCGGCCACTTCAATGTGTCTGTGTATAGGTCCGGCCACTTCAATCTGTCTGTGTCTATGTCCGGCCACTTCAATGTGTCTGTGTATAGGTCCGGCCACTTCAATCTGTCTGTGTCTATGTCCGGCCACTTCAATGTGTCTGTGTATAGGTCCGGCCACTTCAATGTCTCTGTGTATAGGTCCGGCCACTTCAGTGTGTCTGTGTACAGGTCCGGTCACTTCAATGTGTCTGTGTACAGGTCCGATCACTTCAATGTCTCTGTGTATAGGTCCGGCCACTTCAATGTGTCTGTGTATAGGTCCGGCCACTTCAATGTGTCTGTGTATAGGTCCGGCCCCTTCAGTGTGTCTGTGTATAGGTCCGGCCACTTCAATGTGTCTGTGTATAGGTCCGGCCACTTCAATGTGTCTGTGTATAGGTCCGGCCACTTCAATGTGTCTGTGTATAGGTCCGATCACTTCAATGTCTCTGTGTATAGGTCCGGCCACTTCAGTGTGTCTGTGTATAGGTCCGGCCACTTCAGTGTGTCTGTGTATAGGTCCGGCCACTTCAATCTGTCTGTGTCTAGGTCCGGCCACTTCAATGTGTCTGTGTATAGGTCCGGCCACTTCAATGTCTCTGTGTATAGGTCCGGACACTTCAATGTGTCTGTGTATAGGTCCGATCACTTCAATGTCTCTGTGTATAGGTCCGGCCACTTCAATGTGTCTGTGTATAGGTCCGGCCACTTCAATGTGTCTGTGTATAGGTCCGGCCCCTTCAGTGTGTCTGTGTATAGGTCCGGCCACTTCAATGTGTCTGTGTATAGGTCCGGCCACTTCAATGTGTCTGTGTATAGGTCCGGCCACTTCAGTGTGTCTGTGTATAGGTCCGGCCACTTCAGTGTGTCTGTGTATAGGTCCGGCCACTTCAATGTCTCTGTGTATAGGTCCGGCCACTTCAGTGTGTCTGTGTACAGGTCCGGTCACTTCAATGTGTCTGTGTATAGGTCCGGTCACTTCAATGTGTCTGTGTATAGGTCCGGTCACTTCAATGTCTCTGTGTATAGCTCCGGCCACTTCAATGTGTCTGTGTATAGGTCCGGTCACTTCAGTGTGTCTGTGTATAGGTCCGGTCACTTCAATGTGTCTGTGTATAGGTCCGGCCACTTCAATGTGTCTGTGTATAGGTCCGGTCACTTCAATGTGTCTGTGTATAGGTCCGGCCACTTCAATGTGTCTGTGTATAGGTCCGGTCACTTCAATGTGTCTGTGTATAGGTCCGGCCACTTCAGTGTGTCTGTGTATAGGTCCGGTCACTTCAATGTCTCTGTGTATAGGTCCGGCCACTTCAATGTGTCTGTGTATAGGTCCGGCCACTTCAATGTGTCTGTGTATAGGTCCGGCCACTTCAATGTGTCTGTGTATAGGTCCGGTCACTTCAGTGTGTCTGTGTATAGGTTCGGCCACTTCAATCTGTCTGTGTATAGGTCCGACCAATTCAGTGTGTCTGTGTATAGGTCCGGCCACTTCAATGTGTCTGTGTATAGGTCCGGTCACTTCAGTGTGTCTGTGTATAGGTCCGGCCACTTCAATGTGTCTGTGTATAGGTCCGGCCACTTCAATGTGTCTGTGTATAGGTCCGGTCACTTCAGTGTGTCTGTGTATAGGTCCGGCCACTTCAATGTGTCTGTGCATAGGTCCGGCCACTTCAATCTGTCTGTGTATAGGTCCGGTCACTTCAATGTGTCTGTGTATAGGTCCGGTCACTTCAATGTGTTTGTGTACGGGTCCGGCCACTTCAGTGTGTCTGTGTATAGGTCCGGCCACTTCAATGTGTCTGTGCATAGGTCCGGCCACTTCAATCTGTCTGTGTATAGGTCCGGCCACTTCAGTGTGTCTGTGTATAGGTCCGGCCACTTCAATGTGTCTGTGCATAGGTCCGGCCACTTCAATCTGTCTGTGTATAGGTCCGGTCACTTCAATGTGTCTGTGTATAGGTCCGGTCACTTCAATGTGTTTGTGTACGGGTCCGGCCACTTCAGTGTGTCTGTGTATAGGTCCGGCCACTTCAGTGTGTCTGTGTATAGGTCCGGCCACTTCAATCTGTCTGTGTATAGGTCCGGCCACTTCAGTGTGTCTGTGTATAGGTCCGGCCACTTCAATGTGTCTGAGTATAGGTCCGGTCACTTCAATGTGTCTGTGTATAGGTCCGGCCACTTCAATGTGTCTGTGTATAGGTCCGGCCACTTCAGTGTGTCTGTGTATAGGTCCGGCCACTTCAATGTGTCTGTGTATAGGTCCGGCCACTTCAGTGTGTCTGTGTATAGGTCCGGCCACTTCAATCTGTCTGTGTATAGGTCCGGCCACTTCAGTGTGTCTGTGTATAGGTCCGGCCACTTCAATGTGTCTGAGTATAGGTCCGGTCACTTCAATGTGTCTGTGTATAGGTCCGGCCACTTCAATGTGTCTGTGTATAGGTCCGGCCACTTCAGTGTGTCTGTGTATAGGTCCGGCCACTTCAATGTGTCTGTGTATAGGTCCGGTCACTTCAATGTGTCTGTGTATAGGTCCGGCCACTTCAATGTGTCTGTGTATAGGTCCGGCCACATCAATGTGTCTGTGTCTAGGTCCGGCCACTTCAATGTGTCTGTGTATAGGTCCGATCACTTCAATCTGTCTGTGTATAGGTCCGGTCACTTCAATGTGTCTGTGTATAGGTCCGGCCACTTCAATGTGTCTGTGTATAGATCTGGCCACTTCAGTGTGTCTGTGTATAGGTCCGGCCACTTCAGTGTGTCTGTGTATAGGTCCGGCCACTTCAATGTGTCTGTGTATAGGTCCGGCCACTTCAGTGTGTCTGTGTATAGGTCCGGCCACTTCAATGTGTCTGTGTATAGGTCCGGTCACTTCAGTGTCTCTGTGTATAGGTCCGGTCACTTCAATGTGTCTGTGTATAGGTCCGGTCACTTCAGTGTGTCTGTGTATAGGTCCGGCCACTTCAGTGTGTCTGTGTATAGGTCCGGCCACATCAATGTGTCTGTGTGTAGGTCCGGTCACTTCAGTGTGTCTGTGTATAGGTCCGGCCACTTCAGTGTGTCTGTATACAGGTCCGGCCACTTCAGTGTGTCTGTATACAGGTCCGGTCACTTCAATGTGTCTGTGTACGGGTCCGGCCACTTCAGTGTGTCTGTGTATAGGTCCGGCCACTTCAATCTGTCTGGGTATAGGTCCGGCCACTTCATTCTGTCTGTGTCTAGGTCCGGCCGCTTCAATGTGTCTGTGTATAGGTCCGGTCACTTCATTCTGTCTGTGTATAGGTCCGGCCACTTCAGTGTGTCTGTGTATAGGTCAGGCCACTTCAATGTGTCTGTGTATAGGTCCGGCCACTTCAGTGTGTCTGTGTATAGGTCCGGCCACTTCAGTGTGTCTGTGTATAGGTCCGGCCACTTCAATGTGTCTGTGTATAGGTCCTGTCACTTCAGTGTGTCTGTGTATAGGTCCGGCCACTTCAGTGTGTCTGTGTATAGGTCCGGTCACTTCAATGTGTCTGTGTATAGGTCCGGCCACTTCAGTGTGTCTGTGTATAGGTCCGGCCACTTCAATGTGTCTGTGTATAGGTCCGGTCACTTCAGTGTGTCTGTGTACGGGTCCGGCCACTTCAGTGTGTCTGTGTATAGGTCCGGTCACTTCAGTGTGTCTGTGTATAGGTCCGGCCACTTCATTCTGTCTGTGTCTAGGTCCGGCCACTTCAAGGTGTCTGTGTATAGGTCCGGTCACTTCATTCTGTCTGTGTATAGGTCCGGCCACTTCAATGTGTCTGTGTATAGGTCCGGCCACTTCAGTGTGTCTGTGTAGGGGTCTGGCCACTTCAGTGTGTCTGTATACAGGTCCGGCCACTTCAGTGTGTCTGTGTATAGGTCCGGTCACTTCATTCTGTCTGTGTCTAGGTCCGGCCACTTCAAGGTGTCTGTGTATAGGTCCGGTCACTTCATTCTGTCTGTGTATAGGTCCGGCCACTTCAATATGTCTGTGTATAGGTCCGGCCACTTCAGTGTGTCTGTGTACGGGTCCGGCCACTTCAGTGTCTCTGTATACAGGTCCGGCCACTTCAGTGTGTCTGTGTATAGGTCCGGTCACTTCAGTGTGTCTGTGTATAGGTCCGGCCACTTCAGTGTGTCTGTGTATAGGTCCGGTCACTTCAGTGTGTCTGTGCACGGGTCCGGCCACTTCAGTCTGTCTGTGTATAGGTCCGGCCACTTCAATCTGTCTGTGTATAGGTCCGGCCACTTCAGTGTGTCTGTGTATAGGTCCGGTCACTTCAATGTGTCTGTGTATAGGTCCGGCCACTTCAGTGTGTCTGTGTATAGGTCCGGTCACTTCAATGTGTCTGTGTATAGGTCCGGCCACTTCAGTGTGTCTGTGTATAGGTCCGGTCACTTCAATGTGTCTGTGTATAGGTCCGGCCACTTCAATGTGTCTGTGTATAGGTCCGGCCACTTCAGTGTGTCTGTGTATAGGTCCGGCCACTTCAATGTGTCTGTGTATAGGTCCGGCCACTTCAGTGTGTCTGTGTATAGGTCCGGTCACTTCAATGTGTCTGTGTATAGGTCCGGTCACTTCAGTGTGTCTGTGTATAGGTCCGGCCACTTCAGTGTGTCTGTGTATAGGTCCGGTCACTTCAATGTGTCTGTGTATAGGTCCGGTCACTTCAATGTGTCTGTGTATAGCTCCGGTCACTTCAATGTGTTTGTGTACGGGTCCGGCCACTTCAATGTGCCTGTGTATAGGTCCGGTCACTTCAATGTGTCTGTGTATAGGTCCGGTCACTTCAATGTGTCTGTGTATAGGTCCGGTCACTTCAATGTGTCTGTGTATAGGTCCGGCCACTTCAATGTGTCTGTGTATAGGTCCGGTCACTTCAGTGTCTCTGTGTATAGGTCCGGTCACTTCAAGGTGTCTGTGTAGAGGTCCGGCCACTTCAGTGTGTCTGTGTATAGGTCCGGCCACTTCAATGTGTCTGTGTATAGGTCCGGCCACTTTAATGTGTCAGTGTATAGGTCCGGCCACTTCAGTGTGTCTGTGTATAGGTCCGGCCACTTCAATGTGTCAGTGTATAGGTCCGGTCACTTCAGTGTGTCTGTGTATATGTCCGGCCACATCAGTGTGTCTGTGTATAGGTCCGGCCACTTCAATGTGTCTGTGTATAGGTCCGGCCACTTCAGTGTGTCTGTGTACGGGTCCGGCCACTTCAGTGTGTCTGTATACACGTCCGGCCACTTCAGTGTGTCTGTGTATAGGTCCGGTCACTTCAATGTGTCTGTGTATAGGTCCGGCCACTTCAATGTGTCTGTGTATAGGTCCGGCCACTTCTATGTGTCTGTGTATAGGTCCGGCCACTTCAGTGTGTCTGTGTATAGGTCCGGCCACTTCAGTGTGTCTGTGTACGGGTCCGGCCACTTCAGTGTGTCTGTGTATAGGTCCGGCCACTTCAATCTGTCTGTGTATAGGTCCGGCCTCTTCAGTGTGTCTGTGTATAGGTTCGGCCACTTCAATGTGTCTGTGTATAGGTCCGGCCACTTCAATGTGTCTGTGTATAGGTCCGGCCACTTCAATGTGTCTGTGTATAGGTCCGGCCACTTCAATGTGTCTGTGTATAGGTCCGATCACTTCAATGTCTCTGTGTATAGGTCCGGCCACTTCAGTGTGTCTGTGTATAGGTCTGGCCACTTCAATCTGTCTGTGTCTAGGTCCGGCCACTTCAATGTGTCTGTGTATAGGTCCGGCCACTTCAATGTCTCTGTGTATAGGTCCGGCCACTTCAATGTGTCTGTGTACAGGTCCGATCACTTCAATGTCTCTGTGTATAGGTCCGGCCACTTCAATGTGTCTGTGTATAGGTCCGGCCACTTCAATGTGTCTGTGTATAGGTCCGGCCCCTTCAGTGTATCTGTGTATAGGTCCGGCCACTTCAATGTGTCTGTGTATAGGTCCGGCCACTTCAATGTGTCTGTGTATAGGTCCGGCCCCTTCAGTGTGTCTGTGTATAGGTCCGGCCACTTCAGTGTGTCTGTGTATAGGTCCGGCCACTTCAATCTGTCTGTGTCTAGGTCCGGCCACTTCAATGTGTCTGTGTATAGGTCCGGCCACTTAAATGTCTCTGTGTATAGGTCCGGCCACTTCAATGTGTCTGTGTATAGGTCCGATCACTTCAATGTCTCTGTGTATAGGTCCGGCCACTTCAATGTGTCTGTGTATAGGTCCGGCCACTTCAATGTGTCTGTGTATAGGTCCGGCCCCTTCAGTGTGTCTGTGTATAGGTCCGGCCACTTCAATGTGTCTGTGTATAGGTCCGGCCACTTCAATGTGTCTGTGTATAGGTCCGGCCACTTCAGTGTGTCTGTGTATAGGTCCGGCCACTTCAGTGTGTCTGTGTATAGGTCCGGCCACTTCAATGTCTCTGTGTATAGGTCCGGCCACTTCAGTGTGTCTGTGTACAGGTCAGGTCACTTCAATGTGTCTGTGTATAGGTCCGGTCACTTCAATGTGTCTGTGTATAGGTCCGGTCACTTCAATGTCTCTGTATATAGCTCCGGCCACTTCAATGTGTCTGTGTATAGGTCCGGTCACTTCAGTGTGTCTGTGTATAGGTCCGGTCACTTCAATGTGTCTGTGTATAGGTCCGGCCACTTCAATGTGTCTGTGTATAGGTCCGGTCACTTCAATGTGTCTGTGTATAGGTCCGGCCACTTCAATGTGTCTGTGTATAGGTCCGGTCACTTCAATGTGTCTGTGTATAGGTCCGGCCACTTCAGTGTGTCTGTGTATAGGTCCGGTCACTTCAATGTCTCTGTGTATAGGTCCGGCCACTTCAATGTGTCTGTGTATAGGTCCGGCCACTTCAATGTGTCTGTGTATAGGTCCGGCCACTTCAATGTGTCTGTGTATAGGTCCGGTCACTTCAGTGTGTCTGTGTATAGGTCCGGCCACTTCAATCTGTCTGTGTATAGGTCCGACCAATTCAGTGTGTCTGTGTATAGGTCCGGCCACTTCAATGTGTCTGTGTATAGGTCCGGCCACTTCAATGTGTCTGTGTATAGGTCCGGTCACTTCAGTGTGTCTGTGTATAGGTCCGGCCACTTCAATGTGTCTGTGCATAGGTCCGGCCACTTCAATCTGTCTGTGTATAGGTCCGGTCACTTCAATGTGTCTGTGTATAGGTCCGGTCACTTCAATGTGTTTGTGTACGGGTCCGGCCACTTCAGTGTGTCTGTGTATAGGTCCGGCCACTTCAATGTGTCTGTGCATAGGTCCGGCCACTTCAATCTGTCTGTGTATAGGTCCGGCCACTTCAGTGTGTCTGTGTATAGGTCCGGCCACTTCAATGTGTCTGTGCATAGGTCCGGCCACTTCAATCTGTCTGTGTATAGGTCCGGTCACTTCAATGTGTCTGTGTATAGGTCCGGTCACTTCAATGTGTTTGTGTACGGGTCCGGCCACTTCAGTGTGTCTGTGTATAGGTCCGGCCACTTCAGTGTGTCTGTGTATAGGTCCGGCCACTTCAATCTGTCTGTGTATAGGTCCGGCCACTTCAGTGTGTCTGTGTATAGGTCCGGCCACTTCAATGTGTCTGAGTATAGGTCCGGTCACTTCAATGTGTCTGTGTATAGGTCCGGCCACTTCAATGTGTCTGTGTATAGGTCCGGCCACTTCAGTGTGTCTGTGTATAGGTCCGGCCACTTCAATGTGTCTGTGTATAGGTCCGGTCACTTCAGTGTGTCTGTGTATAGGTCCGGCCACTTCAATGTGTCTGTGTATAGGTCCGGCCACATCAATGTGTCTGTGTCTAGGTCCGGCCACTTCAATGTGTCTGTGTATAGGTCCGATCACTTCAATCTGTCTGTGTATAGGTCCGGTCACTTCAATGTGTCTGTGTATAGGTCCGGCCACTTCAATGTGTCTGTGTATAGATCTGGCCACTTCAGTGTGTCTGTGTATAGGTCAGGCCACTTCAGTGTGTCTGTGTATAGGTCCGGCCACTTCAATGTGTCTGTGTATAGGTCCGGCCACTTCAGTGTGTCTGTGTATAGGTTCGGCCACTTCAATGTGTCTGTGTATAGGTCCGGTCACTTCAGTGTCTCTGTGTATAGGTCCGGTCACTTCAATGTGTCTGTGTATAGGTCCGGTCACTTCAGTGTGTCTGTGTATAGGTCCGGCCACTTCAGTGTGTCTGTGTATAGGTCCGGCCACATCAATGTGTCTGTGTGTAGGTCCGGTCACTTCAGTGTGTCTGTGTATAGGTCCGGCCACTTCAGTGTGTCTGTATACAGGTCCGGCCACTTCAGTGTGTCTGTATACAGGTCCAGTCACTTCAATGTGTCTGTGTACGGGTCCGGCCACTTCAGTGTGTCTGTGTATAGGTCCGGCCACTTCAATCTGTCTGGGTATAGGTCCGGCCACTTCATTCTGTCTGTGTCTAGGTCCGGCCACTTCAATGTGTCTGTGTATAGGTCCGGTCACTTCATTCTGTCTGTGTATAGGTCCGGCCACTTCAGTGTGTCTGTGTATAGGTCCGGCCACTTCAATGTGTCTGTGTATAGGTCCGGCCACTTCAGTGTGTCTGTGTATAGGTCCGGCCACTTCAGTGTGTCTGTGTATAGGTCCGGCCACTTCAATGTGTCTGTGTATAGGTCCTGTCACTTCAGTGTGTCTGTGTATAGGTCCGGCCACTTCAGTGTGTCTGTGTATAGGTCCGGTCACTTCAATGTGTCTGTGTATAGGTCCGGCCACTTCAGTGTGTCTGTGTATAGGTCCGGCCACTTCAATGTGTCTGTGTATAGGTCCGGTCACTTCAGTGTGTCTGTGTACGGGTCCGGCCACTTCAGTGTGTCTGTGTATAGGTCCGGTCACTTCAGTGTGTCTGTGTATAGGTCCGGCCACTTCATTCTGTCTGTGTCTAGGTCCGGCCACTTCAAGGTGTCTGTGTATAGGTCCGGTCACTTCATTCTGTCTGTGTATAGGTCCGGCCACTTCAATGTGTCTGTGTATAGGTCCGGCCACTTCAGTGTGTCTGTGTAGGGGTCTGGCCACTTCAGTGTGTCTGTATACAGGTCCGGCCACTTCAGTGTGTCTGTGTATAGGTCCGGTCACTTCATTCTGTCTGTGTCTAGGTCCGGCCACTTCAAGGTGTCTGTGTATAGGTCCGGTCACTTCATTCTGTCTGTGTATAGGTCCGGCCACTTCAATATGTCTGTGTATAGGTCCGGCCACTTCAGTGTGTCTGTGTACGGGTCCGGCCACTTCAGTGTGTCTGTATACAGGTCCGGCCACTTCAGTGTGTCTGTGTATAGGTCCGGTCACTTCAGTGTGTCTGTGTATAGGTCCGGCCACTTCAGTGTGTCTGTGTATAGGTCCGGTCACTTCAGTGTGTCTGTGCACGGGTCCGGCCACTTCAGTCTGTCTGTGTATAGGTCCGGCCACTTCAATCTGTCTGTGTATAGGTCCGGCCACTTCAGTGTGTCTGTGTATAGGTCCGGTCACTTCAATGTGTCTGTGTATAGGTCCGGCCACTTCAGTGTGTCTGTGTATAGGTCCGGTCACTTCAATGTGTCTGTGTATAGGTCCGGCCACTTCAGTGTGTCTGTGTATAGGTCCGGTCACTTCAATGTGTCTGTGTATAGGTCCGGCCACTTCAATGTGTCTGTGTATAGGTCCGGCCACTTCAGTGTGTCTGTGTATAGGTCCGGCCACTTCAATGTGTCTGTGTATAGGTCCGGCCGCTTCAGTGTGTCTGTGTATAGGTCCGGTCACTTCAATGTGTCTGTGTATAGGTCCGGTCACTTCAGTGTGTCTGTGTATAGGTCCGGACACTTCAGTGTGTCTGTGTATAGGTCCGGTCACTTCAATGTGTCTGTGTATAGGTCCGGTCACTTCAATGTGTCTGTGTATAGCTCCGGTCACTTCAATGTGTTTGTGTACGGGTCCGGCCACTTCAATGTGTCTGTGTATAGGTCCGGTCACTTCAATGTGTCTGTGTATAGGTCCGGTCACTTCAATGTGTCTGTGTATAGGTCCGGTCACTTCAATGTGTCTGTGTATAGGTCCGGCCACTTCAATGTGTCTGTGTATAGGTCCGGTCACTTCAGTGTCTCTGTGTATAGGTCCGGTCACTTCAAGTTGTCTGAGTAGAGGTCCGGCCACTTCAGTGTGTCTGTGTATAGGTCCGGCCACTTCAATGTGTCTGTGTATAGGTCCGGCCACTTTAATGTGTCAGTGTATAGGTCCGGCCACTTCAGTGTGTCTGTGTATAGGTCCGGCCACTTCAATGTGTCAGTGTATAGGTCCGGTCACTTCAGTGTGTCTGTGTATATGTCCGGCCACTTCAGTGTGTCTGTGTATAGGTCCGGCCACTTCAATGTGTCTGTGTATAGGTCCGGCCACTTCAGTGTGTCTGTGTACGGGTCCGGCCACTTCAGTGTGTCTGTATACACGTCCGGCCACTTCAGTGTGTCTGTGTATAGGTCCGGTCACTTCAATGTGTCTGTGTATAGGTCCGGCCACTTCAATGTGTCTGTGTATAGGTCCGGCCACTTCTATGTGTCTGTGTATAGGTCCGGCCACTTCAGTGTGTCTGTGTATAGGTCCGGCCACTTCAGTGTGTCTGTGTACGGGTCCGGCCACTTCAGTGTGTCTGTGTATAGGTCCGGCCACTTCAATCTGTCTGTGTATAGGTCCGGCCTCTTCAGTGTGTCTGTGTATAGGTTCGGCCACTTCAATGTGTCTGTGTATAGGTCCGGTCACTTCAGTGTGTCTGTGTATAGGTCCGGCCACTTCAATGTGTCTGTGTATAGGTCCGGCCACTTCAATCTGTCTTTGTATAGGTCCGGTCACTTCAATGTGTCTGTGTATAGGTCCGGCCACTTCAGTGTGTCTGTGTATAGGTCCGGCCACTTCAATGTGTCTGTGTATAGGTCCGGCCACTTCAATGTGTCTGTGTACAGGTCCGGCCACTTCAATGTGTCTGTGTATAGGTCCGGTCACTTCAATGTGTCTGTGTATAGGTCCGGCCACTTCAATGTGTCTGTGTATAGATCCGGCCACTTCAGTGTGTCTGTGTATAGGTCCGGCCACTTCAGTGTGTCTGTGTATAGGTCCGGCCACTTCAATGTGTCTGTGTATAGGTCCGGCCACTTCAGTGTGTCTGTGTATAGGTCCGGCCACTTCAATGTATCTGTGTATAGGTCCGGTCACTTCAGTGTCTCTGTGTATAGGTCCGGTCACTTCAATGTGTCTGTGTATAGGTCCGGTCACTTCAGTGTGTCTGTGTATAGGTCCGGCCACTTCAGTGTGTCTGTGTATAGGTCCAGCCACTTCAGTGTGTCTGTGTATAGGTCCGGTCACATCAATGTGTCTGTGTGTAGGTCCGGTCACTTCAGTGTGTCTGTCTATAGGTCCGGCCACTTCAGTGTGTCTGTATACAGGTCCGGCCACTTCAGTGTGTCTGTGTATAGGTCCAGCCACTTCAATGTGTCTGTGTATAGGTCCGGCCACTTCAATGTGTCTGTGTATAGGTCCGGTCACTTCATTCTGTCTGTGTATAGGTCCGGCCACTTCAGTGTGTCTGTGTATAGGTCCGGCCACTTCAATGTGTCTGTGTATAGGTCCGGTCACTTCAGTGTGTCTGTGTATAGGTCCGGCCACTTCAGTGTGTCTGTGTATAGGTCCGGTCACTTCAATGTGTCTGTGTATAGGTCCGGTCACTTCAATGTGTCTGTGTATAGGTCCGGTCACTTCAATGTGTTTGTGTACGGGTCCGGCCACTTCAATGTGTCTGTGTATAGGTCCGGTCACTTCAATGTGTCTGTGTATAGGTCCGGCCACATCAATGTGTCTGTGTATAGGTCCGGTCACTTCAGTGTCTCTGTGTATAGGTCCGGTCACTTCAATGTGTCTGTGTATAGGTCCGGCCACTTCAATGTGTCTGTGTATAGGTCCGGCCACTTCAATCTGTCTGTGTATAGGTCCGGCCACTTCAATGTGTCTGTGTATAGGTCCGGCCACTTCAATGTGTCAGTGTATAGGTCCGGCCACTTCAGTGTGTCTGTGTATAGGTCCGGCCACTTCAATGTGTCTGTGTATAGGTCCGGTCACTTCAGTGTGTCTGTGTACGGGTCCGGCCACTTCAGTGTGTCTGTGTATAGGTCCGGTCACTTCAGTGTGTCTGTGTATAGGTCCGGCCACTTCATTCTGTCTGTGTCTAGGTCCGGCCACTTCAAGGTGTCTGTGTATAGGTCCGGTCACTTCATTCTGTCTGTGTATAGGTCCGGCCACTTCAATGTGTCTGTGTATAGGTCCGGCCACTTCAGTGTGTCTGTGTATAGGTCCGGCCACTTCAATGTGTCTGTGTATAGGTCCGGCCACTTCAATCTGTCTGTGTATAGGTCCGGCCACTTCAATGTGTCTGTGTATAGGTCCGGCCACTTCAATGTGTCAGTGTATAGGTCCGGCCACTTCAGTGTGTCTGTGTATAGGTCCGGCCACTTCAATGTGTCAGTGTATAGGTCCGGTCACTTCAGTGTGTCTGTGTATAGGTCCGGTCACTTCAGTGTGTCTGTGTATATGTCCGGCCACTTCAATGTGTCTGTGTATAGGTCCGGCCACTTCAGTGTGTCTGTGTATAGGTCCGGTCACTTCAGTGTGTCTGTATACAGGTCCGGCCACATCAATGTGTCTGTGTATAGGTCCGGCCACTTCAATGTGTCTGTGTATAGGTCCGGCAACTTCAATGTGTCTGTGTATAGGTCCGGTCACTTCAGTGTGTCTGTATACAGGTCCGGTCACTTCAGTGTGTCTGTGTACGGGTCCGGCCACTTCAGTGTGTCTGTGTATAGGTCCGGCCACTTCAGTGTGTCTGTGTATAGGTCCGGCCACTTCAATGTATCTGTGTATAGGTCCGGTCACTTCAGTGTCTCTGTGTATAGGTCCGGTCACTTCAATGTGTCTGTGTATAGGTCCGGTCACTTCAGTGTGTCTGTGTATAGGTCCGGCCACTTCAGTGTGTCTGTGTATAGGTCCGGCCACTTCAGTGTGTCTGTGTATAGGTCCGGTCACATCAATGTGTCTGTGTGTAGGTCCGGTCACTTCAGTGTGTCTGTCTATAGGTCCGGCCACTTCAGTGTGTCTGTATACAGGTCCGGCCACTTCAGTGTGTCTGTGTATAGGTCCAGCCACTTCAATGTGTCTGTGTATAGGTCCGGCCACTTCAATGTGTCTGTGTATAGGTCCGGTCACTTCATTCTGTCTGTGTATAGGTCCGGCCACTTCAGTGTGTCTGTGTATAGGTCCGGCCACTTCAATGTGTCTGTGTATAGGTCCGGTCACTTCAGTGTGTCTGTGTATAGGTCCGGCCACTTCAGTGTGTCTGTGTATAGGTCCGGTCACTTCAATGTGTCTGTGTATAGGTCCGGTCACTTCAATGTGTCTGTGTATAGGTCCGGTCACTTCAATGTGTTTGTGTACGGGTCCGGCCACTTCAATGTGTCTGTGTATAGGTCCGGTCACTTCAATGTGTCTGTGTATAGGTCCGGCCACTTCAATGTGTCTGTGTATAGGTCCGGTCACTTCAGTGTCTCTGTGTATAGGTCCGGTCACTTCAATGTGTCTGTGTATAGGTCCGGCCACTTCAGTGTGTCTGTGTATAGGTCCGGCCACTTCAATGTGTCTGTGTATAGGTCCGGCCACTTCAATCTGTCTGTGTATAGGTCCGGCCACTTCAATGTGTCTGTGTATAGGTCCGGCCACTTCAATGTGTCAGTGTATAGGTCCGGCCACTTCAGTGTGTCTGTGTATAGGTCCGGCCACTTCAATGTGTCTGTGTATAGGTCCGGTCACTTCAGTGTGTCTGTGTACGGGTCCGGCCACTTCAGTGTGTCTGTGTATAGGTCCGGTCACTTCAGTGTGTCTGTGTATAGGTCCGGCCACTTCATTCTGTCTGTGTCTAGGTCCGGCCACTTCAAGGTGTCTGTGTATAGGTCCGGTCACTTCATTCTGTCTGTGTATAGGTCCGGCCACTTCAATGTGTCTGTGTATAGGTCCGGCCACTTCAGTGTGTCTGTGTATAGGTCCGGCCACTTCAATGTGTCTGTGTATAGGTCCGGCCACTTCAATCTGTCTGTGTATAGGTCCGGCCACTTCAATGTGTCTGTGTATAGGTCCGGCCACTTCAATGTGTCAGTGTATAGGTCCGGCCACTTCAGTGTGTCTGTGTATAGGTCCGGCCACTTCAATGTGTCAGTGTATAGGTCCGGTCACTTCAGTGTGTCTGTGTATAGGTCCGGTCACTTCAGTGTGTCTGTGTATATGTCCGGCCACTTCAATGTGTCTGTGTATAGGTCCGGCCACTTCAGTGTGTCTGTGTATAGGTCCGGTCACTTCAGTGTGTCTGTATACAGGTCCGGCCACATCAATGTGTCTGTGTATAGGTCCGGCCACTTCAATGTGTCTGTGTATAGGTCCGGCAACTTCAATGTGTCTGTGTATAGGTCCGGTCACTTCAGTGTGTCTGTATACAGGTCCGGTCACTTCAGTGTGTCTGTGTACGGGTCCGGCCACTTCAGTGTGTCTGTGTATAGGTCCGGCCACTTCATTCTGTCTGTGTATAGGTCCGGCCACTTCAGTGTGTCTGTATACAGGTCCGGTCACTTCAGTGTGTCTGTGTACGGGTCCGGCCACTTCAGTGTGTCTGTGTATAGGTCCGGCCACTTCATTCTGTCTGTGTATAGGTCCGGTCACTTCAATTTGTCTGTGTATAGGTCCGGCCACTTCAATGTGTCTGTGTATAGGTCCGGCCACTTCTATGTGTCTGTGTATAGGTCCGGCCACTTCATTGTGTCTGTGTATAGGTCCGGTCACTTCAGTGTGTCTGTGTATAGGTCCGGCCACTTCATTCTGTCTGTGTCTAGGTCCGGCCACTTCAATGTGTCTGTGTATAGGTCCGGTCACTTCATTCTGTCTGTGTATAGGTCCGGCCACTTCAATATGTCTGTGTATAGGTCCGGCCACTTCAGTGTGTCTGTGTACGGGTCCGGCCACTTCAGTGTGTCTGTATACAGGTCCGGCCACTTCAGTGTGTCTGTGTATAGATCCGGCCACTTCAGTGTGTCTGTGTACGGGTCCGGCCACTTCAGTGTGTCTGTGTATAGGTCCGGCCACTTCAATGTGTCTGTGTATAGGTCCGGCCACTTCAGTGTGTCTGTGTACGGGCCCGGCCACTTCAGTGTGTCTGTATACAGGTCCGGCCACTTCAGTGTGTCTGTGTATAGGTCCGGTCACTTCAGTGTGTCTGTGTATAGGTCCGGCCACTTCAGTGTGTCTGTGTATAGGTCCGGTCACTTCAGTGTGTCTGTGCACGGGTCCGGCCACTTCAGTGTGTCTGTGTATAGGTCCGGCCACTTCAATCTGTCTGTGTATAGGTCCGGCCACTTCAGTGTGTCTGTGTACGGGTCCGGCCAATTCAGTTTGTCTGTGTATAGGTCCGGCCACTCCAGTGTGTCTGTGTATAGGTCCGGCCACTTCAATGTGTCTGTGTATAGGTCCGGTCACTTCATTGTGTCTGTGTATAGGTCCGGCCACTTCAATGTGTCTGTGTATAGGTCCGGCCACTTCAGTGTGTCTGTGTACGGGTCCGGCCACTTCAGTGTGTCTGTATACAGGTCCGGCCACTTCAGTGTGTCTGTGTATAGGTCCGGCCACTTCAGTGTGTCTGTGCACGGGTCCGGCCCCTTCAGTGTGTCTGTGTATAGGTCCGGCCACTTCAATCTGTCTGTGTATAGGTCCGGCCACTTCAGTGTGTCTGTGTATAGGTCCGGCCACTTCAGTGTGTCTGTGTATAGGTCCGGCCACTTCAATCTGTCTGTGTATAGGTCCGGTCACTTCAGTCTGTCTGTGTATAGGTCCGGCCACTTCAATCTGTCTGTGTATAGGTCCGGCCACTTCAGTGTGTCTGTGTATAGGTCCGGCCACTTCAGTGTGTCTGTGTATAGGTCCGGCCACTTCAATCTGTCTGTGTATAGGTCCGGTCACTTCAATGTGTCTGTGTATAGGTCCGGTCACTTCAGTGTGTCTGTGCATAGGTCCGGCCACTTCAGTGTGTCTGTGTATAGGTCCGGCCACTTCAGTGTGTCTGTGCATAGGTCCGGCCACTTCAGTGTGTCTGTGTATAGGTCCGGCCACTTCAATCTGTCTGTGTATAGGTCCGGTCACTTCATTGTGTCTGTGTATAGGTCCGGCCACTTCAATGTGTCTGTGTATAGGTCCGGCCACTTCAGTTTGTCTGTGTACGGGTCCGGCCACTTCAGTGTGTCTGTATACAGGTCCGGCCACTTCAGTGTGTCTGTGTATAGGTCCGGCCACTTCAGTGTGTCTGTGCACGGGTCCGGCCCCTTCAGTGTGTCTGTGTATAGGTCCGGCCACTTCAGTGTGTCTGTATACAGGTCCGGCCACTTCAGTGTGTCTGTGTATAGGTCCGGCCACTTCAATCTGTCTGTGTATAGGTCCGGCCACTTCAGTGTGTCTGTGTATAGGTCCGGCCACTTCAATCTGTCTGTGTATAGGTCCGGCCACTTCAATCTGTCTGTGTATAGGTCCGGTCACTTCAATGTGTCTGTGTATAGGTCCGGTCACTTCAGTCTGTCTGTGTATAGGTCCGGTCACTTCAATCTGTCTGTGTATAGGTCCGGTCACTTCAGTGTGTCTGTGCATAGGTCCGGCCACTTCAGTGTGTCTGTGTATAGGTTCGGCCACTTCAGTGTGTCTGTGTATAGGTCCGGCCACTTCAGTGTGTCTGTGTATAGGTCCGGCCACTTCGATCTGTCTGTGTATAGGTCCGGTCACTTCAGTCTGTCTGTGTATAGGTCCGGTCACTTCAATCTGTCTGTGTATAGGTCCGGTCACTTCAGTCTGTCTGTGTATAGGTCCGGTCACTTCAATCTGTCTGTGTATAGGTCCGGTCACTTCAGTGTGTCTGTGCATAGGTCCGGCCACTTCAGTGTGTCTGTGTATAGGTTCGGCCACTTCAGTGTGTCTGTGTATAGGTCCGGCCACTTCAGTGTGTCTGTGTATAGGTCCGGCCACTTCGATCTGTCTGTGTATAGGTCCGGTCACTTCAATCTGTCTGTGTATAGGTCCGGTCACTTCAGTCTGTCTGTGTATAGGTCCGGTCACTTCAATCTGTCTGTGTATAGGTCCGGTCACTTCAATGTGTCTGTGTATAGGTCCGGTCACTTCAATGTGTCTGTGTATAGGTCCGGCCACTTCAGTGTGTCTGTGTATAGGTCCGTCCACTTCAGTGTGTCTGTGTACGGGTCCGGCCACTTCAGTGTGTCTGTATACAGGTCCGGCCACGTCAGTGTGTCTGTGTTTAGGTCCGGCCACTTCAATCTGTCTGTGTATAGGCCCGGCCACTTCAGTGTGTCTGTGTATAGGTCTGGCCACTTCAGTGTGTCTGTGTATAGGTCCGGCCACTTCAGTGTTTCTGTGTATAGGTCCGGCCACTTCAATGTGTCTGTGTATAGGTCCGGCCACTTCAATGTGTCTGTGTATAGGTCCGGCCACTTCAGTGTGTCTGTGTATAGGTCCGGTCACTTCAGTGTGTCTGTGCATAGGTCCGGTCACTTCAGTGTGTCTGTGTATAGGTCCGGCCACTTCAGTGTGTCTGTGTATAGGTCCGGCCACTTCAGTGTGTCTGTGTATAGGTCCGGCCACTTCAGTGTGTCTGTGTATAGGTCCGGCCACTTCAATGTGTCTGTGTAGAGGTCTGGTCACTTCAGTGTGTCTGTGTATAGGTCTGGTCACTTCAGTGTGTCTGTGTATAGGTCCGGCCACTTCAATGTGTCTGTGTAGAGGTCTGGTCACTTCAGTGTGTCTGTGTATAGGTCTGGTCACTTCAGTGTGTCTGTATATAGGTCCGGCCACTTCAATGTGTCTGTGTATAGGTCCGGCCACTTCAGTGTGTCTGTGTGCGGGTCCGGCCACTTCAATGTGTCTGTGTACGGGTCCGGCCCCTTCAGTGTGTCTGTGTACGGGTCCGGCCACTTCAGTGTGTCTGTGTATAGGTCTGGTCACTTCAGTGTGTCTGTGTATAGGTCCGGCCACTTCAATGTGTCTGTGTATAGGTCCGGCCACTTCAGTGTGTCTGTGTGCGGGTCCGGCCACTTCAATGTGTCTGTGTATAGGTCTGGTCACTTAAATGTGTCTGTGTATAGGTCCGGTCACTTCAGTGTGTCTGTGTATAGGTCCGGTCACTTCAATGTGTCTGTGTATAGGTCCGGCCACTTCAGTGTGTCTGTGTATAGGTCCGGCCACTTCAGTGTGTCTGTGTATAGGTCCGGTCACTTCAGTGTGTCTGTGTATAGGTCCGGCCACTTCAATGTGTCAGTGTATAGGTCCGGTCACTTCAGTGTGTCTGTGTATAGGTCCGGTCACTTCAGTGTGTCTGTGTATAGGTCCGGCCACTTCAGTGTGTCTGTGTATAGGTCCAGCCACTTCAGTGTGTCTGTGTATAGGTCCGGTCACTTCAGTGTGTCTGTGTATTGGTCCGGCCACTTCAATGTGTCAGTGTATAGGTCCGGTCACTTCAGTGTGTCTGTGTATAGGTCCGGTCACTTCAGTGTGTCTGTTTATAGGTCCGGTCACTTCAATGTGTCTGTGTATAGGTCCGGTCACTTCAGTGTGTCTGTGTATAGGTCCGGCCACTTCAATGTGTCAGTGTATAGGTCCGGTCACTTCAGTGTGTCTGTGTATAGGTCCGGTCACTTCAGTGTGTCTGTGTATAGGTCCGGTCACTTCAATGTGTCTGTGTATAGGTCCGGTCACTTCAATGTGTCTGTGTATAGGTCCGGCCACTTCAGTGTGTCTGTGTATAGGTCCGGTCACTTCAATGTGTCAGTGTATAGGTCCGGTCACTTCAGTGTGTCTGTGTACGGGTCCGGCCACTTCAGTGTGTCTGTGTATAGGTCCGGCCACTTCAATGTGTCTGTGTAGAGGTCTGGTCACTTCAGTGTGTCTGTGTATAGGTCCGGTCACTTCAGTGTGTCTGTGTATAGGTCCGGTCACTTCAATGTGTCTGTGTATAGGTCCGGCCACTTCAGTGTGTCCGTGTATAGGTCCGGCCACTTCAGTGTGTCTGTGTATAGGTCCGGCCACTTCAATGTGTCAGTGTATAGGTCCGGTCACTTCAGTGTGTCCGTGTATAGGTCCGGCCACTTCAGTGTGTCTGTGTATAGGTCCGGTCACTTCAGTGTGTCTGTGTATAGGTCCGGTCACTTCAGTGTGTCTGTGTATAGGTCCGGTCACTTCAGTGTGTCTGTGTATAGGTCCGGCCACTTCAATGTGTCAGTGTATAGGTCCGGTCACTTCAGTGTGTCTGTGTATAGGTCCGGTCACTTCAGTGTGTCTGTGTATAGGTCCGGCCACTTCAGTGTGTCTGTGTATAGGTCCGGCCACTTCAGTGTGTCTGTGTATGGGTCCGGTCACTTCAGTGTGTCTGTGTATTGGTCCGGCCACTTCAATGTGTCTGTGTATAGGTCCGGTCACTTCAGTGTGTCTGTGTATAGGTCCGGCCACTTCAATGTGTCAGTGTATAGGTCCGGTCACTTCAGTGTGTCTGTGTATAGGTCCGGTCACTTCAGTGTGTCTGTGTATAGGTCCGGTCACTTCAATGTGTCTGTGTATAGGTCCGGCCACTTCAGTGTGTCTGTGTATAGGTCCGGTCACTTCAATGTGTCAGTGTATAGGTCCGGTCACTTCAGTGTGTCTGTGTATAGGTCCGGTCACTTTAATCTACCTGTGTATAGGTCCGGCCACTTTAATCTACCTGTGTATAGGTCCGGCCACTTCAATCTGTCTGTGTATAGGTCCGACCACTTCAATCTGTCTGTGTATAGGTCCGGTCACTTCAATCTGTCTGTGTATAGGTCCGGTCACTTCAATCTATGTCTATGAGACCAATGATAATACCTGAGTGCAGAGATTCAATTCATATCTTCAGTTTAGGAGAATGCGTGCACCAAAAATGTGACCCAAACTGAGCCGTCACCTACCAGTAAATAGATGAGAGTTTATGTAGCGCAGGGGGTTGCTGTAAACGAGACCTTTCACTGGATTCTGTCATTTCACACCTTCTCCAGTTTCCGCGGCTCCACTGGTTCTGGAGCAGTTCTTTCTTTTTCTTCTGTTCCCCACCAGGCGTGTACCACAGAACTTCTCTGCGGACGCGGCAGTGTTTTGATTGTCCATCATCAGAAAGATAAAAGCAAACGTCTACAGAAAAGTATAACACGGGGAATAACTTTTTCGTTTTTGTCGGTTTCTCTACATTTAAAACTGTTCCAGAATCTGTGCAGCAGCACAAATAAGAGGAGGCGCTCAGCTTAAGTAAAAACTCTAGTGAAAGTTACTCTTTAAAAAAAGAAACTTGTTTTAATTTTTTTTTTACATAAATCAATAAGAAACTTTGCAATATCTGTTATTAGAGAAATCTGCTTCTTCCTTCTGCTAATCACTCGTGCTAAAAATTTCCAATTCAAGGATACAATCTGTATTTAGTGCATATAGATTTTCCCATTATTGAGATGGATGACAGACAGCAGACAAAGTTTTAGACAGAACTTGCTGCAGAACGCCTGTGTCTGCCTCTGCCTTCATTCTCCTCCTCTTTAGTGAATACCATCAGCGGTTTTTTTTTTGCATTAGAGAAATATTGATAAAACTGTGATGGTAAAAACTGACTTATGATCAAACTGATGAATCGGATCAAAACATTGATGAAATTTTTTTTTTACGTATGAGAAAATGAATAACGTCTGAATGAGCCTTTATAGAAAAGGTCCCTAATTCAGGATCTTTATTTTCTAACCAAAGTGGAGAACAGATGAAAAGATAATTTTTTGCTTTGACGTACCCAATCTGTATTACTGTCTAATGATGTTAAGAAATGTGTAATGCTCCATTTTTACTGCAGGGGCGCTGTAGGGGAATGCAACACTTGTTTCTTGGTTGTTTTGCAGATTACAACCAATCCATTGGGTTCTGACATAAGGCATCATGTGATCAGAAGATCATTTTAGCAAAAAAAAAAACAATATCAAAGAAGGGGATCGTCACTCCAAGTACGTGATCTGGACTCTTAAAGGTATAGAACAAAATCTATCCATTGAGATCAGTCTTGGTTTTATCTTATCAACCGGAGTCAAAATACAAGCCGTGGGTCCTCGATTAGGTGACTGACTACCAATGAATCTACTGCCCTTTCTCGAAACAGAAACCATAAAATATTGTGCCTCCACCCAAGAGTCCGTCCCTCTTACCCACCGATGCCTTGACAAGTGCAACCACCTCAATCACAACACTACTAAGGAATGCACCATCCAAGAAAAGCTGGTTGACAACCCTTGTAGAAGCCCTAATGATGGCCACATTGGTTGTCCATAGAGTTGAGCGAGCGCCGCAATGCTCCTTGCACCTTCTGATTAGTAGGGCCATCATGGTGGCGTCATTATGTTGTGGTGCGATGCATGCATGATGCTACGGCTCCATGGATGTCGCATGCAGATGAAGGTCTGTAGGTTCAGCGGCCATGGACAACTGATGTAGCAGCTGCACCAGCTCCTGCAAATCTTTTTGCTCAACTATTTGTCAACCAACTTTCAGAAAACTAAGTGTAACTTGTTGGTTATATTGACTGTGGATTCATAGACTTATAAAACAGAGTATTCTTGGAAATCTTAATCTACACACGAGGCACGTGGAGCGTCCCGATCTACGCGACGAGCTCGCAGCCTGCAGACATTTACAAGTATTGTCAGCGACTAAAGAGGAATCTGCAGTTGAAGTCTTGACTGTTTCCATAATGATTCCGCCTATTTAACACTCGCCTGGCACTTACCCAAAACCTACTTTTCGTCCTCGAGTCGTTCATACAAGGAATAGTGAAAAATATGTCTCCTGACATTTCTGCCAGTGCTCATATATCACCGCCTGCCGCAAAGGTTACTTAGCATCTCCTTACATTAGCATGTTGCTGAGAATTAGATTAAAATTCATGATTACCATTTTAAATCATTTATTGAAATTACAGAGCCGAGCACTTCACAAGCCGCGCAAATGGGAGGAAATGCAGCTGTTTGCAGTAAACACATCTGCGGGCGAGAAAGACGAAGAAGAAAGACGGGATTTGTCGAGGAGAACATCTGGATCGGGGGTCACATATCCAGGTTTTATCTGTGATTGTTTGTACAAGGGTCCCACTCGCTTGTCAGGGATTATTATATACTCAGAAGCAAAACAGTTTTACTGCCTGTAGAGGGAGGAAGAGCATGAAGTAAGAGGTTCTGGAAAATATTCAGATGTAGCAGAAGGGTCAACGTAAAATTGCACTTTCAGGTGATTTTCAAATATGCTGTCCTGTGTCTGTGTATATATATATTGTAAAGGAGATGGTGGTAAAGTCCTGGCTGGGAGATATGTGTCACCAAGGTGATGATGTAAGTCCTGGAAATAAACATTCCAGCAAGAATTGGTTGCTGAAAAGTTTTAAATGGGACTGGATTTTTAGGTCCAGGTTTTAGGAGCGGTCAGAAGAGCTGGGTGGGACTGGCCATTCCCATATATCCACTACAGGATTTGAAAGACCTATTTAAAGCACGTAGCAGACTCAGAGCTGTCTGTGTAGGACGAGGGAAGGACTCTAAGTTTGGTTTATCTCTGCAAGACCTGCGAACAGTAGGACTTGTATCCGAACAGGTGAGCTTGCATCTGCCATATGAACTATTTTGAGCCCTGTGGAAGTTTATGAAAGAAATAAACTTCACCTGTTTGAATCCAACCTGTTTGCCTGTGTATACACTACGGTTACCAAAGAGCACGGATTCCCTACTAGATAACAGTGTTGAGCGAGTATGTCTCAATAACCCTTTCGGCGAGCACGCTCGGGTGTATTTTGGCGTGCTCTGCATTTCTTTTACTATTGCCGTGGCTGCAAGTGTCACAGCAGTTGTACATTAATCCTTCACCGAAGACAGAACAGTAAACAGATTCGAGCAGTTCTTTACGTGAAAGAAAACTCACTGGGCATGTCAATACATTCATAGTTCTTTGCTTTCTCCTCTAATGCACTTTTTTTACATGTGGCTTCTTGGTGCTGTCACATCAGATTGATACAAGACAATTGTCATTTGTAATGTTGTGCTACATATCCCTCTGTTCAGTGGTAACATTGTACCAACAAGGTTCCCTTTATTAGCTCAGCATATTAATGAGGGGTTTTTATCATTGGGGGAGTGGCATCCCTTAAAATAATCCCAGAGTAAAGCTATATCATGTTTTTATCTCTTTCAATCCTGATGGATATTTTGCTAATCTGAGTCATTATAACTGGACACCGCAGATACTAAGAAGGGGTTTTAAGGGGGTCGCTTGCCCAATTTACAGCTCATTGCAAGGTTTCACTATTCTGAAGACGTCCGTCTTGTGACGGGAAATTGATTTCATCAGTAAAAGTCACCTCCTGATTTCATTCTGCTGCCAGATGCAATAAAATAGTTATTGGAATCTATTTCCTCTGATTCTGATAATTGACGTAAGAGCCGGCTCTGCATTCCTAGAAAACGATTAAATATGGAAAGGATGGAAATTAGATACATTTTTAGCAGATTTGTCGTTTTTCAACATAAACAAATTGTTCGGGCTTTTAGTCCGTTTTATGCGGATTCTGTTGAAATCACTCACTGACTTTGTAAAGCTGAAGGAGGAATGTAAATCCTGGCTTTCGTGACAGCTGATTGACACCATCCTCATTATCTAGTGATCAGTCAGGGGGGACACTGGATCTGAGACCACTGAAGTCACTTCATTATTTACCCATGATATGAATTGATCATAGCAGCTAAATAGATGTAACAAAGATGAGATTGTCATTGTCCCATGACAGGAGGTTCACTTGTAGTCCTATTAAATGGATTTCACCCCCAAAACTATTTATAGGCACATGTAGCTCTTTCAGAGACAAGTTCTTTACATGGCCGGTCCACTCCCCCGTTACTGAGAAATTAGTGTTTGAACTGATAGTCTGAAGAGCTATGGTAGATCTGAAGTCTCTGTCACTCCAGCTCTATTCCTCTCCAGCACCGCCTCCTCCTGCTTGACTGACAGCCTCTTTGCTGCGCGGCTTCAGGCAAAGGAGTAGTCAGGCAAGCAGGAGGCAGTGCTGGGCGGGGAATAGAGCTGGAGTGACAGAGGCTTCAGATCTACCATAGCTCTTCAGACTCATTTGCATATCAATTCAAATGCTGATTTCTCAGTTACCAAAGAAATGGACCGGCCATGTAACAGTATTGCTAAACTTGTCTGTGAAATAGCTACATGCACATATAAATAGTTTTGGGTGTGAAATCCTGCTGACAGATTCTCTTTAAAGCTGCAGATAATACATAGCTCTGCTACATCTGGATGGCTCATCTACTGCCTTTCTATACATACAAAAAAAACATACAAATTTAAAATGTTTTCATGGATTTTTTTCTGAGCTTATGCCTGTGCCAGCAAACTGATTGGCTGAAGCAGAGATGCAGTGTAAAGCATAAGGGTGGAACAAATTTGCGGCCTAATCCTTGATTTGGAAAGAATAATGGATTTTAGGCTACATTTGAATCCAAAGAACACCATTGCTCAGAAAGATTTGAGGATTATAGCTCATGATTGAAGCACAGCTGCAGTGAAAAGTATGGAGGATATGAGACAGACATGAGCTTTTTGCAACAAATTGCATAGATAAGGGACGAATTTAGGTCCGTCACCACCATTAATGCACAAATCTCAGCATCTCCCCATGAATATCCAGCTTCCTGCCTTATGATGACTCACTTTCCTATTATGACATCATCACAATGTACAGAGTCATATAATCATTTCATTATTTTGGGATCAGCCACAGCGGATTCTCCCAGCGTCAGTCACGTATCACTAGATTGCGCTTTCCCCGTCGTCTCCGCATCTGAAATCAAACACGAAATCCTCCGTCGAGTGAACGCTCCATCCCAAGACAATCGTCAAGAAGCTTCAATAACTTCAAACAACGCAAATGACCTCGATAAGAATCCGATACGGCGCAAAGCGAGCGCCGCTAAACAATAACCGTAATGACAGTCATTTCCCTGCGTCGTCCTGGCAATAACAGAAGTTTACAAGGGAATGCACAATATAAAAAGAATCAATGTCAGACTGAAGGGAAGAAGAAAAAGATATTTCTGACAACAAAGGAGGTGCGGAATGTATCTAATATGATTGAATGCAACATATATTTAATTGCAGCAAACTAATTGCCTGTCATCAGTAATAAGAGCGCCGCAGAGAAGAGGAGTCAGAAGATTGATGGGATTCTGGCGAACAATCACAGAAAAAAAACAAACCTCAGCTAAGTTCTGGGAGAACACAAGTCACACAACAACAAAATGTAGAAAATCTAGAAGTCTGTGAAAATGGCCCAAAATGAAGAAAATGCATAATACACATGAAAGCTTTGCTGCATTTCAATAGTGTATTATTTTTTCTTACTTGCATGTAATTGCTGGCTGCAGAATGAGTTAACTGAGAATCCATTAGTGAGCTTGTTCTCATGTCTAAAGAGAAAGTTTGTAACTCTTATCTGTATATTCTGAGCTTCTCTTAGGTGACTTACCACCACATCGTTTGTTTCTAATTATCAAGAGCAATAATGCAATTCCAATTTTATATATGTCATGTTTGCATGCTTTAGTGCTTTATTTGTTAGTTATATATGGAGATGGATACTATTAGAAAGCACCTGTTCACACGTGTTCTCTGTTTGGAAGTGGTCAGTCCACATCGAATTGGTAAAACAAAATTGGTGTAAATTTTTTAATGAAACCAAATTACACAAAAATATTATTAGCCCCAACCATATGCATATAAGAAAAATAAATTATCCCTAGAGATTAACAACCCCTTTAAGACTTCTTCTAGCTACGTCCCTTATTCAGAAAAGCGTGACAGAAAGATATAAAACTACAAACTCCATTTCTGAAGCAGTTTTTTTAGTAAATTTTCTTCATTGGTTGAGGATTTTGAATTCCATAGTCACACTATTGGGGGAGGGGATGATACATGAAGAAGAGGGGGGGGGTGATACCTGAAGAAGAGGGGGAGGGGTGATACATGAAGAACAGGAGGAGGGGTGATACATGAAGAAGACAGGGAGGGGGTGATACATGAAGAACAGAGGGAGGAGTGATACATGAAGAACAGGAGGAGGGGTGATACATGAAGAACAGGAGGAGGGGTGATACATGAAGAAGACAGGGAGGGGGTGATACATGAAGAACAGGAGGAGGGGTGATACATGAAGAAGAGGGGGAGGGGTGATACATGAAGAACAGGGGGAGGGGTGATACATGAAGAAGAGGGGGAGGGGTGATACATGAAGAACAGGGGGAGGGGTGATACATGAAGAACAGGGATACATCTGCATGTGATAAGATATCAATACTGATAATTGTAAAGAGATGAGAGAATCTTTTGAAATTCAAATTTGCTAGTTTTTTTCAGAAAATGACATTTTGCTGCAAACCTCAAGTCCTGCAAAGTCTCAAATTCTTTGAAAACACGTATATAAAACTGGGGTCTGTATACATCCTTTTACAAGCCCTTTAATGCAAGCACAGCCTTAGTAATGTTTTACCCTCGCTATATGGCTATGTTGAGGCCCCTTCCTCACTGTGCTGTCACACACTATCTGTAATGTCTCTTCAGTGTTTAATGACTTTCTCTCCCTAACTATCACTGAGCTATAACTTTCTCTCATTATCCAGATTCACTCTAAAACATTTGCTGCATTCCCTGCCTCTGCTTTTATACCGGCTCTGATAGGCTCTTCCTATTGGCTGTGCTATACCATGTGATTTGATAGCTGCAAGGCATTTTGTGGAAGCCTACGTATTCGCGCCTGAGGACATGTCGGCCTTTTGTGACTGATGCAATCTTCTGCAATGTATTAAATGCCAGCAGATATTTTTTGACGATTCAAATAAATTGTTTGGGCATCAACTGAAAATGTTTATTTAAAGTTATTCCTAAAATAAAAAGTTATCACAGATCAAAAAAAAATCGATGACTTGTGTATCGGTGCAGGTCCAACCGCTGAGAGCCCCGAATGAGACTGTGAAATGCCCATCAGTATGGAGCTGGTGTGCCGCCGCCACTCAATATTTATGGACTTCCGGCAGTTAAATAAAGGAGATAAATCTGCAGTAAATCCACAGTATTCCCACTGCAGAGTCCACGGTGATATCTGCTTTATTGCATGTGGATTTTCTGTTGCATAAATTCTGCATGTCCATGTGGGATGATACACTGCAGCTTCTAGATGCCACAAAGGTCAACGTAGACCATTATTTCCTGAACTCGGAGGAACGTGATAGTTTCTGAGAAAAGGCGATGTCTGGGGAGTGTTACTTGCCATTTTGGTTATTGGCAATAATTTGAAGTTTGGGCTCCATTTCCAAAAATTGCATTTGTGACCCAGAAACATCCATTTAATCCTCTGAAAGGGGCAATCAAATCCCTTTTCGAGTTTTGCATTTTTTTTGAAGACTTCAGTAGACGTCTCAATGGAGCGATTGTGTATTCAGAGCGGTGTGCGCTCGGCTTCTCGCCCGTCCGGTGCCTCCTCGTTTACCACTATAACTTGTAGACACGGTGAGATCTCCATGCCGCCAGGCTGCTCGGGTTTCACATTACCTTTTTTTTCATGGATCACCGCAATTTAAACATTGTATGTTTGTAAAGAAGAAAAATCAAACAAGTGTGAAAAATAAAGACATACAAAAATGCATCGCACAGGTGGAAAATAACCCAACATTCAATGCAGGTGCAACACGGAGATCTCACATGGCGCCTACTGAAGAGGGCGGCCCTTCTGAACGGCTCACACTGGATCCACTGTAGTATCCGCTCCTTGGCCCGATGATCAGTTGCAGCTTTTTAAAGTGAACTTTCTTTTTTTTTTTGCCTTGTGGTATTTGTTGCATTTTTCTGAACCAAATTCTTCAAAATGGTGCATAAAGGTTGATGAATTATTTTTTTCTTTTAGAGCTGGACTTCAATTACGCACAAACTTTGTGGCACTTCGAAAAGTCATAAATGATGAATTGGGCCAAGATGTATGGAAAAGGAAAACCACATCGGCAATGTAAAAAAAAAAAATGAAACAAAAGTAAAGTTTAAGGTAACTTTTCTTTGTTTCATTTTTTTTTTTATTTGCACAGATTAAAAAGTGACCGTGCAAATAAAAAAAAGTCACCGTTAGAACAATTTTTACTCCAGAAAAAAGGCACAGAGACAATAATGAGTTGGGGGTCTTCATCTAAGTACAGTAGCTCAGAGGGGCCTGATGTGGAGAGGAGCTTCCTCCATTATCACCAAAGTGCCTTATGCGGCCAAACAATAAAAAAGTAGAAACTCTTCATCACCCCAACCAGATTCCTGCACTACCAGTAGATCAAAATCACAACTCACAACTTGAGAAGATCCTTTAGAGGACATGGAGATCTGCAGGAGCATTTCAAGACATGTGAATGGAGCCTGAGACTTCTCCCCAGCTGATGCGCCATTTTCCATACTACACGTGCGCTCAGGTGCAACCCCTACATCTGCGGCAACCCATTACAGATTGAACTTCTCATTTGCCCTCAGTACTAATAATATTTACAGAATATCTATACGTGCACCACATGTAAAAACAAATAAATACACGGATTCCGGTTTTAAACAGACTGGATACTAATCCACGTTCATCTGTACAGCAATATTTTGTTTTGACAGATTCCTAAATCCTGACATATGGCGATGTTCTCTAATCACACCCATTGCCTACTCTGCATAATATTACCCTAAATATATACACAAAGATTGATACATCGCTCGCAGGCACCGGAGGAGAATCAGATAAAGATACAAAAAAACCAAAAGCTTTATTTAATAAAACATGGAATGTGACAGATATTAAATATACAAAGTGTTCGAGTGATGGAGACAAAAGTGAAATGTATTAAGAAAAACCTCAAAAACGAGGCACAGAAAAGCGAAGAAGGAGACAGAGTCAGAGACTCAGTGAGGTCCTCAGGGATGGAAGAGTAAAGCCACCATGACGCAGGGACATCACATAACATTATATAATCAGACAGTCAAGGACAATAAAAGCTAAGAAGTAGAAACTCTGACTCCGATTAATCCAGCAGATTTTACCAGTTTTATGACATAAAAATGCTTGAAATGTCGCTAAATTTTTGCGCAACTCAAAATTGCAAAAATGTTGCAAATTTTGAACATTGTTACACCGGTCCCAGCCAGATCAACCAACGTTATGAAAATAGACGCCCGATAAGTTCATAATGTATGCCACAAAAATGGTGTAAATTACGACAGACGTGTACTCCAGCCCCTGATTGGAGTAATATTTCCGGCAGTGGTTCATGGACGGCAGTTTAAAGATACGCCAATCTGAATAACCAGCACCGGCATCAATGATTTTGCGCAGATTATTCCAGCTCTTTTTATTAATACTAGGTACAAAATGGCAGATCTAATGATTCGGGGCCATTGAACGCTCACTGATTATTTCATGAAGACCGAGTGTGAAACATTCAGATGCTTTGTGAACTGCAGGGTCTTATCCACTGCTGACACAGAGATTAATGTCCGCAGAGGGGACGCCAGATTATCAGCTTTGGTTTTCTTGTATTAGTACCATTTACGCATTTCCAAGACTGTACCCGATCTAGAGGGGAAATGCGGAGGAAATATGGAGGAGAAGGTAGAAAATAGAGATGAGGTAATCAATTCAATGAGAACTAAACTTGGGTTTAAACTTTAACAATTCACTTAAAGCGGAAAATTGAAACAACTTTATATAAATCACTTAAAATGTCATTTTAACGGGTCTGGGAGGTGGAACCTCAGAGCAACTATACAAAGGGGCAGTCCTTGTAAGGAAGCGGGTGGCTCCCAGGGAAGGCGGGCAGGTAGTCACGGCAAGTGACAGGGACAGTCTCTGGGTAGAAGGGCAGGAAGTCACGGCAAGTGACGGGGACAGTCTCTTGACAGGCGGATGGTCACGGCAAGTGACAGCAGGGTAAGAGTCTCTAGACTGGCAGGTGGTCACGGCAGGTGACGGCTGAGCCTCGAGGTAGGCTAGCAGGCAGGTAGCAGGTGAGCGCTCCCAGGTGAGCGGGCAAGAGTCTCTGGACAGGCAGGTGGTCACGGCAAGTGATGGCAGAGCCTCCAGGTAGGCTAGCAGACAAGTAGCAGGTGAGTGCTCCCAGGTGAGCGGACAAGAGTCTCTGGACTGGCAGGTGGTCACAGCAAGTGACGGCAGAGCCTCCAGGTAGACTAGCAGGCAGGTAGCAGGTGGGCGCTCCCAGGTGAGCGGGAAAGAGTCTCTGGACAGGCAGGTGGTCACGGCAAGTGACGGCAGAGCCTCCAGGTAGACTAGCAGGCAGGTAGCAGGTGAGCGCTCCCAGGTGAGCGGGCGGGCAGATCCATAGATAGACTGACAGGTGTTGGAAGGCAGACTGTCGGACCGCAGGAATGCAAGCAGATAGACAGGAATCAGGTAGGTATCAAGCAGAGATCTGGCAGGTAACTGGCAGGTATCTGGTAACGGGACCTGAGGGCTGAAGCAGAGTTGAAAGGCTTTGCAACAACATTGCTCGGGCACCTCCATTTTGGAGGAGGTGCCTTATATATGGTAAGGTCCTCCGGCCATTGGCCGGGGACTCCTTAGGACGCCGCGCGCGGCCCCTTTAAGAGAGGGGGAGCGCGCGCGCGCGCGCCCTAAGCACAGAGGCCGGGAAGCAGCGCGCGCTGCAAGCAGAACGGGAGGAAGCCGCCGGGCACGGAGTGGAGAGGTGAGGGGAACGGCGTCCCTGCCTAGCAGGAGGCAGGGACGCCGACGCTACAGTCATCATGGAATTTATTGCAGACAGCTGCATCTTCCACAGAAGCCTCTCATGACCTTGGGCTCATCCGGGCTCCCCCATAATGCCTTGCTGCATGACATCACACGGTGTAGCACAGCAATAAGCGGAACTATCGTAGACTGAATAAAAGCCGAGGCAGGGAATGCAACAGTCGTTTTAGGATGAATTGTCACGCAAGGTGTGGAAAAGACTAAGTGCAACAGGGGGAGGAAGCCCAAACACTACGGAAAGGGGGAGTGGAGACCCCCAGGCAGATTTAATATCTCCCTGCCACCCTATCGTCCCTATATAGGTTCCACACCTATCGCTAAGCAGTACCTTAAACCATGGATGACTCTAGAGCTTGGCCCTAGATAGGGAGGGGGAGGGGTGAGCACTGGTCAGGCCCCACTACAAACTAAAGACAACAAGGTAGACAAACAAAGGGGATTAACTTAGCTTGAGCAGACACCAGAAGAATAATGCCAACTGTCCTCCCAAGGCACCAGAGAAGACACTAGCCGATTGCTAATGCTCAAAGCCTGTACATAGAAGTATCATCAGCGATTGCCTGGAGCAAAGTGAGGGTTTTTAACTCCCATGCAAGGGTGTCAAGGGTGTGTCAATTAGCAGCAGGAGGGAGGTTGCCGCTGGGTCTTAAAGGAAGAAGGATTAAGAAGGTGTCTGCAATGCCAAGCGCAGTGACCTTCTACAGCCAGATCCAGCGTGACTATGTATTGCACCTGACACACCCGTGACATGAATCTGGATAGTGAGAGGACATCACTGCTCAGCAACAGAGGTAGGAAAATAAAGCCATAAAGCGCTGAAAAAAAACATATAGATAGTGTGTGACAGCACAACAGTGAAGATTAGTGAGGGGAGCAGGTTGTTTGTTACCATACATTTAACCACAACCTGATATGTAGCTGTCACTTTGACATGACTAGGGCTGTATTTGCATTAAAAAGCTTAGAAGGAGTTGGACAAAGTCTTAGGGGGTACACACATCCTGTCAGAGCAATCAGAGGATTTTCAGTCTTTCATTTTGCCGAAAATCTAATTATTTTGAAAGATTCAGCAAAACTGGTGAATTAAAACTTCAAAAGTTTCACTCATGCAAAGTGGAGAATAAAATAAAGAGATGAGAAAGAGAAGAAATAAGATTTGGAGGAGAAAGGGTGGAGAAGGGGATAACGAGGGAGAAAAAGTAGGAGGACGAATAGAGGAATTTGAGTAGGAGGAAAAGAGGAAGAGAATAAAACAAGAAGAGGAAGCATGAGAGCAGGACAAGAGGAAAAGTAAGGGGTAAGTGTCAGGGAAATATTAATGTCAGGAAAATGTTCGTCCATATTTGCCTGACATAGATGTTCACCTCCCCTCCCTTATTCCCCTTCTGCTCAGCACAAAAGACCCAATTAACACACGCCTGAGAAATAGCTTACACAAACAAATGCCAGCCAAGGAGTGTTATAACTTCATTTAGAAGCTAGCATCTTGTCCCTGGAAGAGGCAGGGGGTAATTACTGGCAGGGTTTCACTAATTCGCATGTAACTGGGAAAGTTGCTTTCCCAAGTTTCAAAGGAAGTTTAACAGAAATTTCCAGCCGTGTCGACTCCGAAATGAAATATGAAATATTGTGAGTTCCATACGTCCGACAGTAACGGGACCCATACATTTAGTGACCAAATCAGCCCAGGAATGTATATGTAGTTTTCCAGGGCTGTAAGTAAAATCAGGGAGCTGTAGCGCAAAAACACCAGAATAGCCGACTGCGACTATGCAATGTGTGGTCTCTAACTGAACATAAAATCATGAGGGAAAAAAATGGCATCGCTTGCACGCTTCTGCGATCAACGAGCAATGAGTTATCGTAAAAGTTAGCGTTTTTAATAAAAATGTACAGGCTGGAGACCAGCCCATATGATGTCACCACAGGGGGGGTGTGGACAGATCTCCCCTTTGGTATAAGAGAACCCATGGACAGTACAGAAGCAATCATTGCCAGGGGGATATAAGACCTATAAGCAATGGGTCCTGTTCGATAACGCTCAAACTGGGGAGCCCCTCCTCCACCTACACTGAATCGTCACAGCGATCGTATAGTGTAAGTTATCTTTTTTTATCCTGTTTATTTTATGTAACTGCTTATGTATTTTTAATGTCTCCTTTGTAACATCCTTGTATATATTTTTTCTTAAATACTGCCTCCCTTTTGGATTAAATATAAAATTTAATAGTTCTGTTTCTTTTGTTCTGTAATCGTTCCCTGCCCCGAAGCCATATACGCTACCAAAACGCAGGCATCCGGCCAGGCCTGTATTATATTTAGAACTCGGCCGGTGGTGGCAGAGGATATTAATAATTGGGCTATCGTGAAGCAGACAGTGACCGAACGGAGGGCGTAAACACGGATTCCATGCGGTGGAACCCAGAGGTGTGACACCATACGCTCACTGGTTGCTTACCGATACCTACGCAGCGAGTAGTCTGGATCGCGTGTTCGCAACTCCGGACGAAATACGGACAGCGTGATGGCACAGTGAGATATCGCGTGATCTCCCTGGTGTCGTTGCTGTGTTGGAATCCCTGACAATAAGTAAGAAAAATAAAGGACAAAAATTAGAGGAAAAGTAAGAGCCAGAGAATGATAGTAGGAAGGAGAATAGAAGGTAATGAGAAAAAGAAGGAAACTGAGGAAGAGGCCAAGAATGTGATGAGAAGAGGAATAAAAGGTAAGAGGAAGAATAAAAATGGAGAGTCTGGTGCCTTTGATGGGGGGGGAGGGGAAATAAGAGCAGAAGGAAAAGAAGGTGCAGGTAAATATAAGGAAGAATAAACGTAGAAGAAGCTGGAGGAAGAAGAGAAGATGGTGAGAAAAGGAAGAATATTGGTAGAAAGAAGGTGCACGCGATTAGAAGAGTAATGATCAGTAGGAGGAAGAGGAGGTAAAAAGAGGAGGAGGAGAAAAAGAACATTGGGCATAATCCATGTGTGGATCTGGTATAGTAACATCACATCCACAGTAGAAAATGAAGTGTCAGCCTCAGATTTCTGCCACATATTCTCTTGTCAACATGGCTGAGGAGCAGGCGGCGGGAGGCTGTTTTATCTAAATGGGATTTTATTGGAAGAAAATATGAAGCATTGATTCCGGTATCTCCACACTAATGATACAAATGTTATAATGGACATTTATCTACACAATGTAATCTGCAGGTGATCTACCTGAAAACAATAGGATTCCTGGGGCCGGCTTCATTATTGCATTTCCGTCTACTTTTCACCTAGTTTTAAAGGCTGTTTTTAGTTGGTGCCAAATTCTTTGCTTAAGCCCACTTTCTCCTTGTTCATCCTTTTAATTCTCTCTATTCCATACTGTGGGTTTGACTTTTGTAATTCAGATGATTGCAGACGATTCATTTGCAACTTTTTAAGGAGTCTCAACATTTTTGTGCAAGCCTTAGAGATGTTTGCATAATCTTGCCAGATGATAGAACTTTTTTTTTTTGCTTTAAGAAGGCAAAAAAAGGTAAAAGACAAAAGAAAAAAAGAGCACTTAGGATTTTTTGTGCACAATTCATAAACCGCGTGCGCCATTTTGAAGAACTTGACACTAGAAAACAGCAACGGATATCAATAAACAAAAAAAAAAGTGACCGGAAAAAAACGAGTGATGAATCTCGCTCTTCTACCTCAAGAAGGAAGTAAAAACATTGATACACACCAATAAAAATGGAATTTTGGGTGAACCATCGTCTGGACATTAAAAGCAGTGATTAAGGACATGGGATCTCTGCGTTTTGCAAATATGTTTCCCAGATTTCATAAATGTTCAGCTCAATTCAGGAAAACAGAGGAAGAATTAAGTAAAAGAAAATTGGGTCAACTGGAAATGACCAAAGTGGATGTCAAATGGTGACAAAACCCAGAAAATGTTTCTGTTATCCGCTTCTCACTAATGACATCGGATGCACTAGATTCCTTGCACCAGATTCACAAGATTAACTGATTTTTACCTGCCCTGTAATCCTTTGTTTGATACAGTTACCACCTCCTAATTTACAGTCATCTGTGAAATAAATCTTCTCACTCAGTGCAATATATATTTCATCCCAGCAGCGTAATGCAGCATCGTACTGGGCAGAAAAGTAAAAGAATAGTAATGCAGGTGAATAATAATCAGCAAAACGTGCGGCGTCAGCAGAAATGTGAACATTGATGTACGGCTCTATTAGACAGTAACGAGAGCCAGCATCAGTCTGCAGCTCGGACTCTGCTCCGATTCTGCCAGAGCGGCTCGTCATTAGCACAGCGCGGCACAGTCCAATGTCTGCACGGAAATACGGGCGACGTCCCCATAAACTGTGCACAAGGAGATAACATTAAGGGATCATTCCACAGTGTATTTATTCACCTAAACTGCAATGTGAAATATTTAAGTATGTCACCTCACATCTAGGAAGGCAGAGAATTAAATTGAAGAAGGGAGACAATTAGATGAGGTTATTGCGTCACAACGAGATCCTTCAGATTCAATGATTGCTCAATTCTACCGCGAGCAGCAATATTAGAAAGCCATAAAGACCAGCGCAGGTAGTGAGGAGCCGGAGAATATAACAAGCATATGTCATATGTGTACACAGCCCAGAGAAGAAGAGCACAATGTCACAAAATGTATCACTGCTGAGATCTGCATATACCTGCAGAATAAAACACATTCCCACAATCCAGACTAAGATCTGGTATTAATGCCAATTACAGACAATGTAACACTGTAACTACTATAATATTTCCCTCACAAGAATATAACTACTATAATACTGCTCCTATGTACAAGAATATAACTACTATAATACTGCCCCTATGTACAAGAATATAACTACTATAATACTGCCCCCTATGTACAAGAATATAACTACTATAATACTGCACCTATGTGCAAGAATATAACTACTATAATACTGCCCCTATGTACAAGAATATAACTACTATAATACTGCTCCCTATGTACAAGAATATAACTACTATAATACTGCTCCCTATGTACAAGAATATAACTACTATAATATTGCCCCTATGTACAAGAATATAACTACTATCATACTGCCCCCTATGTACAGGAATATAACTACTATAATACTGCCCCTATGTACAAGAATATAACTACTATAATACTGCTCCCTATGTACAAGAATATAACTACTATAATACTGCTCCCTATGTACAAGAATATAACTACTATAATATTGCCCCTATGTACAAAAATATAACTACTATAATACTGCCCCTATGTACAAGAATATAACTACTATAATACTGCTCCCTATGTACAAAAATATAACTACTATAATACTGCCCCTATGTACAAGAATATAACTACTATAATACTGGCCCTATGTACAAGAATATAACTACTATAATACTGCCCCTATGTACAAGAATATAACTACTATAATACTGCCGCCTATGTACAAGAATATAACTACTATAATACTGCCCCTATGTACAAGAATATAACTACTATAATACTGCCCCCTATGTACAAGAATATAACTACTATAATACTGCCCCTATGTACAAGAATATAACTACTATAATACTGCTCCTATGTAGAAGAATATAACTACTATAATACTGCTCCTATGTACAAGAATATAACTACTATAATACTGCTCCTATGTACAAGAATATAACTACTATAATACTGCTCCTATGTACAAGAATATAACTACTGTAATACTGCCTCCTATGTACAAGAATATAACTACTATAATACTGCCCCTATGTACAAGAATATAGCTACTATAATACTGCCCCCTATATACAAGAATATAACTACTATAATACTGCTCCCTATGTACAAGAATATAACTACTATAATACTGCCCCTATGTACAAGAATATAACTACTATAATACTGCCCCTATGTACAAGAATATAACTACTATAATACTGCTCCCTATGTACAAGAATATAACTACTATAATACTGCCCCTATGTACAAGAATATAACTACTATAATACTGGCCCTATGTACAAGAATATAACTACTATAATACTGCCCCTATGTACAAGAATATAACTACTATAATACTGCCGCCTATGTACAAGAATATAACTACTATAATACTGCCCCTATGTACAAGAATATAACTACTATAATACTGCCCCCTATGTACAAGAATATAACTACTATAATACTGCCCCTATGTACAAGAATATAACTACTATAATACTGCTCCTATGTAGAAGAATATAACTACTATAATACTGCTCCTATGTACAAGAATATAACTACTATAATACTGCTCCTATGTACAAGAATATAACTACTATAATACTGCTCCTATGTACAAGAATATAACTACTGTAATACTGCCTCCTATGTACAAGAATATAACTACTATAATACTGCCCCTATGTACAAGAATATAGCTACTATAATACTGCCCCCTATATACAAGAATATAACTACTATAATACTGCTCCCTATGTACAAGAATATAACTACTATAATACTGCCCCTATGTACAAGAATATAACTACTATAATACTGCTCCCTATGTACTAGAATATAACTACTATAATACTGCCCCTATGTACAAGAATATAACTACTATAATACTGCTCCTATTTACAAGAATATAACTACTATAATACTGCCCCCTATGTACAAGAATATAACTACTATAATACTGCTCCCTATATACAAGAATATAACTACTATAATACTGCTCCTATATACAAGAATATAACTACTATAATACTGCCCCTATATACAAGAATATAACTACTATAATACTGCTCCTATGTACAAGAAAATAACTACTATAGTACTGCTCCTATGTACAAGAATATAACTACTATAATACTGCCCCTATGTACAAGAATATAACTACTATAATACTGCCCCTATGTACAAGAATATAGCTACTATAGTACTGCTCCTATGTACAAGAATATAACTACTATAATACTGCCCCTATGTACAAGAATATAACTACTGTAATACTGTCCCCTATGTACAAGAATATAACTACTATAATACTGCCCCCTATGTACAGGAATATAACTACTATAATACTGCTCCTATGTACAGGAATATAACTACTATAATACTGCCCCTATGTACAAGAATATAACTACTATAATACTGCTCCTATGTACAAGAATATAACTACTATAATACTGGCCCTATGTACAAGAATATAACTACTATAATACTGCCCCTATGTACAAGAATATAACTACTATAATACTGCCGCCTATGTACAAGAATATAACTACTATAATACTGCCCCTATGTACAAGAATATAACTACTATAATACTGCCCCCTATGTACAAGAATATAACTACTATAATACTGCCCCTATGTACAAGAATATAACTACTATAATACTGCTCCTATGTAGAAGAATATAACTACTATAATACTGCTCCTATGTACAAGAATATAACTACTATAATACTGCTCCTATGTACAAGAATATAACTACTATAATACTGCTCCTATGTACAAGAATATAACTACTGTAATACTGCCTCCTATGTACAAGAATATAACTACTATAATACTGCCCCTATGTACAAGAATATAGCTACTATAATACTGCCCCCTATATACAAGAATATAACTACTATAATACTGCTCCCTATGTACAAGAATATAACTACTATAATACTGCCCCTATGTACAAGAATATAACTACTATAATACTGCCCCTATGTACAAGAATATAACTACTATAATACTGCTCCCTATGTACAAGAATATAACTACTATAATACTGCCCCTATGTACAAGAATATAACTACTATAATACTGGCCCTATGTACAAGAATATAACTACTATAATACTGCCCCTATGTACAAGAATATAACTACTATAATACTGCCGCCTATGTACAAGAATATAACTACTATAATACTGCCCCTATGTACAAGAATATAACTACTATAATACTGCCCCCTATGTACAAGAATATAACTACTATAATACTGCCCCTATGTACAAGAATATAACTACTATAATACTGCTCCTATGTAGAAGAATATAACTACTATAATACTGCTCCTATGTACAAGAATATAACTACTATAATACTGCTCCTATGTACAAGAATATAACTACTATAATACTGCTCCTATGTACAAGAATATAACTACTGTAATACTGCCTCCTATGTACAAGAATATAACTACTATAATACTGCCCCTATGTACAAGAATATAGCTACTATAATACTGCCCCCTATATACAAGAATATAACTACTATAATACTGCTCCCTATGTACAAGAATATAACTACTATAATACTGCCCCTATGTACAAGAATATAACTACTATAATACTGCTCCCTATGTACTAGAATATAACTACTATAATACTGCCCCTATGTACAAGAATATAACTACTATAATACTGCTCCTATTTACAAGAATATAACTACTATAATACTGCCCCCTATGTACAAGAATATAACTACTATAATACTGCTCCCTATATGCAAGAATATAACTACTATAATACTGCTCCTGTATACAAGAATATAACTACTATAATACTGCCCCTATATACAAGAATATAACTACTATAATACTGCTCCTATGTACAAGAAAATAACTACTATAATACTGCCCCTATGTACAAGAATATAACTACTATAATACTGCTCCTATGTACAAGAATATAACTACTATAATACTGCCCCTATGTACAAGAATATAACTACTATAATACTGCCCCTATGTACAAGAATATAGCTACTATAGTACTGCTCCTATGTACAAGAATATAACTACTATAATACTGCCCCTATGTACAAGAATATAACTACTGTAATACTGTCCCCTATGTACAAGAATATAACTACTATAATACTGCCCCCTATGTACAGGAATATAACTACTATAATACTGCTCCTATGTACAGGAATATAACTACTATAATACTGCCCCTATGTACAAGAATATAACTACTATAATACTGCTCCTATGTACAAGAATATAACTACTATAATACTGCTCCTATGTACAGGAATATAACTACTATAATACTGCCCCTATGTACAAGAATATAACTACTATAATACTGCCCCTATGTACAAGAATATAGCTACTATAGTACTGCTCCTATGTACAAGAATATAACTACTATAATACTGCCCCTATGTACAAGAATATAACTACTGTAATACTGTCCCCTATGTACAAGAATATAACTACTATAATACTGCCCCCTATGTACAGGAATATAACTACTATAATACTGCTCCTATGTACAAGAATATAACTACTATAATACTGCTCCTATATACAAGAATATAACTACTATAATACTGCCCCTATGTACAAGAATATAACTACTATAATACTGCTCCTATGTACAAGAATATAACTACTATAATACTGCTCCTATATACAAGAATATAACTATTACTTTCTGGCCAGTTTATAGAATGACAGAGCCCAGCAGTTACCCGTTATGTATCCATCATTTTGTAATTTACAGGCAAGTGATGAGATAGACCACGGAAACACTATTACAAATGATACATTATTTACATTGGAGAGTTTTGTTATTGGAAGTAGTTGTGAAATCTCTTGATGTGAAATCCACCTTTCTTTGTAGCCAAGTAGTTGGATTCTGTGGAGCATCCGGATATAGGCACGTCATACACAATGCCCGCCTGCATCCATATTTTTTATTTTGAAGAAAAATCTATATATATAATCGTCTTATCCCGTCTGTCTGTCCAGGAAATCCCGAGTCGCTGATTGGTCCGGCAGCGGCCAATCAGCGACGTGGGATTTGAGAAAAAGATGGCGGCCGTTAGCGGCTCATCTGCAGGACGGAGGTCAGCGGCGATATAGCCGGGAGATGAGGCGACGCGAGACGCTCATCTCCCGGCTGCTTGCACCAAAAGGACCCTGACCGGCGGCGCCGCTGACCTCCATGCGGCTACCGTCGGGACATTAGCGGCTTGGCCCGCTGATCTCCCGACGGCAAGTGTGAACGGAGGAACGGGGAGCAGCGCTGCCGGTCGGGATACTTTTGCTGCGAGCAGCCGCTCATCTCCCGGCTTCTCGCAGCGGAAGTAGCCGCACAGGCAGCGTCGCTGCCCGATCCTCACTAATACGATTCGCTGATTGGTCGCGGCCGCCAGCCGTGACCAATCAGCGAGATTGGCGCCAAATTTAAACAACGCTCTGTTGACTGGTCGCAGCCGCCAGCTGCGACCAATGAGCGAGATTGGCGCCAAATTTAAACAACGCTCTGCTGATTGGTCGCGACCGCCGGCCACGAACAATCAGCGAGATTGGCGCCAAATTTAAACAACGCTCTGTTGATTGGTCGCGGCCACCAGCCATGACCAATCAGTGAGATTGGCGCCAAATTTAAACAACGCTCCGCTGATTGGTCGCGGCTGGAGGCTGCGACCAATGAGCAAGATTGGCGCCAAATTTAAACAACGCTCTGCTGATTGGTCGCGGCCGCTGGATGTGACCAATCAGCGATTTTGGCGCCAAATTTAAACACCGCTCTGCTGATTGGTCGCGAACGCCAGCCGCAACCAATCAGCATTATTGGGGCCAAATTTAAAGCCCGCTCTGCTGATTGGTCGTGATCGCCGCCCGCGACCAATCAGCGATATTGGCGCCAAATTTAAACACCCCTCTGCTGATTGTTCGCGGTTGCCGGCCGCGACCAATCAGCGATATTGGCGCCAAATTTAAACACCCCTCTGCTGATTGGTCGTGACCGCCGGACGCGACCAATCAGCAATATTGGCATCAAATTTAAACACCGCTCTGCTGATTGGTCGCGACTGCCAGCTGCGACCAATCAGCGATATTGGCGCCAAATTTAAACACCGTTTTGCTGATTGGTCGCGGTCGCGACTATTCAGCGATTTTATCGCCAAATTTAAACACGCTCTCCAGTCCTCACTAACACGGTTCGCTGATTGGTCGCGGCCGCCGCCCGCGACCAATCACCGATATTGCCGCCAAATTTAAACACCGCTTTGCTGATTGGTCGCGGTTGCCGGCCGCGACCAATCAGCGATTTTGGCGGCAAATTTAAACACCGCTCTGCTGCTTGCGCCCGGTTGGCCGCATACCTATTCTAGAATACCCGATGCGTTAGAATCTGGCCACCATCTAGTCACTCTATAACACTAGAACTTCTTTACTGTTGTTAGAGATTGCATTAAATTCAACCGAATATTGTGTAGAAAAAACTAACTCCGCTGCACTGATGGGATTTCCTTTCGTTGATTTCTATTCCTTTGTTTTGTTGCGATATTGTCACGAGACACAATCCATTGTGGGTTGTCTTTGTTTTTTAGGTTTGACATTCAGGAGCTCTCCCACGGGGTTACCCTTGACAGTATGGTGAGCGCAGCAAGAATCTGCACGTAGAATGGTGTTAGTGAGGTTTTCTTACAGTAAACCCCGGAGACCACCTCTGATTTGCAGGACATTCTGTTATTATAAACATCTAAGAATGTAATAAAAGCCTGCTCAAAAATGTAAGTGAATTAAATGGATAAATTGTTGGAGATATGGTGGGCCACAAAGTCCGTCATTGCACCATCAATGTTACTTGTTAATGGGGCAAATAAGCAACATAATTACATTATTGTGGGTAATAAAATGGAATTATAACTTTCAAAGTTGCAAAAATGTTTGGGCGAAAAAGAAATGGAAAAGAATGAAACATTTTTGCAACTTTGAAAGTCATAATTCCATTTTATTACCCACAATAATGTAATTATGTTGCTTATTTGCCCCATTAACAAGTAACATTGCCGTTTGGCACTATTATTTTTATCGGCACACTCTGGTATCATTATTTTCAGAGTTAGCTCAAATTTTTGGTGGCAAATACAATAATGACATCAATATATTTGAGAGCACCATGTAGTCATAGGGACAAATTAGACAGCAACAGCGCTGGAAGTAACAGCGAGAAGGGAAGTTTTTTGTTGTTTGGGGACAGGTTGTAGTTGCTGGAAATGGTAGAATCCAAATATGTCTGTGCTGCAATCCTTACAAACTCTCCGCAGGAGAAGTCGTAATGCCGGTCTGGGCCAGATGGAAAAGAAAGGGAAAAGTAAATGAAAGGATATCACCTATATAACCATAGTGTAATCAGTGTTATGGTCTGCTGTCTATGGCTATGTGGTGGTAAATAATACCGGTCTTGATCCTTTTAGAGTTTTTTTTATTCGGTAACCATATTGCCTTCTGCTGAGTTGGCCCGCCATTAGGATTCGGCTGCACTTTTGGAGTTGTAATAATGTGTTTTGCCTCCTTTGTGCTGAACTCGAAGCTGCGCCTCTGCCCTCAGTACAAACATATAACGAGTGTCACCTAACCCCCTACGTCATGACGACTATACTGCTGCCCTTTAGTGGATACATCACATACAGTACATTCGAGAAGACTCCTCTATTTAATGATAAGTTTTACATTGTGCAGATGTTTTATCGGTGATTTCTACAGATACGGAAAAGCTTTTTTTTCCATCATATCTGCAACCTTTGAGCTTACACCAGAACCTATCAATTACCTTGGTTTGCAAATCTCATACAGATAAACACGATCCCATAATTCAATGTTTTACACAGCAGGATTGAATATGTCTCCGAGTAGCACTTAACAGTCATTATCCGGCTTCTCCCCAGTTAAAACCAAAATAAATAATAATAAAAAAAAAAAATGATCTTCATCCGTCTTAGAGGACAATTGAACTGGAGGAGACTTCTGACTGTATAGTCTCCGAGATCTCAAATCTATACTTTAAGCATTAAATAACATTTGATACGGCAATTTTCTCCACACAACAGGCCCTTTTCTGTAAACTAAGAGCTGCTTCTGTCAGCGAAGTAATTTTACCGCCGACATACAGGAATTTTCCGAGATCCCGACCGAGCAGATGTCACTTAGAACTTGTTTAGCTTGTAAATACTTAGTTAGTAGAGAGGGGACTCGGCGCAGCCAAAACTTTGCCGGAAAAATAAATATCTCACTCCGGAGGTAACAAAGAAACGTTAATCTGAGGATTGGAAAGATTTGATCAGGAGACGTGTAAGCTGTAAAACGCTGCACTACGGCAATTTTCGTCTTCCCGCGTAATGAAAATTCCACCCTTAGTCGGAGTCATTATATTGCACTTATTTCAGATTGCGTCCGCAGCGAAAAACTGAAATTACAATGAGATGGAGCCTCTGTCCAGCTGCACAGACAGCACTGGGTCCAATCACAAAGCAAGCAAAACCTGCCACTTGCGCGGGGCTTTCTGTTGGACGCCATCTAACCTACACTTAATGATAAACACTTCTTTTTTTCAGAATTTTTTGGGAGTATTTTTAGCTGCCAAAGAACATTAAACAAGTAGCTGCACCGCGGTGAACTCTGAACACCGGCAGCCGGAGAATTGGTTACAAAATAATAAATAAAAAGGATCAGAATTACAATGTTTCCAGATTAAAAGTAAAATGCAAGCCAAACTGCTTTATTGCAGTGGATATCGAAGCTTCGGCCAAGAAGGATTCAAACTTTTATACTCTGTTTTTAACTAACCAAACTCTGTCAGAGGAGTTTTTTTTTTTGCCTACTGATGTGTGGCATTCTTAGAGAGGGGCTTCATACCAAAGGACCGACCTTTTTAAAAAAAAGTGACCAAAGAACCAGATGTTTTCTTGTTCTTTAGCTCCTTTTTTTAACACTTAATGGTGCCTTGGAGAAGGGAGCTCAAATATCTATGCAGTTCCTCAGGAGAGGGAAGTTCTGCACCCAATAACAAAAGGGTAAGACCAAAATCTCTCCAAGGGTCCCATAGTAGCTGCAGTCTACCTCGATGGTATGTGTTTTCGTAGATTTCATTACCACTGTTGGTGATACTGGAGAAATAGTGCTGAATAGAGATGGGCGAACCCAACTTATGAGTTTGGCGTTAGTGCCAGACAGTTACTGTTCGGTGCTGAACGCCAAACATGGACTTTCCCCAGAAGTCCGTAGCAATATACGGAGATCGAAAGAGAGATTGAGAGGGGGCGCTCGAGGGGGGGAGATCGAGAGGGGGAGATCGAGAGGGGGAGATCTAGATGGGGAGACCGAGAGGGGGAGATCGAGAGAGGGAGATCGAGAGAGGGAGATCGAGATGGGGGAGATCGAGAGGGGGAGATCGAGAGGGGGAGACCGAGAGGGGGAGACCGAGAGGGGGAGACCGAGAGAGGGAGACCGAGAGGGGGAGATCGAGAGGGGGAGACCGAGAGGGGGAGACCGAGAGGGGGAGATCGAGAGGGGGAGATCGAGAGGGGGAGATCGAGAGAGGGAGATCGAGAGGGGGAGATCGAGAGGGGGAGATCGAGAGAGGGAGATCGAGAGGGGGAGATCGAGAGGGGGAGACTGAGAGAGGGAGACCGAGAGAGGGAGACCGAGAGATTGAGGGAGACCAAGAGAGGGAGTTCGAGAGATCAAGAGAGAGGGAGATTGAGAGAGAACGAGAGAGAGAATTTTTTTTCCTTTCCCAGTTCGGGTAACCTTTATTTTCAAAGGTGTTGGGGTTCTGGTTGAAGTTTGAGTATTGTTCTGTTACCCAAATCAATTGTTCAGGTCGGGTACCAGAACCCAAACTTCCACCAGTCCAACCCTGCCTAGTGCTGAACCATCACCGATTCTGCTGCATTCAATGTCAGACTTGGTAATAGGTCTTGTGACCTCTATTCTGTCCCCTATGTTAAACCACCACCCTGCTACTTCCTAGCATTTCATGCCCGTATTTTGGGATCTGCAAATGGACCACCAGTGACTGCATCTATATGTCGATACCCCCTATCTTTTAATTCCTCACACTGGGGAGAAAATAAAGATTGATCCATTGACCCAGTTTGTCCTACTGCAGACAGGTCAAAGGGGGGGAGGCTCCTGCTGCAGACAGGTCAAAGGGGGGGAGGCTCCTGCTGCAGACAGGTCAAAGGGGGGGGAGGCTCCTGCTGCAGACAGGTCAAAGGGGGGGAGGCTCCTGCTGCAGACAGGTCAAAGGGGGGGGAGGCTCCTGCTGCAGACAGGTCAAAGGGGGGGAGGCTCCTGCTGCAGACAGGTCAAAGGGGGGGAGGCTCCTGCTGCAGACAGGTCAAAGGGGGGGGCTCCTGCTGCGGACAGGTCAAAGGGGGGGGGCTCCTGCTGCAGACAGGTCAAAGGGGGGGCTCCTGCTGCAGACAGGTCAAAGGGGGGGAGGCTCCTGCTGCAGACAGGTCAAAGGGGGGGAGGCTCCTGCTGCAGACAGGTCAAAGGGGGGGAGGCTCCTGCTGCAGACAGGTCAAAGGGGGGGAGGCTCCTGCTGCAGACAGGTCAAAGGGGGGGGCTCCTGCTGCAGACAGGTCAAAGGGCGGGAGGCTCCTGCTGCAGACAGGTCAAAGGGCGGGAGGCTCCTGCTGCAGACAGTCGCATTACACTTAGACACAGGGCAACGAAGAGGAGGAAGAAACATGATGGACCTTTGTGAACACACAAAGAAGATTTCTTTATACATTTTTCAATTATATTTATAACTTATATAAATATTTATATAATTGTATTAATTTATATAAAATTATGTGTTTATAATATTAAAATAGGATCAAAGAAAAAGAGAAGGTTATATGGGGAAGTGCTTAATGCGTTTATTTTTTTTTCCTTGCAAATTCTGTATTTAGAGCTTTGTTGAAGGAGTTTTCTCATTATTCTAAATGGGTAAAAATTGCAGAACACTTATAAAAAGAAGAAACTATGGAATTTACCTCTAATTAATGAAAAATCCTCTTTGCTCTTAAGACCGGGGGGATTTTTAAAATCAAGATTTTTTTTTCATTGCCTAAACAACCAGCCACCTCTGCAGTCGATCATCAATGACCGATTTCTTAGGCAGCTAACATGCGCTGGCAGCTTCTTTTCTCTAGATGTGGCCATCTTGCTGTATCCGACCAGCTTCAGTGCCCCTGTGAGAGACAAAGCTGCCGCCGCCGCTAGCAGCGCAGGAGCCCTGTTCAGACTGGAGGGCTGACAATCGTTCAGGAGCGCACTGCTGCCCCTTTGTCAGCAATATGCTCCTGAAGAGACATCATGAGAATAACCTTATATGTCGCAGGACAACTAGGAAAAAAGAGGGGTAGTTGGAAAATATGATTGTGCCTACATTATGTAAAGTGAGGGTCTACAGCTACAAGAAATATCCAACAGCTTGGAAAGGAAAAGGCCATAAATATCTGCAGGAACGGCATGGAAATAAAGATAAGAATGGTCAAAAATATGAAAAACCTATGACCTGTTTGTAGAATATTTGTGGTGTAAACTTTGCCATTTATGCCCCAGATTTAGCGGTCTGACATCTACCTTCTGTCGGCCATATTAGAGCTCATGGAGCGATGTACCGGTCACTTCTTCAGTCATCTCAGAGGCAGATCCCCCCCGCTACTGCCCTGAATCTCACACTGTGCAGAGATTTGATTGATCTCCCCCTTCAGAGTGTGAGACACGATTGCCGTCAGTGACCAATCTCTACATGTCCATCGGGTTTCTGTCCATTAGGATGTGTCATCTGGAGTAAAGCCTCCAATGGAATATGTAGCAATATATAGTTTAATAAAAAATCAATGCACCATAACTATTAAGTAAAACAAAGTTGCACATAAAATGTCAGTGTCCATTAAAATTAACAAACTTTGCATAAATCATTAATACAAGTGAATATAAGAAACTTTGTAAACTATCTAATCAGAGAATTCTCCATCTTCCACTCATGAGTCACTTCTCTAATTCCCAACCACTGACTTCTATGGGAAGGGAGGGAGTGAGGAGCAGAGTGAGAGAGGCAGATGAACCCAGACGGTAATATTGATATCTATTAAGTGTTTATCTCACCAGAAAGCTGGATTCACAGCTACACTGCCTGCTACTTCTGTATAATGTCATTCACGATGCTGCTGCTTTCTAGTAAGTGTTTCATCTCATCTTAGAGCCAAGTTCACTGTTTAGTATTGTTGTACAATGTCTTATATGCTTCTTTTCACTAAGATTTTTTTTCACTCCAGTATTGGATTTACAGCTACACTGCTCAGTGCTGCTGTGTAATATCCTCCAGGCTCCTGCTGTACCCCAGTGCTGGATTCACAGCTACACTGCTTAGTACTGATGTTTAATGTCCTCCAGGCTCCCGCTGCACCCTAGTGCTGGATTCACAGCTACACTGATCAGTACTGATGTTTAATGTCCTCCAGGCTCCCGCTGCACCCTAGTGCTGGATTCACAGCTACACTGATCAGTACTGATGTTTAATGTCCTTCAGGTTCCTGCTGCACCTCAATGCTGGATTCACAGCTACACTGCTTAGTACTGATGTTTAATGTCCTCTAGGCTCCTGCTGCACTCCAGTGCTGGATTCACAGCTACACTGCTTAGTATTGATGTTTAATGTCCTCCAGGCTCCTGCTGCACCTCAGTGATTTATTCACAGCTACACTGCTTAGTATTGATGTTTAATGTCCTTCAGGCTCCTGCTGCATCCCAGTGCTGGATTCACAGCCACACTGCTGGGTGCTGCTGTATAATGTCCTTCATTTCTTCTGAACATTTGTTACACAGAGACAGAAAAGCGGGAATCACCCATGTCTGTGTGTGGTGTGTATGGGAGACATCATAGTAGCTAGTCTCTACTAGAGACAGCTAAACATTGGAGCTAGACCCTGCAGAGGCGAAAACTAGTAATAACTTCAGGACACAATTAATATATTGCCCAGTAATAGTTATTTCTCATTTTCACACACAGGACAGCTTATTCTGAAGAGTCACCTGAAATGACACTTTAAGCCTCTGTGTAAACCTGAAATAGCCATTTTAAAATCAGCATAAATCCCTCCTTTCCGAGATTCGAAACGTTTGGCAGCAATGAACCTGGGACATAACTATAGTTCAAAAATAAAAAGGTTTTTGTTCTCCGTCCTGTTTTATAATAAATGTATTTATAGGACAATATTGTGTCAATCTCTCCTACAAGATATTACATCTACGCATAATGCCAAGCAGAGTGGAGAGAAAACCTAGAATCAGCCAACACAGAGTTAAATGGCAGCTTCTATAGGAGCAATTGGCTGACACAATGTAGCGATTGGCTGATACAATGTAGCGGAGGTGGGGGGGGGGTGGATTCCTGGTATATTCTAACAATCTTCAAAGGACAGGACCATTACATGACTTTATTGAAACCTCACCTGAGTAATATTGGAAAACTTAGTCTGACGGTCTTAGACGGATCTCTGATTTCCAACCTGGCTAGCCATCGCACCGGCCTAATCTGATATCAAGTGGCGGTCTAGACGCCAGCGTCCGCTCTCCACACCCAGACACTCAATAGTTCTTCATTAAAACATCATTGCTAACTCCATTTCCAACTTGTAAAGAAGTTGAAGTTTCCCGTGTATCTGCACGTCCGGTGCTGAGTCAGCGCCCGGCCGCCACCGCTGCTGCCAACAAGAAGGGATGGAAAACGTCAGCCGAGGCCGTCAGATAAAAATCAGAAGACGCAGCTATGGAAGAGACTCAATCTGCTGATTTATGGACCCCAAACTGGAGGAGCCTGAAAATACAGGGGATCCGAATGTTTAGAGGATAGGATTAGATACATGTGACATGCAGAAGTAGTGCAGCTGCAGAGTGTGACATGCAGAAGTAGTGCTGTTGCAGAGTGTGACATGCAGAAGTAGTGCAGCTGCAGAGTGTGACATACAGAAGTAGTGCTGTTGCAAAGTGTGACATGCAGAAGTAGTGCTGTTGCAGAGTGTGACATACAGAAGTAGTGCTGTTGCAGAGTGTGACATGCAGAAGTAGTGCTGTTGCAAAGTGTGACATGCAGAAGTAGTGCTGTTGCAGAGTGTGACATGCAGAAGTAGTGCTGTTGCAAAGTGTGACATGCAGAAGCAGTGCTGTTGCAGAGTGTAACATGCAGAAGTAGTGCTGTTGCTTTAAAAGCATTCAGCAACTGTTAGAAGTAACATAAGCACATGAGACAGGAAGTGTTGTGCTCCAGAAGCATCCAGCAACTAGAGGGGTTAACACAGTCACAGAAGAAGGGGAGTGTTTTAGCAGAGCCCCAGAGAGATTGTGGGGGAGTTGTTTACTGTCTGGCTGGAGCTGAAGGGAAAGGTGATGTGCGTGTTCTGTATCTCACAGAAGCGCCTCTGCAAGTGAAAAAGATGCAAGTCAGGAGTGAAGCTAAGCACAGGTCAGGTAGAGTTCATGAACTAGCAGTGCAGAGTATTGTCAGGCAGAAAGATAAGGACTGGAAGAAATGGTGTCACAGGGATCATCTCCCTCAGCGAACCCTCCCCCCTCCTCCATCTCACTGTGCTGTAAAGAATGCTGTGTTCATTAATGTGCCTTTGCATTAGAACTGTGCTGTCCTGTACTACTGGGAAGACTGTGATCTGCTGTGCTGCTAAGGAAACTATACTGTTTGTCACTGGAGTCTGTTGCTCATAAGACTTAACTTGCACTGGCTGTGCGGCTTCTTATTAAATGCTACTGTTCTACCATTTATGAGGACTCTTGTCAAGTGTGTCTGGTCAGTCAGTGAAACAACCTACGTGTCTGCGCCTGAGGGTCAATACCCCTGTGTGCCTGAGAGAAGCTGCAGCACATGGTCTATGGTGGCCCTGAGTAACGGTTCCCCCAGGATTCCAAAGAATTCATGTAACCTGTCTCCCCCCTATCTGAACCTAGCGGCGTGCGTGTAACATTCACCATCTCAGATAGTATCACACATTGTAGGTAGAAATAAAGATACTCAGCAAAACTTATCACACTAAATAGGATTAGATACAGTAGGTAATTAGATGGTATCGCATACTAGGCTTAGATACATATTTTTCTGTACAGCATCACACATAAAAAGTTTAGATAAATTGGTTTAGTAGACAATACTAACATGATAGGTTTAGATACACAGGCTTATCAAGCAGAATCATACAAGATTAGATACACAGCTCAGCAGACAGCTTAACACATGATAGGACTGGATACCAATGATTAGCTGCATCAAAAAGCATCACACATAATAGGATTAGATACACAGCTCTCCAGACAGTATCACTCATGATGGGATTAGATACACGGCTCAGCAGACGGTATCACACATGATGGGATCAGATACGTGGCTCTCCAGACAGTATCACTCATGATGGGATTAGATACACGGCTCAGCAGACAGTATCACTCATGATGGGATTAGATACACGGCTCAGCAAACAGTATCACACAGGATAGGATTAGATACACTGCTCAGCAGACAGTATCACACATGATGGGTTAGATACAGAGCTCAGCAGACAGTATCACACAGGAGAGGATTAGATACACAGCTGAACAGACAGTATCACTCATGATGAGATTAGATACACGGCTCAGCAGACAGTATCACTCATGATGGGATTAGATACACGGCTCAGCAGACAGTATCGCACAGGATAGGATTAGATACACAGCTCAGCAGACAGTATCACACAGGAGAGGATTAGATACACAGCTCAGCAGACAGTATCACACATGATGGGTTAGATACACAGCTCAGCAGACAGTATCACACATGATGGGTTAGATACAGAGCTCAGCAGACAGTATCACACAGGACAGGATTAGATACACAGCTCAGCAGACAGTATCACACAGGATAGGATTAGATACACGGCTCAGCAGACAGTATCACACAGGATGGGATTAGATACACAGCTCAGCAGACAGTATCACACAGGATAGGATTAGATACATGGCTCAGCAGACAGTATCACACAGGATAGGATTAGATACACGGCTCAGCAGACAGTATCACACAGGATAGGATTAGATACACTGCTCAGCAGACAGTATCACTCATGATGAGATTAGATACACAGCTCAGCAGACAGTATCATACAGGATGGGATTAGATACACAGCTGAACAGACAGTATCACTCATGATGAGATTAGATACACGGCTCAGCAGACAGTATCACTCATGATGGGATTAGATACACGGCTCAGCAGACAGTATCGCACAGGATAGGATTAGATACACAGCTCAGCAGACAGTATCACACAGGAGAGGATTAGATACACAGCTCAGCAGACAGTATCACACATGATGGGTTAGATACAGAGCTCAGCAGACAGTATCACACATGATGGGTTAGATACAGAGCTCAGCAGACAGTATCACACAGGACAGGATTAGATACACAGCTCAGCAGACAGTATCACACAGGATAGGATTAGATACACGGCTCAGCAGACAGTATCACACAGGATGGGATTAGATACACAGCTCAGCAGACAGTATCACACAGGATAGGATTAGATACATGGCTCAGCAGACAGTATCACACAGGATAGGATTAGATACACGGCTCAGCAGACAGTATCACACAGGATAGGATTAGATACACTGCTCAGCAGACAGTATCACTCATGATGAGATTAGATACACAGCTCAGCAGTCAGTATCACACAGGATAGGATTAGATACACGGCTCAGTAGACAGTATCACACAGGATAGGATTAGATACACGGCTCAGCAGACACTATCACACATGATGGGTTAGATACAGAGCTCAGCAGACAGTATCACACATGATGGGTTAGATACAGAGCTCAGCAGACAGTATCACACATGATGGGTTAGATACAGAGCTCAGCAGACAGTATCACACAGGAGAGGATTAGATACAGGGCTCAGCAGACAGTATCACACAGGAGAGGATTAGATACACGGCTCAGCAGACAGTATCACACAGGATGGGATTAGATACACGGCTCAGCAGACAGTATCACACATGATGGGTTAGATACAGAGCTCAGCAGACAGTATCACACAGGAGAGGATTAGATACACGGCTCAGCAGACAGTATCACACATGATAGGATTAGATACACGGCTCAGCAGACAGTATCACACAGGATGGGATTAGATACACGGCTCAGCAGACAGTATCACACATGATGGGTTAGATACAGAGCTCAGCAGACAGTATCACACAGGATGGGATTAGATACACAGCTCAGCAGACAGTATCGCACAGGATAGGATTAGATACACAGCTCAGCAGATAGTATCACACATAATAGCTTAGATGCGATTGCTCAGCAGCAATGGCTGATGCTCTGGTGGTCCTCCTGGCATCATTTATCTACTTGCAGTAAATTACAGGACTATTAAACATAAGTCTTGATGTAATCTGGGAACTTCACGCCGTCCTCACAGATTTTCTTCCGAGCTGCTGGATTAATTTCTCCAGAAGCCAGAAGGAATCTTGGAGCCCCGACAGGAATCTGATTGTGCTACCATTAAACTGGCACAAAGATTTCCCAGAGGAGCTACCAGAGGAAAAGACCAAGGACAATCTGTCTTCCCAAATGGCAGCAATCACAGAAAGATTTTAGAAAGTCATAATTGTTTTAACAACGTAAACAAAGTGCAACTTAATTCATCATCGTAATCAACGTTCATGAAAACCTTCATCATCATCCACCGTAACCCCCATCATCACATTCACAACCCCCATAATTAATCCTCATAATCGCACAGCATCAGATTGGGTCAGATGTATCAATCTTGAGTCCAGACTGGATGCCGTATTGTCCACCCTGGATACAACTGTAACAAAGCCTCAGCCACGAGCAGTGTTGTGAAGGGGATACGAGCCTCTGGATGCAACGGGGATCTTGAATTTGGAGAGAAACTCTGACACAAAATAGAACATTTACTTAAAAAAAGAAAGTAATCAGAAGAGTGAATTCTGCATCCAGTGCATGTAATATTATTTCCTGAGCTCCTCCATCCTGATGCCCACCGCTGCCCTGATGCCCAGCCATGAGTTACATTGCCCGTCTTCCAGCAGCAGGTGCCTTGGCTCAGCCCGGCTCCTCCACGACACCATGTTTGTCCAAGTTTTTTGACTCCATTCGTTTAGCAGGTGACCCCGTGTCTGCAGCGCCTCCACTCAAGACGTCGCTGTCACCGCGGCAGATGTGATTTCAAACATCCCTGAACCCAGGAGAGCAGAAGCCGACATCTCGTCTCGTCGGCTTCCAAGTTTTTGAGCTTTGCTTCATTTGCAGACTAAGCTCTCCAGTGGGCACCCGAACGGTGTGCATGTGGAGGAAGAATTCACAATCCAAGCTGCAAATTTGCATTTCATGAGTCAATATATTAAAGCGTCACGGTATTTTACTAAGAGACTTGGAAGCCATCGGAGTCATTAGAGCGCAGTGTGCACTTCATTACTAATAGATGCAATCAAACATTGGCACCAGCTCCGTATTTACCTGTTTATATAAATGGCTACGTAGCGCTAATTGACTAATGGAAGGCAGAGGCGGCGCATGTAACCTGATGGCAGATGTGCAAAATAGCAGCCCCACTCAGGAGATAACAGCAATGGAGGCCATCAGACTGCGGCCGGTGTCCAGTAATGCACATTATGACCCCCATAACAGATGTAGCAATATAGCATTCTCCTGAACCTTATATAAAATGTCCTACTAATTTGCTAAATGCAACATATACCTTATATTCCAGTCCCATCAAGAAACACACTTAAAATTTCTTCTGCACGGCAATATTAACAATCTATTTCGCAATTTGCATTACATCCCAACACCCCTACTCCAACAGAATCCTGTATTTTCCTCCAGTTCCCCCTTTTGCAGATGATAACTTTCAATTATCTCCAAGATAGTGAGTGTAGATGAGCAGCTATGACGTTTCCCATAAACAGAAGACACAGACATGAAGGATTTCTGCTCCCCTATCTCTATGTAATGCATGCCCTGAAGCAGCAGCAACACAGAATATTCCTGAGTAGTGTAGCTGTGAATCCAGCACAGGTGTGAGAAATAATTATTTCTTGTAGCAACAGCATGAAGGAGATTATACACCAATAATGAGCAGTGCAACTGTGAATCCAACACAGGTGTGAGAAATAATTATTTCAGTATAGCAACAACATGAAGGATATTATATAGCAATAATGAGCAGTGTAGCTGTGAATCCAACACAGGTGTGAGAAATGATTATTTCAGTATAGCAACAACATGAAGGATATTATACAGCAATAATGAGCAGTGTAGCTGTGAATCCAGCACAGGTGTGAGAAATAATTATTTCAGTGTGATGAATACTATATAGCAATAATTAGCAATGCAGCTACGAATCCTGCAGACGGGCGAGATAAAATACTTATTAGAAAGCAAAAACGGACTCTCTTCATCTCCCTCTGCTTTGTCCTTTCTACGTATACACTAGAATAGAAAGCTGCAACCTGATCTCTCAGTGAGCTGGCAATCTCCCCTGTCTTAGCAGTTTCTTAGAATGAATGATGTGTTCAGGAAATTGCGGGAGAGAAGAAGCGACTGATTGGACATCGAATTAGATTTCTCCTATAGTACATTTTGTTTATTCGCTTGCATTATTGATTTGGTTAAAACTGTGCAAAATTAAATGAGGATTTGTGGAAATACCAGATACAGCCCAGGCACAAGCATAGGACAGCCTCGAGGAAAAAACATCTATTACTTTTTTTATAATTCTGCAATAAAAACAACTTTAAAACGAAGTTGTGTTCCAAAAATAAAATGTATAAAATTAAAAAAAAGCTCATACCTCTTTTACCCCCAGTGATTATCCGTCCTTGGAAAAAAAAACACGTAATTCATGGAATATATCCTCTATAAGAGAAAAAGCCAAAATAGCTGAGCTCCCTACTGACACATACAATGTGGACTAAGGGGAATCCTCCTGATGACATCCGAGATCCCTCCAATGGGTTATTGCAGAAAGTGTCATCATGACAAGTCATTTCATTCACTGGATTGTCGGCTCTCATCAGATTGTGTCATCAGCATCAGGATTATTCAGAGCAGTTTACATAGAAAATAAACAATTTTAGATACATTTCTATTTCCTATTGATAGACAATATATGATAAGTAGAGAACCGCTCTCCTCCAATAATCACAGGGAAGATCTGATATTCCTGCATGTCCATAAGGAGAGGACAGAGAAACAGAAGAAACCATCATTCTTCTGTGTTTTTAGTAATCTTTTATATAATATTTTCTTTCCATTTCACATAGATTATTCTTTCATGCAGAAAATCACAGCACTTCTGATAAATTATGGTACCATTGTTGCACTTTAGATTTTCTACAATTTTTGTGCATTGTAATCTTACTGGAGATTTCCATTTTCATCCCACAGGGTTATATATTTAAGGGATTACAAAAAATATATCAGAAGTTCACTCATACAATTGGTGACACAATAAAATTCAACAATACTGCCCCCTATGTACAATAATATAACTACTATAATACTGCCCCTATGTACAAGAATATAACTACTATAATACTGCCCCCTATGTACAAGAATATAACTACTATAATACTGCCCCCTATGTACAAGAATATAACTACTGTAATACTGCTCCTATGTACAAGAATATAACTACTATAATACTGCTCCTATGTACAAGAATATAACTATTATAATACTGCCCCCTATGTACAAGAATATAACTACTATAATACTGCTCCTATGTACAAGAATATAACTACTATAATACTGCTCCTATGTACAAGAATATAACTATTATAATACTGACCCTATGTACAAGAATATAACTACTATAATACTGCCCCCTATGTACAAGAATATAACTACTATAATACTGCCCCTATGTACAAGAATATAACTACTATAATACTGCCCCCTATGTACAAGAATATAACTACTATAATACTGCCCCCTATGTACAAGAATGTAACTACTATAATACTGCCCCTATGTACAAGAATATAACTACTATAATACTGCTCCTATGTACAAGAATATAACTCCTATAATACTGCCCCCTATGTACAATAATATAACTACTATAATACTGCTCCTATGTACAAGAATATAACTACTATAATACTGCTCCTATGTACAAGAATATAACTACTATAATACTGCCCATATGTACAAGAATATAACTACTATAATACTGCTCCTATGTACAAGAATATAACTACTATAATACTGCTCCTATGTACAAGAATATAACTATTATAATACTGACCCTATGTACAAGAATATAACTACTATAATACTGCCCCCTATATACAAGAATATAACTACTATAATACTGCCCCTATGTACAAGAATATAACTACTATAATACTGCTCCTATGTACAAGAATATAACTACTATAATACTGCTCATATGTACAAGAATATAACTACTATAATACTGCCCCTATGTACAAGAATATAACTACTATAATACTGCCCCTATGTACAAGAATATAACTACTATAATACTGCCCCCTATGTACAAGAATATAACTACTATAATACTGCCTCCTATGTACAAGAATATAACTACTATAATACTGCCCCCTATGTACAAGAATATAACTACTATAATACTGCTCCTATGGAGTAGAATATCCTGCATTACCCTTTTATATGAACAGCAGCTAATATGGTAATTTATATAAGAGTATCGTTCATTTGTATTTGAGTTATGTAGTTATTTTGCAAATATGGACAAAGCTTCTATCATTTGACTGATTTGCGCCTGTTAATGTGGAGTCGCAATTTTTAAAGACCCTAACAACAGATCCGCCTAATGTATGTTGTAGAAGACTTTTGTTTCTTGAGGCCATTAGTTTGTATAAGAACCTCTTCCTCAGAACAATAGCACAACCATGATGAACGGCCATTATTTCAGCCCTATTTGAGCAGCAGAACCTGGCCATTAATCGAAGGACATGCGGTTCTTGTTCTGTGATGCATTTTCACAATAATGGGATTATTTTTTTTTTATTTATTTAAGCATAGAAATCTAATTATTTTCTCTGCATGTGACAGTCGGTTTTATGTATATAAGCAGATCTGCACAATGGTGACAGACTAAAATAGCACTGTTTTAGCAAAATGAGTACTGCAATTACTCCACGGGATAAAAATGTTTTTCACCCTGCAGAACAATCGCTCTGCTCTTAATGTAAAGCATTATAAGGAGAACATGTGATTATCTGAAGATACAAGTACTTTGTATTGTACAGTAAAAATAGCTCAAAGCACCAGGCATAAACACCAAGCACATCACAGTGGTGCTGCCAGCGCTGTCCTGACCGAGACGTCTCCTACTTGTTGAGACAATTTCTTCTTCCTCGGACATTGATTATTTCCATCTGGATCACGATTTGTTCACTGTAAGGCTTGAGCCTTCACTACAGAGCTTGGCCGCGACATGACTAGCAGAGGCCAGGAAGTGACAAAGTGTAAAAAGACACAAAACCAACCAAGGATGAGCAAATCAGTCGTAATGTAATCAAATTCATTTAGAATTTCCCTAAATTCACAGTTGCCAAATGTTTGAAAGTTTGCATCTCCCTTAACCTGTACACGACTACATCGCTTCCTGCTGGTCCTCGGCTGACTTCTAGACCGCTGCTTCCTGATAGTCCTCGGCTGGCTTCTAGACCGCTGCTGCTTCCTGCTAGTCCTCGGCTGACTTCTAGACTGCTGCTTCCTGCTAGTCCTCGGCTGGCTTCTAGACCGCTGCTTCCTCCTAGTCCTCAGCTGACTTCTAGACCGCTGCTTCCTGATAGTCCTCGGCTGGCTTCTAGACCGCTGCTTCCTGCTAGTCCTCGGGTGACTTCTAGACCACTGCTTCCTGCTAGTCCTCAGCTGACTTCTAGACTGCTGCTTCCTGCTAGTCCTCGGCTGGCTTCTAGACCGCTGATTCCTGCTAGTCCTCGGCTGGCTTCTAGACCGCTGCTTCCTGCTAGTCCTAGGCTGGCTTCTAGACCACTGCTTCCTGCTAGTCCTCGGCTGGCTTCTAGACCGCTGCTTCCTGCTAGTCCTCGGCTGGCTTCTAGACCGCTGCTTCCTGCTAGTCCTAGGCTGGCTTCTAGACCGCTGCTTCCTGCTAGTCCTCGGCTGGCTTCTAGACCGCTGCTTCCTGCTAGTCCTCGGGTGGCTTCTAGACCGCTGCTTCCTGCTAGTCCTCAGCTGACTTCTAGACTGCTGCTTCCTGCTAGTCCTCGGCTGGCTTCTAGACCACTGCTTCCTGCTAGTCCTCGGCTGGCCTCTAGACCGCAACTTCCAGCTAGTCCTCAGCTGGCTTCTAGACCGCTGCTTCCTGATAGTCCTCGGCTGGCTTCTAGACCGCTTATTCCTGCTAGTTCTCAGCTGGCTTCTAGACCGCTGCTTCCTGCTAGTCCTCGGCAGACTTCTAGACCGCTGCTTCCTGATAGTCCTCGGCTGGTTTCTAGACCGCTGCTTCCTGCTAGTCCTCGGCTGGCTTCTATACCTTTGCTTCCTGCTAGTCCTCGGCTGGCTTTTAGACTGCAGATTGCTGGCTTTTAGACCGCTGATTCCTGCTAGTCCTCGGCTGGCTTCTAGACCGCTGCTTCCTGCACTGGCTAGCCCTGCAATTTGTAATTTAATTTGTGTGAATATGCAAAATTGTCAGCCGCCGTTTAACACAAAACAGCAGGTTACATCAGTCACAGAAGGCTCACATGATCTCAGGTATGGTGGCGTGGGTTTCACATAATACATTGCAGCTATCACATCACAAGGCATATTGCAGCCAATCATGAGGGGATATCATAACCTGTATAAAAAGACACAGATATTTTGGGGACAAATCTGGATAGTGAAAGGACGTCACAGCTCACAGATTAGTTAAAGAGATAGGTACCGAAAGTAACAAAACACTGAATAAACATTGCAGATAGTGTGCGACAGCACAGCAATGATAAAGAGCTACCATCCGTTTACCAACGATATGATCAAGTCAATTAAAAATTTCTAAGGTGAAAAGAGTCTAATACAGTCCTAGTTGACCTCAGAGTGTTACACCTCGTGTCTGGGCATTTCAAGGCTTTGCCGTTTTTGAGATTCATAATAAATCAACTCAATTTTATTTTTAATTTTGATAAAGCTGGCAAATTAAAATTTTAAAAGATTCACTTATCTCTAATATACATTAATGTTTATATATGCATCTCTCTATCTATAATCATTGTTTAAAGAAATCATATTTAAAAAAATCCCCAATCACTGGCCTTTCCCCAAAAGATAAAAAAAAACATGACTTTTTACAAAGCTTTGGTCTCGCTGCTCTGGAGAATAATTGGATCATGTTTTGCTTTACTTTACACGTTTAGTAAACAAATATTAAAAACAAAGTAAGATATAAAACCTGGATAAGAAAAGAACTTTTTTCCTATGTAACGTTACACAGGGTGAACGGTCGGCACAGAAGGTCGGACTGTTACATAGTAATCACCATCTCCATCATCACCATCACAGTTACAATGTTGCAATAATTCATAAATCTATGAAAGGCGAAAGCTTCATCCATACATTGACTCCTTTCTAAAACGTCTGTTCTCCTTCAGTTCTTCGACGGATCTCGACATGAAAACTAGGAACAACTCTAGAAAGCGCATGGTATAAACAAGCGGAATTATTATTACACCGAGGTGCCACGAATAACACAATCGTTACCAGGGAAACACGGCTTCGGCGTAACGGCTCCGATCTCAGCCAACCACTTTGATTGCAATAAATTTTCATTCTGTCTTAATAGATTTAAATGTCAAATCGGATGTGAGCGCGCCAACGGATAAACAAGGCACGGACTTACATTAGGAGCATAATTGGATGGAGAAAGTATTGGAGAAGCGACGATACAAAATGTTTCTTATCTAATGAGATCTCACCTTTTTATTTATTTTTTCTTCTTTCTACAGAGGGAAGCGATCCTTTTCGTCTGCCATGTCCTTGCTAACGGGGGGTGGAATAGACACAAACACCTTTGAAGTATATAACAAGCCGGGTAAGAGGGTTTTTTTTTCTCGTACATGAGCTAATTGCACCGTTTTGTTCCATCTATTGTCTCATCCAGATTGTAGATCTTGAATTTTATAAAAGGTTCGGCTCACATCGGAGGTTTATGTTTATTTGTTACATAAGGAGAAAAAAAAGAGATAAAAAGAAATGTAAGCGGCAAAGCACCCGCCTCGCCTATGTGCAAACAGTGCAGTCCAACCGTACAATGCCTGCGGAGTATCTCACACTGGGACTATTAATTGCACCGTATTTTGTAGGTGTCATATGGCTGTCTCATCACTCAGCGAGCAGTAGCGCCTCTCCACGCCTGATGTCACTCGGAGATTATATAGTCGAGGTTCCGGTACCCCGGCAATCAGCTGATTCATGGGGCTATGCGGTTCATGTAAGTAGAGCTTGCAGAACCATTGTGGCCACAAGCCATGCACAGGCCTATAGAGAAAGCCCCGGCCGCACTTCCAAGACTTATACATTGATGTATTGCGGCTGAGCAACAATGTACAAAACAGAACATGAGGTTCTCAGTGTAACATTCTGATCAGACGGTATGAAGCCGCGGCCTCGTCACGGGGAACCTCTCCTATAACCTAATCCACTGAACCAGAGGAAGCAAAAACCCCATGAGGCCGATGCTAAGTGCCCCATATTAGGGGAAAATTCCTTCCCGACTTCACATACGGAGATAAGACGAGTTTCCTGGATCACAGATTCGAGTGCCCATAACCTGCAATATTACATTTATCAGGAAAGGCGTCCGGGCTCCGTGTACTTTGTAGTGAATCATCTTGAATGCTCCAGTAACGCACAACCCATAGACGGGTATGGACTGGTTTTCAGAAAAAAAAAGCAGCCATGTTTTTCTAATTCTAGACAACCCCTTAAAGCCTTTTTTGATATTATAAGATGGAAAATGACTGACTCTTTTTATAAAGCTCATTGATGGCTCTGTTCACATTTACCTTTGACAGAGTGCTCCGAAACATGCCACCAAGTTGTCGCTCATGGGATAATATTGCATTTTTCCCATGTATGTTTGTGCAAGAGTTTATCCACACAAATGGGGGAAAAAGCATAAATCATTGTTGACCATTTGAGCGTATGACTGTGGGCTCCTATCGGCCGGGTCACTGCTGCACTTGGTCTATGCATCGGCAGCTTTCACCAACTTGGTGCAATAATGAAGTGTAACCGGAGATTTACTCTGTCGGGAGACATTTCTATTGTTCTTTTAGTTCCTTTGAGCGAGGGGGAGCTTCTGAGCAACAATGGTCCTACTTACCAGGACCATCCGCTATGGGCTCTGGAATTAGCTCTAAAGCCCCAATGGTCGGTCCTCACATTATTTCACTAATGGTTTCGCAAATGTATCAATTTATCTATTTGTTACTTTTAAATACTGAATAGTTACCTTAATGAGTTGACAGAAAATTTTAAAGGTTTAGAATGAAATCTGGAACTTTTTGTCAATGAATTATTACATAGCTCCTTTCCTGGTGCCGCACTGTATTAACTGCCTTTTTATTACCAGTAACAAATACGCTTTTCTTTCTTTTTCGCAATGAATCTTGCCAGAAGAAAGTGTGCCCTGGAGGGATACGCTGTACGACAAGTCAGCAAAAATCCTAAATGGCGATGAAATTTAACAATAAAAAGTTGGTAAAATACGAGTTCAGCATTTGACAATCCTCATTGCAACGCTCAAGCCAAGAAGGTCAACCAGGGTCATTTCACAAGACGAGAAGGTCAATTGCCCTGAGCCCACCGGCACACACAAGTAATCCAATGATCGAGTCTATGTCAGGTCCATGGTTTCCTAAGAAGACAGGAGAGGCCTTGTAACAAAGGAGAGAAATCTCACACACAGAGACGACGTTATTTAAGAGTTGTCAGGGGGTGTAATGCCGCTCACCTCGCCTCTAACCAGTCTGCAAGGGCTGCAGACAATTCCTTATTGGTTCTAGCTGAGCCTATAAGTGGTTGAGAAATTTTTCATGCTAATTTTCCTTGCACAGATCACGGTGTCCAATTGAGGTTTTCCAAAAAAATAAGTTGTTTCTTAAAAAAAAAAATACATTTTATTTTATATATATATATATATATATATATATATATATATATATATATATATATATACAGTTATATGAAAAAGTTTGGGCACCCCTATTAATCTTAAGCTTAATGGTTTATAAAAATCGGTGTTTTTGCAACATCTATTTCAGTTTGATCTATGTAATAACTGTTGGACACAGTAATGTTTCTGCCTTGAAATGAGGTTTATTGTACTAACAGAAAATGTGCAATCTGCATTCAAACAAAATTTGACAGGTGCATAAGTATGGGCACCCTTATCATTTTCTTGTTTTAAATACTCCTACCTACTTTTTACTGACTTACTAAAGCACTTTTTTTGGTTTTGTAACCTCATTGTGTTAAAACCTTGCTCTTAGTTTTTTTCTATTGCTGGTCACATGACCTTGTTGGCCTATTTAGTCCTGCTCCGCCCTTCTGGCTTTGCTGGACTTCATTGTATTACTACTCTTTAGCTAGCCTGTGCTCAGTATCTAACGCTGTTAGTTTGCTTGGTCTCCGGACCTCTGTGTTCAATATATGTTGTTTGTTCGTCTGTCTGCTACTATTTCTGTTAGGAGGTGTCCATTTCCTCCCAGTCCCTAGTACTTGTAGGGATTCCTTCCCCACATCTATAGGTCTCCGTACAGACTAGCTGAGGACTTTGTTCCCTGTTACATCGTAGGGATCAAGCTGAGTTCTATCGTAGGGACAGATCTCCTCTCTTTCCTTAGCTCTGGTAGCAGAACATAACAGTAAGTCCAGCCCGCAAATTCTCTAAGGAAAGATTTTTCTGTTCCATCATGGTGTCGGTTCAGGATTTGGCTCAACGCCTGCAGGGACTCTCTCTGGAGGTGGCCGAGCTCCGTCAGCACGTGAGTAACTGTCCTGGAGCACATTTCTTGGAGCCTAAGGTACGTTTGCCGGATTTATTTTTTGGTGAACACCAAGAATTTTTTTCATTTAAAAATGCTTGCTTATTGTATTTTCGTTTGAGACCCAGGTCCTCTGGGGATGAATCCCAGCGCATAGGGTTCATAATGTCACTTTTGCGCAAAGAGCCTCAGGAGTGGGCCTTTTCTTTGCAACCTAGTGATACATGCTTTAGATCAGTGGATAGTTTTTTTCTGCTTTGGGGCTATAATATGATGATCCTGACCGTGTCTCATCAGCTGAGACTGAGTTGAGACGTTTGAGACAGGGATCAGGTAATGTGGAAAAATATTGTACTCATTTCCGTCGGTGGTCTACTCAAATAGGGTGGAACGATTCTGCTCTGAAAAGTCTGTTTCTTGCTGGGCTCAGTGAAAGGGTTAAAGACCTGCTAATTGCTTATCCTACACCTGAAGATTTGCAACAGGCTATGCAATTAGCTATACGGGTGGATAGGAGACTGCGTGCTAGGGTTAATGAGAGCAAATCCTCTGCTATGTCAGTTTCTGGTCATGAGAATGTGTGCATTAACAGTGGAGAGCTGATGGAGATTGGAGCGATGGCACCTCGCTCTCAAGAAAAGGACCGCAGATTTTCTGAAGGTTTGTGTTTCTATTGCGGAAATTCTGGTCATTTCATTAAAAGCTGTGTGCTTCGTATGAAGAAAGAAAAAAAAATGGTCAGTCATGCCCGTATTGCCTGTTTAATTCCAAGGGTGTATTTTTAGCTGCTTCCACGATTGCTCAGGAAAAATTAATGGAATTTCGGGTGTTTGTCGATTGTGGGTCTACTCTGAATGTAATTGATGGGGGATTCTTGGAAAGACTCAATTTAAAACCCGAACCTTTATCATCCCCCATTGCTGTGGTTTCTGTGGATGGCTCCCCTTTGAAGAATGTTACTCTCAAGGTCTGTGAATTTCCTCTCACTATTAATGGTGTTCACCATGAGAAATTGGATTTGGTAGTGTTGAATAACTTGCCTTCTCCAGTAATATTGGGATTGCCCTGGTTAAAATTTCACAATCCTGTACTGGATTGGTCTACCAGTGAAATTAAATCCTGGAGCCATAAATGTTATGACAAGTGTTGTAACGGGCGTATTGCAGCTGTGGATAGGGGAGAATTGCCTGTTCCTATTCAGGATTTTTGGAGAGTTTTTTCTGAGGAGGAGTCGCAGGTTTTGCCTCCCCATAGAGACTATGATTGTTCTATTGAATTTGTCCCTGGAGCGACTCTTCCTAAAAGTCGTTTATTTAACCTTACTATTCCTGAGAGGAAGGCTTTGGAGGAATACATACAGACAAGTTTGGCCGCCGGTCACATTAGGCCCTCTAAGTCTCCTGTGGTGGTTGGATTTTTTTTTGTAAAAAAAAAGGACGGCGGTTTACGTCCTTGTCTGGACTTTCGTGAGATTAATAAAATTACTGTACGCAATCCTTACCCACTGCCATTGATTCCTGATCTGTTTAACCAGTTAATGGGGGCCAAGTGGTTCTCTAAAATTGACCTTAAGGGGGCATACAATCTGTTGCGCATGAAGGAGGGTGATGAATGGAAGACTGCTTTTAACACTCCTGTGGGTCATTTTGAGAATCTGGTTATGCCTTTTGGTCTTACTAATGCTCCTGCATTTTTTCAGAATCTTATTAATGACATCCTTAGACCTTTGATCGGCAAAAATGTGGTTGTGTATTTGGATGACATTTTGATTTATTCGCCGGATCTGGAGTCTCATTGGCGGAGCGTACGTGAGGTATTACAGTTATTAATGGACAATTCGCTTTTTGCTAAGCTGGAGAAATGTGAGTTCGCTGTACAGAGAATTAGTTTTTTGGGCTACATTATCTCCAGCGAAGGTTTTGAGATGGATCCGGTTAAGGTTCAGGCTGTGCAGGAATGGCCTAGGCCTATTGGTTTGAAATCGATACAGAGGTTTTTGGGTTTCGCTAATTATTACAGAAAATTCCTAAAAAAAATTTTTATTATTGTCAAACCGCTGACCGATCTCACCAGGAAAGGTGCTGATGCGGTTCAGTGGTCTTCTGAGGCCATTGAAGCTTTTGTGTATCTCAAGGAGAGGTTCACCTCTGCTCCCATCCTTATGCAGCCTGATGTTACTAGGCCGTTTTTGGTTGAGGTTGATGCTTCCTCTGTGGGGGTTGGCGCAGTATTGTCTCAGGATAACGGGGATGGATTACATCCCTGTGCCTTTTTTTCAAAAAATTTTTTCGGAGACTGAACTGAATTACGATATTGGTAATCGGGAATTATTGGCTATTAAACTCGCATTTGAACACTGGCGCCACCTCTTGGAAGGTGCTGAATTTCCCGTTCAGGTTTTTACGGATCATAAAAATCTGATATATCTTGATGCTGCCAAGCGCCTGAATGCCCGTCAGGCTAGGTGGGCACTGTTTTTTTCGCGGTTTAATTTTTCTGTTACTTACATCCCAGGTACTAAGAATGTTAAGGCGGATGCCTTGTCTCGCAGTTTTTCTCCCATAGTCGGTGCTGAGAAAGAGGAAAACATTTTACAAGAAGGTGTTGTGATAGCTGCTTTAGACTCCGTTTTGGAAGATGAGATTCTTAAAGCCCAGGAGAATGCCCCATCTAACACTCCTCATGGGAGGTTGTTTGTGCCTGGGACCTTTAGGAGAGATTTGTTTGTTGAGTGTCACGAATCTCGGTTGGCAGGTCATCCCGGAATCTCTGAGACCAAGAGACTGGTGGGTCGCAGTTTTTGGTGGCCTGGATGGCAGAAGGAAGTCATTAAGTGGGTGCGTCAATGTACTATATGTGCTAGATCTAAGTCCTCACATACTCCTGCTGCGGGGTTGCTTTGTCCTTTGGAGGTCCCCAGTGCTCCTTGGACACATTTGGCTATGGACTTTATAACTGACCTTCCCCCCTCTGAGGGTTTTACTGTCATCTGGGTGGTCGTGGACCGTTTTAGCAAGATGTGTCACTTGGTTCCCTTCGTCAAACTGCCCTGCGCTAAAACTCTCGCTAAGGCCTTTGTCAAGGAAATTGTCAGACTTCATGGCGTTCCTACTGACATTGTTTCTGATAGGGGACCTCAGTTCGTGGCTCGTTTTTGGCGCGCCTTTTGTGACAGGTTGGGAGTTCATTTGTCGTTCTCATCCGGATATCATCCTGAATCTAATGGCCAGACAGAAAGGAAAAACCAGGATGTTGAGCAGTTCTTGCGTTGTTTTGTGGCAGACAATCAAGAGGGGTGGTCTGAGTTTCTGCCACTTGCTGAATTTGCTCTGAACAATCATACATCTTCTTCTGCTGGTTGTTCGCCTTTTTTTTGTTGTTCTGGGAGACATCCGTCGTTTGGGTCGTTCTCCAAGTTGGTATCTGCCGTGCCTGAGGAGGAGAATTTTTCCGGCGATTTGGAGAGAGTTTGGACGGATGTGCGTGGTAATCTTCAGGAGGCTAACAGAAAATCTAAAGACTACTTTGATAGGAAACTACAGGAGGTTTTGTTCGCTGTTGGTGACATGGTTTGGTTGTCCTCTAGGAATCTGCGGTTGAGGATTCCTTCTAAGAAATTGGGTCCCAAGTTTGTAGGGCCCTTTAAGGTGCTTCAGGTTGTCAACCAATCTGCTGTTAGGTTGGAGGTTCCTACCTCCTGGAGAATTAATCCGGTGTTTCATGTCTCTCTGTTGAAAAAAGCTGTTGTGTCGGATTGTGACGCCTCTGCCTCTGTTCCTCCGGTGGTGGAGGACGGGGAATATGAAATTTCTCGCATCCTTAATTCTAGACGGTATAGAGGTAGTTTGCAGTATCTCGTGGCCTGGAAAGGCTTCGGACCCGAGGATAACTCATGGGTGAGGTCGGATGATGTTTCCGCATCCAGACTTATCAGAGCGTTTCACAGGAGATTTCCTGATAAGCCTGGTCCTAGGGGATCCGGAGGATCCTCTTAGAAGGGGGGGTACTGTTAAAACCTTGCTCTTAGGTTTTTTCTATTGCTGGTCACATGACCTTGTTGGCCTATTTAGTCCTGCTCCGCCCTTCTGGCTTTGCTGGACTTCATTGTATTACTACTCTTTAGCTAGCCTGTGCTCAGTATCTAACTCTGTTAGTTTGCTTGGTCTCCGGACCTCTGTGTTCAATATATGTTGTTTGTTCGTCTGTCTGCTACTATTTCTGTTAGGAGGTGTCCATTTCCTCCCAGTCCCTAGTACTTGTAGGGATTCCTTCCCCACATCTATAGGTCTCCGTACGGACTAGCTGAGGACTTTAGCAGGTCTGATCGCAGGATCAGGTTCCCTGTTACATCGTAGGGATCAAGCTGAGTTCTATCGTAGGGACAGATCTCCTCTCTTTCCTTAGCTCTGGTAGCAGAACATAACACATTGAGCTTTGAACTTCAGAGCCAGGTGTATGCAACCATGAGAAAAGCTACTTAAAGTGGCCACTTGCAAGTTGTTCTCCTGTTTGAATCTCCTCTGAAGAGTGGCATCATGGGCTCCTCAAAACAACTGTCAAATGATCTGAAAACAAAGATTATTCAACATAGTTGTTCAGGGGAAGGATACAAAAAGCTGTCTCAGAGATTTAACCTGTCAGTTTCCACTGTGAGGAACATAGTAAGGAAATGGAAGAACACAGGGACAGTTCTTGTTAAGACCAGAAGTGGCAGGCCAAGAAAAACATCAGAAAGGCAGAGAAGAAGAATGGTGAGATCAGTCAAGGACAATCCTCAGACCACCTCCAGAGAGTTGCAGCATCAACTTGCTGCAGATGGTGTCACTGTGCATCGGTCAACTATACAACGCACTTTGCACAAGGAGAAGCTGTACGGGAGAGTGATGCGAAAGAAGCCGTTTCTGCAAGCACGCCACAAACAGAGTCGGCTGAGGTATGCAAAAGCACATTTGGAGAAGCCAATTTCTTTTCGGAAGAAGGTCCTGTGGACTGATGAAACCAAGATTGAGTTGTTTGGTCATACAAAAAGGCGTTATGCATGGCGGCAAAAAAACACAGCATTCCAAGAAAAACACTTGCTACCCACAGTAAAATTTGGTGGAGGTTCCATCATGCTTTGGGGCTGTGTGGCCAATGCCGGCACCGGGAATCTTGTTAAAGTTGAGGGATGCATGGATTCCACTCAGTATCAGCAGATTCTTGACAATAATGTTCAACAATCAGTGACAAAGTTGAAGTTACGCAGGGGATGGATCTTTCAGCAAGACAATGATCCAAAACACTGCTCCAAATCTACTCAGGCATTCATGCAGAGGAACAATTACAATGTTCTGGAATGGCCATCCCAGTCCCCAGACCTGAATATCATTGAACATCTGTGGGATCATTTGGAGAGGGCTGTCCATGCTCGGCGACCATCAAACTTAACTGAACTGGAATTGTTTTGTAAAGAGGAATGGTCAAAAATACCTTCATCCAGGATCCAGGAACTCATTAAAAGCTACAGGAAGCGACTAGAGGCAAAAGGAGGATCTACTAAATATTAATGTCACTTTTCTGGTGAGGTGCCCAGACTTATGCACCTGTCAAATTTTGTTTGAATGCAGATTGCACATTTTCTGTTAGTACAATAAACCTCATTTCAAGGCAGAAACATTACTGTGTCCAACAGTTATTACATATATAAAACTGAAATAGCTGCAGCAAAAACACCAATTTTTATAAAACATTAAGCTTAAGATTAATAGGGGTGCCCAAACTTTTTCATATAACTGTATTATAAAATGTATGTGTGAATTTATGGTTTTGCCACATTAAATTGTAATCTCTCTAGCAAGACAAATCCTTGCCCCAACATTTCCTTTATACTGATCCCCCGAGTCTCCTCTACTGATAAATTCATTGTCTTCCCCGATCTCCGTTTACCTGGCTCATTCGAAGACATTGATGCACAACTACTGCAGTCAATCACTGGCTGTAATGGACACAAGTTGACACCACTGAGTTCATTACTGCGGACAGTGATTGGCTGCAGTGGTCACATAAGTTAACACAAGATCAATAAAGCCAGGTAAATAGAGACCGGTGGGGTACAAGGAAAGAGTCGGCATTGGGTCAACTGAGTTTACAAGGTAAGATGTAATCTGTTTTTTTGTTGTAGACTCGTAGGGGACCAGGGAAGCCGCATCACAAGATCGACATGGGATCGGTAAGGCCAGAATTTTATATCATTGTAAAAAAAAATAATTTGGTTAGGGAACCATTGAATGACAAAATTGACATGGACATAAGGAATTCATATTAGTGGAGAGATCACGGCACCTGGGCTGCGCCTGCGGAAATGAAGAATCCTCGATGGTATAAAATAGAGGTTTTTATTAACCAACGCGTTTCGCCACCGGTCTGGCTCCTTCTTCAAGGTAAAAAACAAAATCCAAACAAAAAGTGGACATTAAGAATATAGCAAATAAAGAGGCAGCGGTACTGCTGCGGTGGCCTTCTCACAGGATGGAACGTGGTAGGTGGTGGTACTGCTGCGGTGGCACTAAAGTCTTCTCACAGGATGGAAGGTGGTAGGCGGTGGTACTGCTGCGGTGGCACTAAAGTCTTCTCACAGGATGGAACGTGGTAGGCGGTGGTACTGCTGAGGTGGCACCAAAGTCTTCTCACAGGATGGAAGGTGGTAGGTGGTGGCCGTGGCACAGATTTTACATTGTAGTCTGGATGCTTTAAAACTTGTTTAAAACAACTTACAAAAAAGTAAAAAAAAAAGATGTTCACAGACAAGTGTTTGCAGGTTCTTGTGCAATATTGGGGTCTATCATTATTATAGTCTGAAAGCTGCGGAATTGGGCGTTTTTACCTAAAGCTCCATCATAAAGGGACTGAATTCAGGCTTTTTCGGCATCTTGGTGGGTGTTGAGCTCACGGCGCCACAATCAGACACTGTTCAGACCCAAATTATCAGCCTGTAATCATCGGTGCTCTTCCGAGAAGTCAAGGTGACCCCCATAATTAGGGATTATCCACTTCCTTTCCCACAGGAGTATTTGAAGGAGACTTGTCAGAAAGCAGAGCACCTCGGAGAACCTCGTATTTACCTTCTCATGGTTCGTTCGTATCGGTTTCTATTAATTATTTTGCCGTCTTTTCATTTTCCTTCGCTTTGTTTTCCCCTTCACATTATACACGTCTGCGTACAATCTAGAAAACAATAATCCTGTCTAATCGAGGGGGATTTAAATAAATTAAATCACTTTTTTGTGTTCGATGAACTTTGAAATAATTTTTACACAATTTATTGCTAAGCAACGTGAGCGCGTCCCCCGATCCCGACAACACACATTTATTCCACCGATGTGCTGAGCAAACAGAGGAGCGTAAATCTCAGCCAGCGAAACAAACAATGGATGAATCCCCTCATTAAGCTTCAAAACAAGCAGCCAGATAACGGGGGCGATATTACCCAGGAATCAGTGCCAAGATCCTGGACGGGATTGTCTGCAGGCGGAGCGGAGCCCGGGAATACGGAGAAGACTTACCATCGGGCTCATCTGCCTCCTGGGCCACAAGACCCCCTCTGGGGAAACTTGGCAGAATAATGGGGGGCTTTGAAGTTTAGCTGGGGCAGGTTATGGATTAGGGCTTTTACCTGCACTACTAGTCTGGTGTACTCGCTGGAGACCACATTCTATGACTTGACAAACCAAGCTCTTCTTAAAGGGAATCCATCAGTAAGTTTGTGCCCCCTAAACTGTTTATATGTACATGCAGCCCAGTGATTGACAATATTAAGGCACCGATGAGTTCATCAATCTGCTGCCTGAATCGTGATAAATGCACATTTTTAGCGGTATTCAAATGAGGTGTTAAGTGCTACGGGCGGCAGAATGCACTTAACAAAACTCTGCCCCTCGGGGTTACAAACCTTCTTGGCGATTTCTCCTTTCTACTGATCGATAGATGATGTAATTCTGACGTTGAAATCACGCGCCTGCGCAGATCAGGGGTCTCTTTGCTTTTACGCACTAACCTGCCCTCCCGTCACCGGTTTCAGCGTTCCACTGCACATATCACACAATACTAAAGCCTGTGCCTTCTGACAAAATCTGCAACTCAGCATTTTTTATTTTTTTTTATTAAATGCAAATATTTGGGACTAAAATTATTTTTACAATTGAGTTTTACTAAAATTTTTGCACCATTTTCCTTTCTTTATAGCCTTTGTGTTGTACTATCTATTGCAGAGTGAGGTAACTGAGAATCCATCAGTGAGCTTGATCTGATCAGAGAGTTTGTAACTCTTCTCTTACTTTTTTCTGAGCTCATTCATCCGTGGACGTTGGGCAAATAAAACAAATTAAAGGAGAGCACAGAGGGTGAGCAAGGACCGGTAACAAAGGAGATCCACATAAATTAGGCATCCTCATCTTGAGAAGTTGTGCCACGTGAGCACAACTCCACTAAGCATTAAAACATGATCCAGCCTCTGTCTTGCCTCCATGGTTGATCTTGCCAAGGAACAAAGTAAAGTGGTGACAATATTGTATCCAATGGTTTGTTGGGTAAATTCCCAACTAAACTTCAAAACAGACCTGGTGCAAAGTGATTAAAAAAGTCAAAATCACAGTACACAACGCGTTTCTGGGCTCAAGGGCCCCTTGCCATAAAAAAGTTGTTAATCATCTTCCGCCAGGTCTGTTCTGGAGTTTAGTTGAGATTTACCTGTCACGCTGTCTCAGCGAACAGGAGGTCAGGGGCCTGAGCTGTCCCTAAACGGGGGCCCTGACTAATCCCTCAACCTGGAGGTACTGTAAATGGTACAGAGGTCCAGGCCGCCAGCGTAACCCTAAACTCCTGAATATCCCTGAACCTCAGTAATCTAGTCTTGAGAATGACCCCGATCACAACAATGGGGAACAGGATAGAAAATGCTCAAAACACAGTACTAGACAAACGAGACAGTACAAGGGGAAAACCAAAAACCACCTTGCATACAAAAACTCACACCACAATTACAAAGGGAACAACAACAGGTTAGGAGATAAATGATAAAGGGAGGAAGGGAAGAAACCACACCGTATACTCTTCGCTCCGAACTCCACCAAACAATGATCCGCTCTGAAGGTCTGCAAGAAATGCTTTCACCGACAACTTCCCTATCAGACCAGCAGGTATTTGAAGGAATCCCAATACTGCAGCATTAACTGCAGCTGGGCGAGGCTGAGCCTCGTCAAGCACAGAAAGAGAGAATTAACTCCCTCACAACCAAAAAACACAAAGCACCAAGAACTCTGCTGCGAGAAGTCAGATTGTGTAGTCGCGACGATCTTTGTGGCGACACACCCATGACATTGCCCAACAAACACTTGGATACATTATTTTTCTGATTTACGGCCACAGTCGCATCAAAGTTAAATGTGCAGAGAAGCAAAGAACTCATAGAAGCTGAACGGTAAAAATTGCAATGTTCTCTTCACTCCTAATAGATACATTAAAAAAACAATTCAATTGTCTTGAAACGTGGACAACCAATATAACACCAAGCAAACTGTGGCCAGGTGTGGTGCCGTCTCGGGATCATTCTTCTAGTCCTGGAGAAACCCTTAAATCTTCTTCTCATAAGTCAAGTGGAGGTTCAGTGTCTGAGGAAGAGGATCGGTCGAGGATACAGAAGGTTCGGATGTGGCTCAAGTGAAATTCATTAGTGTGAAAAGTTTCCTTTCACTGCAGTTTTTGGAACCGAATATTTGCAGCATTGATTTACCCACCACAACCTCAACTTTTCCAGACTAACGCAAAATTGCCGTACGCGCTTGGTAAAAAGAAGACGACTATTAAAAAAAAAATGACGTTATCTTGTATTTAAATGCATGCAACAAAGCCGAACACTCTCTGCCGCCACTCGAAGGCTCACCTTTAAACCACTTTTGTTATGTTACATTACAAATGTACTTTCTTCTTATCTACTGTAGGAGCTGAAACGGCCCCATCCTTCCCGGGAGGCTTTAATCTCAGAAGCAATTGTGTCAGTTCACTGCAAAATTACACCTAAAACCTTTTGAATTCTGCAAATCCATCAGAGTAAGGAAGTAGGGAGGAAACGTTCCTGCTCTTTGTACTAAATGTCGGGATTAAACATTTTAAGGCAGATATTTTTCAAAAGCGATGGAATATAATCCTTCAGATAGTTACGTCCGATAAAAAAAATAAAATAAAATTCATGACATAAATGCATCTGTTTCTACTCCATTTTGTAAATCACTCAACCCGTCATATAACGTCTTCTCTCGCCATAGATCTTCCAAGGATTTCTGACTCCTGACGAGATTAGAGAGAGTGTAAAGTGCACTGTACCTCCAGGAACGGCTCGACCTTCAGCCGAGAGAGACAATTTGGGATCATTATGGGCAAAGTAACCTAAATTCAGCTTTCATCAATCTGTAATGTTCTGCACAATCATATCCACCCTCCAAAAAGTCACACTGTGAAAGTACCATCATCATCATCATCTCCAACCCACGAGATTCAACCGAGAGACAGAATGAAAGCACAAAACTGATTTTCTTATTAGTGTCCATGTTACTTCAGCACACGGAATGCTGAATGTGAACGGATGGATAGATGTCTTCATCAGTCCTGGAAAACTAAATTTACTTTCTGATATTTCCTAGAAAAAGCCTGAAGAAGATGGTGACTGTGCAGTCCGGGGTCCACGAGACTGGAGTGAAACCAATATCCAGAAACTAGGACAAGCGCCTGCAGCCTACGGGGCATCGATGGAGCGAGATCTCAGATATTCAGCTGGAAATATTTTTTTACTGCAATGATCATACAGTCATGGCCAAAAGTCTTGGCACCCTTGAAATTGTTCCAGAAAATGTAGTGTTTCTCCCAGAAAATTATTGCAGTTACACATGTTTTGTTATACATACGTTTGCTTCCTTTGTGTGTATTGGAACAACACTGATAAAGCCAAATTGAACATAATCTCACACAAAAACCCTAAAATGGACTGGACAAAATTGTTGGCACCATTCCAAAATTGAGGGTAAATAACTTTGCTTCAAGCATGTGATGCCCGTTCACACTCACCTGCGGCAAGTGACAGGTGTGGGAAATATGAAAATCACACCTGAAACCAGATGAAAAGGGGAGACGTTGACTCAGACTTTGCATTGTGTGTCTGTGTGTCACACTAAGCATGAAGAACAGAAAGAGAAGAGAACTGTCTGAGGACTTAAGATATAAAAATTGTTGAACAATAACAACAATCTCAAGGTTACAAGTCCATCTCCACATATCTCGATGTTCCTTTGTCCACAGTGCACAACATAATCAAGAAGTTTACAGCTCATGGAACTGCAGCTAATCTCCCTGGACGTGGATGACAGAGAGCAATTGATGAAAGGTTGTAATGCAGGATAGCTCAGATGGTGGATAAACCCCAATCAAGTTCCAAAGAAATTCAAGCTGTCCTGCAGGTCCAGGGTGCATCAGTGTCAGCGTGATCTATCCATCCACATGTGAATGAAATGAAACACTGACAGATGAACTGCTGACAGACAAAAAGCTAGACTGCAGTTTGCCAAAATATACGAGCGTAAGCCAAAATCCTTCTGGGAAAGTGTCTGTGGACAGATGAGACCAAGACAAAGCTTTTTGGTAAAGCACATCATTCTACTGCTTACACGAAAACAGTATGAGGCCTACAAAGAAAAGAACACAGTACCTACAGTCAAATATAGTGGAGGGTCACAGTTGGTTTGGGGTTGTTTTTCTGCCTCTGACACTGGATCTGAAGTTTACCAAAGGATTTTGGCTGGCAATGTAGTGTCCAGTGTCACAAAGCTGGGTTTGTGTCCTAGATCATGGGTCTTTCAGCAGGACAATGACCCCAAACATACTTCAAGAAGCCCCCTGAAATGGATGGAAATAAAGTGCTGGAGAGTTCTGAAGTGGCAGCAATCAGTCCAGATCTAAATCCCATTGATCACCTGCGGAGAGATCTTACAATTGCTGTTGGGAGAAGACGCCTCCACATATTCCAGGATCAGTTTGTAAGAAGAGTCCAAGATCCCAGCTGAGAGGTGTGAGAAGCTGATGGTTATAGGAAGTGATTGATTGCAGTTATTTATTCCAAAGGGCGCAACCAAATATTAAGTTGAGGGCGCCAACAATTATGTCGGGCCCATTTTTGGGATTTTCTGTGAAATTATGTCCAATTTGCCTTTTTTTCTCCGTTTTTTTGTGTTGTTCCACTACACACAAAGGAAATAAACATGTGTATAACAAAACGTGTTTAATTTCAATAATTTTCTGGGAGAAATACTTCCTCTTCTGGATCAATTTCAAAGCAGCGAACACTTTCAGCCATGACTGTATATGCAACTAAAAATGTATATGTGATTGCAAAATAAATGCATGTTACATAAACAAATTTTTCCCATAGTCCTAGTTCAGGGTTCAGTCATGATACAATAAAACAACTCGTTACATTCAGCAACATTGTATCCAGAGGACGATTCTTTACTAGAGCAGTGAGCCCTCCTCTCCTTTACTTATATATAAGAGAAGAGAAGTGGCAGCTCTTACAGGCAGAACCAGTTGATAGATAGGTCTTCCCATTTGCAGTGCACCGGACTGATATCCAAGTCTTATGTCCTGACTGTTCTCATTTCTACAAAAACTATAACAAGTAGTAAGGCTTACGAAGCCACTTCACCTCCACGTCATTGGAAGGAGACTCATACTGGACGGGATGGAGACTCACTGTGGACGGGGTGCAGACTCACTCTGGATGGGGTACAGACTCACTGTGGACGGGGTGGAGACTCACTGTGGACGGGGTGGAGACTCACTGTGGCGGGGTGGAGACTCACTGTGGATGGGGTGGAGACTCACTGTGGACGGGGTGGAGACTCACTCTGGACGGGGTGGAGACTCACTGTGGACGGGGTGGAGACTCACTGTGGATGGGGTGGAGACTCACTGTGGACGGGGTGGAGACTCACTCTGGCCGGGATGGAGACTCACTGTGGATGGTGTGGAGACTCACTGTGGATGGGGTGGAGACTCACTCTGGACAGTATGGAGACTCACTCTGGATGGGATGGAGACTCACTCTGGATGGGGTGGAGACTCACTGAGGACGGGGTGGAGACTCACTGTGGACGGGGTGGAGACTCACTGTGGACGGGGTGGAGACTCACTCTGGACGGGGTGGAGACTCACTCTGGACGGGGTGGAGACTCACTCTGGATGGGGTGGAGACTCACTCTGGATGGGGTGGGGACTCACTCTGCACGGGGTGGAGACTCACTGTGGACGGGGTGGAGACTCACTCTGGACGGTATGGAGACTCACTCTGGACGGGGTGGAGACTCACACTGGATGGGGTGGAGACCCACTCTGGACGGGGTAGAGACTCACTGTGGACGGGGTGGAGACTCACTGTGGACGGGGTGGAGACTCACTGTGGATGGGGTGGAGACTCACTCTGGATGGGGTGGGGACACGGGGTTGAGACTCACTGTGGATGGGGTGGAGACTCACTCTGGATGGGGTGGAGACTCACTGTGGACGGGGTGGAGACTCACTCTGGACGGGGTTGAGACTCACTCTGGATGGGGTGGGGACTCACTTTGCACGGGGTTGAGACTCACTGTGGATGGGGTTTAGACTCACTCTGGATGGGGTGGAGACTCACTGTGGATGGGGTGGAGACTCACACTGGATGGGGTGGAGACCCACTCTGGATGGGGTAGAGACTCACTGTGGACGGGGTGGAGACTCACTGTGGATGGGGTTTAGACTCACTCTGGATGGGGTGGAGACTCACTCTGGACGGGGTGGAGACTCACACTGGATGGGGTGGAGACCCACTCTGGACGGGGTAGAGACTCACTGTGGACGGGGTGGAGACTCACTCTGGACAGAGTTGCTCCGTACTAGGACTTTCCTTTGCCCAAGCTGATACATGTTAATGATTTATGCAGGATTACCATGTATTATTTGTATCCCGATTTTTTTTCCTTTTTTATGCTTCACAACTTTTTGCACCAATCTGACATCAATCGCCAGAGAGTACAGTTGCACGCAGTGTTTTCTGCCTGGTGGTGGCATTTGTCATTAATGCAGATTTTTCTTTTTGTCAAACACAAACCTTTTCCCCATAAGACATTACAGGATCAGTCTTGTCATTGGTTTCTCACCGACAATTTCTGCACCGGGCAGGTGGGAATCATGAGGGGAGGACCAGACATATGTACCATAGAGTAGAGCTAAGGCTTTATGAGGCTGCACCACTCACTTTTTGGGATATCCGTGGGTCTTTTATAAGCACAGTCCATAGAACTTAAGTTATGGAAACCTCTGGCAAAGAGGTCAGTGTGATTAACTCAGCTCCATCTCGGGAATTAGGAACTCGTCCAGCTCATGAAACTCCACCGAGGATCGGAGAAGGTTAAACCCATCCACTGAGTTAATCCTTCGCCACTTTTGTAATAATCACCTCCTTGCGCGCTGCCTTTGGCAGTTTCTACATCTCAGTGAACATTTCCCCCTCTCAGGGTATTAAACAGGCGTTTTTACGCCAGAAAACCAGAGGGATGCACTGAAAATTGCTTTGCACCCCTGTGTTTCCAAAACTCCAGTTTTTGGCTCATTTACAGCGGTGGGATGGCAGTCTGGGATATCTCAGGGTATTTACATACTAATTAGAAGTCTCAGAACACAAATCAACAAGCCCCGTGGTAACGCGCGTTCCTTGAAAACAACCATATACTTTATTTCGATACACTAAACAATTATTGCGTTGCCATGGCGATGCCCACTAACGGTTATTAAAGTACTCCGAGGCAATGGGCTCGTTCTCCGCAGAATATCTGACGAGGCATATAACTACGCTGAAACATTTATAGAGAGAATGCCGAGGTCACCCTGAACAAACCATTAGAAACAGATTAGCCAAGTTGCACCAGAATATATAAGTGCTTTTAATATATTATCAGATATACTGGAAACTGAAGACGCTCCTTCTAGAAGAATCGCCTTGATCAGGAAACTTTACACAGTTCAGGAAAGTTCTTTCCCGTTTGCAGTTACAGAAGCGACTTCATTCCTCATCTATCAGCAATGTCTGAGCTTGTGATGCTGAAGAGGCCAAAAAGCAAGAGACGTCGTCCACTTCTGGTGACATAAAGGGAGAGTGACAAAATGACTGCTCAAACCAAGCACAGGCGCTCGGTGCACCCTCGGCTTGGATGAACACTTCCTCCCTACTTGTTTTCCAACTATCTCCTCCCCCTTCTCCCTGATTGACAGCTCTGTCAGAAGATTCGGAGATAGATGGCAAACAAGTAGGTGAGACGGTGCGGTGAACGAATCATCCGCGCCAAGGCAAAATGCAGATGAGAGTATTTGTTGTGATCCGAGAAAATTGTATCCACTGTGCTGATCACCCTCTGATCATCGTGTGATCCGATTCTCTCGGAAGAGAAGAAGATGGAGAAAAATAAAAAAAAATTCTCCATTCCGTCATTCCATGAACATTGCAGCGCACTCTGATGTCATCCGAGTGCAGTCTCATGGTTTCCACAGAATCATTGACTTGAGTGCTTTTCAACAATCGGATCCAACTCAGGCATGCAGCGACAAAATCGTACATGCGCATGGCCCAAAAGCGTAACATTGGTCTGAGTGCGATCTGATGTTTTCTCAGATCACATTCAAAGCAGTCGCCTGCACGAGCAATAAAGATGCACCAAGCTGTGTTAGGCTCAGACAGGGATTTTCTATTGACCAGATCCCTTTACGGCTTTGTTCACATGTCCAGTTTTTATCTGATTCTAATGGATACATTATTAAAACAAAAAAAAAACTGATCCATTCCAAATGCAACAATAACGGAAGAACACCACCTTCTATTTACAATTTGTATCCATTTTTGATCCGTTTGGAACAAATCTGTTCTTACTAGATGAGTCTTTGGTGTCGGTCACCTGTATCGTTCTGGGCTTTCAAAAATGGAGGGCAAAAAAGACGACCATTCATTATGATCCGTTTCCCATAGGCGCCAATGTTAAAAAACAAGCAAACAAACAAAAATACACAGATCCTTGTGCTTTCCGCTTTTTGGTCCAGCTATTGCTGCCGGATTGCAGTCGAATGGAAGACGTCGCAGGACATTTCCGTCCCCGAATAGTTGAATCCTGCGCCGCGTCAGGATGGTTTCAGTTTTTATCATTCCAACAGATGAAAAATAAATAAATAATTGCTGAATATGTGAACATGGTCCTATACATTTTTTTTATTATTTTCCCTACAGCGTTAGAGAAAAGCAAATATTTAATAAACATTTGTAGGATTCATGAAGAACAGAATTTTTTTTTTTAGACAAAAAGTTTCTTAACAAAACTTCCCTTTGAGGGCACTTGGCTCATTAGGAAGAAAAGTCTTATTGGTAATGATTTCTGGGAAAAATATGCAAATAAGGTCATTCCTGGAGGACAGACAACTATGTTACCGGTGCCATTAATCGGAGGTAACTCCCCTATAATATATTTAATCCATTCCTAAACCTTGTACCATGACCAGGGAGGATGTTAACAAGACGTAGAAGGGATTTCTTGTTTCTGAGCATGAGATTTTGCTTTTCCATATACTCGGATTCTTCCATTATCTAGTTAATTCTCCATTATAGTTCCATTGAACTGGACAAACCAAAAGATTTTAGGGAACGAAATGTCACAGAGGGAAAACGACAAGGACGAGCATTGCACGGAAAAATGCCGCCTGCCTTCTATATCAGGGTTGGTCCCAGCTCCGGGATTCTTTTCCCCGCAACAACTTCTGACAGGACAGGAACAAATTTTTACATTTCACTCAATTTTTACCAATTTATGGCGAAATATTTAGATATGTGACAAATAGGTTCACTCAACTGTAACGATAAATAGATGCTCTGAAGAAAGACGTAATCTTCAAATAAGTAGAATAAACTTGGTTGCAAGTGAAGAAATTTTTATTCAACTGAACCGACCCTTGTGCAAACAGATTGAGCCAACGTTTCGGCCAAACCAGGCCTTTCTCGAGGTATATCTGTATGACATATGATATTCATAGAGCTATACCTCGAGAAAGGCCTGGTTTGGCCGAAATGTTGGCTCAATCTGTTTGCACAAGGGTAGGTTCAGTTGAATAATAGTTTCTTCACCTTCAACCATTTACGAGTGCAGAAGTTTATTCTACTTTATTATTATTTCGCCTGTAAACTCTGCTCATCTCACAGGCGGAAAATCTACTCTAAAGAGAAACTAGATGTATTCACGGTGGTGGTCGGCCATGTTCTGATGCCGTCGCTCCACTCGCAGACCATTCCCTAAAGGAGAATCAGAAATGCACCAAGCCATTCCCCACCAAGTCACATGAAGGCACGGCTGGAGAGCCGAGCCCCCCCGTTGTGTCCTCCTGCAGAATATCGCTACCTCGCTGCTTAATCTGACATAGAAAGTTACTAAAACAAATGCGAATCCTGGTGGCCTCCCCTGATACAGCTGTCTGCATAAATGTTTTTCAAGGCAAAATCGGCTGATTGGTGAAATTTGACATTGACAAGGTCGGGCTTAAGCTGTTTCGGGCTTACGTGGAGGTCTAATGGCACCAGAGGGGCTATAATCAAGTAATACGAAAAAGGAAAAGAAGTTTCAATCATTCTTAATCAGTCTGATAAGAGCAGAGAGGAAAAAAAAATAACAGAATTTCTCCCTGTATGAAAATCCCATTGTGAAGCCTTTTTACAACCGGTAACAATATGACGGCAATAGTCATCGTGGAGATGGTGGCGGAGCAATGATCCAAGGCTTCGCTGGACATAGATGGCAACCACAACGCTCCAATCATTGGACATTTGTGGGGCATTTATGGTTTCTATACGATGTAACAACTAAATTGTCCAAAGTTCTGACCCACCGCTAAAACACTCCTCCCCTCTAGGATGGGAGCACCACAACTTTGTGATGTCAAGCACCTTGTGAGATAGTCCGGTGGTCTGTGACTCCCACCATGAAGTCTAATGCGACAGAAAACTCACAGACAAGGTCTCACAACTTTATTACTCACTTTTTAGCACAAACCTCCCATTATTTTCCAGGTTGTAGAGCTGTTACTCCAGCCGCCAAGCACCGCTTACGTCAACAAACCATTACCATGAAAAAACACATAATGCAGCATGTAAAGCAGCAAATGTCGCAAAGCATTCTGGGAGTTGTAGTTTGGCAATAGTTGGAAAACACAGACTAGAAGACTTCAAGCTATAGTATAGCATGCCTCATCATGTGCAAGATTAAGGGAGTGTGACAGCACAGAATGACTGCTCAAACCAAGCACAGGCACTCGGTGCACCATGGCGCGGTCAAACACAAGTGCACCTACCCAACGGCTTGTATTCCTTCCATCCCCATCTTCTTTGATTGACAGCTCTCGCTCTATAGAGCCAGAGGAAGGTAAGGATAGATAGAAAATAAGTAGATGGGAAGGTTCACTTAAATGTTTGGTCGCAACAAGTGTGCACCAGGCACCCGGACTGGGTCTGAACGGTAATTAGGTGCTGACAACGTCCCTTTAAATCCTGTGCAGAAGCCAAAAGCAAAGTAAGAGAAACAAGGCAGGTAAATACCAAAGAGGAAAAGAAAGGTGCAGTAGAGCCCTTGTGCTAACACATGGAATCAATACTTTCTTGGCTAAGGTCTAGTGTTTTGTAGATGATGTTTGTAGGGAAAGGAAAAAATAAAGTAGGATGAGAAAGAGGAAAAAAAGAAATAAGAGGAAGGATGTGAAGGTGCGAAAAGGGAGGAAGGAGAAGGAGGAGGAGGAAAAAGAGAAGAGGAGGAAGGATGTAAAAGTGGGAAAAGGGAGGAACTGGAGGAAGGAGGAGGAAAAGGAAGTGGAAGATGAGGAAAAGGAGAAGTGCAAGGATGGAGAGGAAGGAGGGGGAAAAGGAGAAGAGTAAGGGGAGGAATGATGGGAAGATGGAAAAAAGGGAGGAAGGGAATGAAGGAGGAGGAATAGAAGAAGAGGAAGGCGAGGAAGGATGTGAAGGCGGAAAAAGAGGACGGAGGAAGAAAAGGAGTAGTAAAGAGGAAAGATGTGAAAGTGGCAAAAGGGAGGAACTGGAGGAAGGAGGAGGAAAAGGAAGGAGAAGATGAGGAAAAGGAGAAGATGAAGGGGGGGAAGGATCTGAAGGTGGAAAAAGGGAGGAAGGAAGAGGAAAAGGAGCAGTAAAAGGGGAGGAAGGATGTGAAGGTGTGAAGAGAGAAGAAGGGGAGGAAGGAGGAGGAAAAGGAGAAAGAAAAGGAAGAAGAGGAAGGATGTGAAGGTGGGAACAGGGAGGAAAGAGAGCAAGGAGGAGGAAAAGGAAGAGGATGCAAAGGAGAAGTAGGAGGAAGGATGTTAAGGCTGAAAAAGTGAGGAACAGAATGCAGGAGGAGAAGAAGAAGAAGAAGGGGGGAAGGATGTGAAGGCGGAAAAAGAGTGGAAGGGGAGGAAGGATGTGAAGGCAGAAAAAGGGAAGAGGGAGGAGGAAAAGGTAGAGGACAAAAAGGAGAAGAGAAAGGTGAGGAAGGAAAGGATAAGGATGAGAAACAGAAGGATTATGAAATGGAGAAGGAAGAAGAGAAGGAGAAAGGAATAGATGGAGGAGAAAGAAGGTGGTGTCTATAGGTCAATGTTAGACTGTCAGCAGTTGGTTGCTGTCCACACACCGCGGTGCTGATCTGCAGTCAATGACTGTATGGAGCGAGTCGTCATCAGTCCTTTCCGCCTGGGCTCTTTGTGCACAGACTTTTCTTTCTACAGATGATTGCCATTGTCTGTACTTATATATTTATATTACATTTTCCATCCTTTGCCCCAGTTTTATCTGTAGATTTAAATAAGGGGCCAGAACCAGACGATATAAGATTTGTCAGGGAGATACAAAGTTCTGCATAGAACTACATCCACAAAACCACACAATATATATTTTTTTATGTAGACTCTTTGATAAATTCCTATTTTTAGATGCACCAGAGTAATCTTTGCAAAAGTGCACACACCTTTTACATTCCCTGATGGAGATCCATTGATCAGCATGGAATATAAAGAGGATTTGATAGACCCTCAGCAGCCGTGGCCTCATTTTGCCCTCGTCTCAGATTGGGTTACAGCTATGGATACAATGATAACAATATACCATCCTTGTATTTCTTCTGTTTTCTGCAGATTTTCAGTGCTGCACAGAGCGGAGCCATAGAAATGATTTACCTCGCCTAAGATTGGGGAAAAAAAACATTGTTCGTCCGGTCTATTGTCTGCTGATAAATAGCAGGAGCCAACTTATGTGAAGGCAGAAAAATGATTATTGCAGTGCGGGGCACACAAATAACCGCACGGCGCGATCGGACAAGAAGCAATGGTTCGGGTAAGTTGTTCTCCCAGTGAAAAAGCAGCGAGCATTGATTTGATGTTGTGTACAAAAGATTGTATTGCTTTTCACATCCTTCAATATTCTAGAGGAGTTACCGGAGCAGATAAACTGTCCTGATCTCTGCAGTTGTTTTCATTTTTATTAATGAGTCAATCAATAAAATACAAATGTTTCAGCCACTTCTCCAATACAAAAAGTGCTCTCTTCACCCGACACAACAGAAACAAATCAAAGCTGTTATTTCTAGAGCTTCACACAGGCCGTTTAAAGGGACAATTCACATTATAGATTCTTCCACTGATGCAGCAACCCGGAGATCAGTGGAATAAGGCGATTTACAGGAGGCGAATGCTTCCATTAACGGGCGCCATGATGTGAGTGCAGCCTCATCCACCAACCTTTTTTTTGCTCCTATCTGCATCACTCTTCTGGATATTTATTGAGCGCCGTCCTAAAGTTCATGTTTCCAAAAAAAAGTTTTGATAACTTCTTCCAATTGTATTAAATAAATTTTGGCAAATTCTTCCATATCAAATTTGAAAATCCTTTAGTCAACAATGTGATGGTTCATGGAGCCCTTGAAAGTATCCAAACTCATGTAAAACTCTTATTGTAGGGGGATCCCGATTATCAGCAATAGTTTCCTTCTGGATACAGTGTTAACCTTTGTCAATTCAACGACTCCTTAAAGGGATCCTCCAGCGCTGATCACTTCCGCGTACGTCCCAGCAGGCACTTGATGACTTCCTGATGTGGACGGAAGCAGTGTAAAACCCTGTAAAGTTAGTTTTGTACAATTCTTTTAGCAAAAAACTGTATGGGTCCAACAAAAAAATAAAGAAACAGAGTACATGCACATCATCTATGTTGCATTTACGTACAATAATTGTTTGTTCTGCACCCAAGAAATGTAACTGACACAAGGACCGAAGATAGATGGAAATCGAATATATGTCTTTCTCCACTTGTGAGACACTTCGTCTACTTTTGACACCTGAACTCATCACTCGTTCTGAAATATAGCAAAAAATCCATCTGGATGAAAGCAAGACAGCCATCCAGCTCACTGAGGGATCGGTTTACATCTGCTGACTAACATCTGTAGAGCAAAAGGGCAGGGAAGGAAGAGACACAGACTGTGCCGCTGCTTTCTAGTAAGTGTTTTATAACCGCTGAGTTCTTGATTCACAGCTACCCTGCTCAGTGCTGCTGTATAATGTATTCCATGCTGCTTCTATTTAGTAAGTGTTTTATATTACTCCCATTTTGGATTTACTACTACACCGCTCAGTTCTGCTGTGTAATGTCCATCATTTTGCTGCTTCTCATCATGTACTACATAGAAGTTGCTATAGTAGCTAGTCTGCATCCACTAGCTTAGAGACAACTGAAAACTAGAAAAGTTGTATAATGTCCTCTATGTTTCTGTTTCAGTCTAAGAATTGTTCTAAATGTCTCACTCCCATTGCTGGACTCACAGCTACACTGCTCAGTGCTGCTGTATAATATCCTCTGTTTCTGTTTCAGTCTAAGAATTGTTCTAAATGTCTCACTCCCATTGCTGGACTCACAGCTACACTGCTCAGTGCTGCTGTATAATCTCCTCTATGCTTCTGTTTCTTTCTAAGAATTGTTCTAAATGTCTCACTCCCATTGCTGGATTCACAGTTACACTGCTGAGTGCTGCTGTATAATGTCCTTCATTCTGCTGCGGATTCTAAACATGTGCTACATACAGACAGGAGAGCAGGAATCCCTCATGTCTGCGTGTGCGGTGTATGAGAGACACAATAGCAGCTCGTCTCTACCCACCAGCTCAGAGAAAACTGAAAATTAGAGAAAAAGAATATAAATCTGAATTGTAAAGCGCTGAATATGTAGCATAATATGTTGGCGCTATCTAAATAAAGATTATTATTATTATTATCAAAGAGGAAAACTGGTGAAAAATTCAGGATACAAGTCACATAATGACCAGAAATGTGGATTCAGAAGACTTTTCAGAAAAGGCTTTTTGAGAGGGATAATGCTAATTACACTTTATTGTAATTCAGCAGAGACTTGGAAATGTAATTCTTCAAAATAAAGAAAAAAAATATCCACATTAGATTACATTTCTCCATCATTTATTAGGAAGCCGTCTTCTTGGAAAGAAAGAAAGAAGAAAAAAAAAAACAAAGCTTAAAAGATCAACTACAAAAGGTAGCCTTCTGAAATAAGACCAATCCCCGTAGGATGGGATAGGTGAGGTCATATGATGTATAAAAGAGGAAAAAAATCCTCTCCTAAGAACATTATCCAACCCACAGCTGGATGAGCGAGACCGCGCTTTAATCAGTTTAAGGCTGTCAGCTTGTAAAGATGTTTTTTTCTTGCTAGTTAACATCATTGGACGCTTTCTCATCTCGTAAAATCAAAAAGTATCACGAGGCTGTTTATTTGTACTGCGCTGAGAAGAAAACGAGGAAAGGTCATCCAAAGAGCATAGTCTGAAAGTTACAGCACAGTCTGATGGACTCTGTAAAGTCCGGCAAAATAGGAAGCATTTCATAATGGACCATGAGCGTGGACCATGAATGAGAGTTTTCTGCTGGGTCTAGATCCAGCACTGAAGTACAGAAATGTAAAGTTACAAGAGGACAATATGGAAACAGCCACAGCTTTATAGACTCACTGGACCATAAGCATTTAGTGCCAGAGACGCACCGTCAACAGGTCTGGAGTCATAGATGTGTGCACCAGGTCTGTATGAGAACAGCAGCCACCGTGTGCTGCCATGTAATGCATCTGGTACGATGGGTCGGGACAAGATTATGTTTCTGCCCGTCTCATACAGAATCAGTCATTACATGCTTCCAATGTGAACTCATCAGCCCAGAGTAAAACATTTCCAAAAATCCCTATTTCACCATTTTCGGGTAAGAAGGGTTGTGTATTTGTAGCGGTGGTGGGAATGGTCATGTATTTGTAGCGGTGGGGGGAATGGTCGTGTATTTGTAGCGGTGGGGGGAATGGTCGTGTATTTGTAGCGGTGGTGGGAATGGTCATGTATTTGTAGCGGTGGTGGGAATGGTCGTGTATTTGTAGCGGTGGGGGGAATGGTCGTGTATTTGTAGCGGTGGTGGGAATGGTCGAGTATTTGTAGCGGTGGTAGGAATGGTCGTGTATTTGTAGCGGTGGGGGGAATGGTCGTGTATTTGTAGCGGTGGTGGGAATGGTCATGTATTTGTAGCGGTGGTGGGAATGGTCATGTATTTGTAGCGGTGGTGGGAATGGTCATGTATTTGTAGCGGTGGGGGGAATGGTCGTGTATTTGTAGCGGTGGTGGGAATGGTCATGTATTTGTAGCGGTGGTGGGAATGGTCATGTATTTGTAGCGGTGGTGGGAATGGTCATGTATTTGTAGCGGTGGGGGGAATGGTCGTGTATTTGTAGCGGTGGTGGGAATGGTCATGTATTTGTAGCGGTGGGGGGAATGGTCGTGTATTTGTAGCGGTGGGGGGAATGGTCGTGTATTTGTAGCGGTGGTGGGAATGGTCATGTATTTGTAGCGGTGGTGGGAATGGTCGTGTATTTGTAGCGGTGGGGGGAATGGTCGTGTATTTGTAGCGGTGGTGGGAATGGTCGAGTATTTGTAGCGGTGGTAGGAATGGTCGTGTATTTGTAGCGGTGGGGGGAATGGTCGTGTATTTGTAGCGGTGGTGGGAATGGTCATGTATTTGTAGCGGTGGTGGGAATGGTCATGTATTTGTAGCGGTGGTGGGAATGGTCATGTATTTGTAGCGGTGGGGGGAATGGTCGTGTATTTGTAGCGGTGGTGGGAATGGTCGAGTATTTGTAGCGGTGGTGGGAATGGTCGAGTATTTGTAGCGGTGGTGGGAATGGTCGAGTATTTGTAGCGGTGGTGGGAATGGTCGTGTATTTGTAGCGGTGGTGGGAATGGTCGTGTATTTGTAGCGGTGGGGGGAATGGTCGTGTATTTGTAGCTGTGGTGGGAATGGTCGTGTATTTGTAGCGGTGGTGGGAATGGTCGTGTATTTGTAGCGGTGGTGGGAATGGTCGTGTATTTGTAGCGGTGGTGGGAATGGTTGTGTATTTGTAGCAGTGGTGGGAATGGTCGTGTATTTGTAGCGGTGGGGGGAATGGTCATGTATTTGTAGCGGTGGTGGGAATGGTCGTGTATTTGTAGCGGTGGGGGGAATGGTCGTGTATTTGTAGCGGTGGTGGGAATGGTCATGTATTTGTAGCGGTGGTGGGAATGGTCATGTATTTGTAGCGGTGGTGGGAATGGTCATGTATTTGTAGCGGTGGTGGGAATGGTCATGTATTTGTAGCGGTGGGGGGAATGGTCGTGTATTTGTAGCGGTGGTGGGAATGGTTGTGTATTTGTAGCAGTGGTGGGAATGGTCATGTATTTGTAGCGGTGGGGGGAATGGTCATGTATTTGTAGCGGTGGTGGGAATGGTCGTGTATTTGTAGCGGTGGGGGGAATGGTCGTGTATTTGTAGCGGTGGTGGGAATGGTCATGTATTTGTAGCGGTGGTGGGAATGGTCATGTATTTGTAGCGGTGGTGGGAATGGTCATGTATTTGTAGCGGTGGTGGGAATGGTCATGTATTTGTAGCGGTGGGGGAATGGTCGTGTATTTGTAGCGGTGGTGGGAATGGTCGAGTATTTGTAGCGGTGGTGGGAATGGTCGTGTATTTGTAGCGGTGGGGGGAATGGTCGTGTATTTGTAGCGGTGGTGGGAATGGTCATGTATTTGTAGCGGTGGTGGGAATGGTCATGTATTTGTAGCAGTGGTGGGAATGGTCATGTATTTGTAGCGGTGGGGGGAATGGTCGTGTATTTGTAGCGGTGGTGGGAATGGTCGAGTATTTGTAGCGGTGGTGGGAATGGTCGAGTATTTGTAGCGGTGGTGGGAATGGTCGTGTATTTGTAGCGGTGGGGGGAATGGTCGTGTATTTGTAGCGGTGGTGGGAATGGTCATGTATTTGTAGCAGTGGTGGGAATGGTCATGTATTTGTAGCGGTGGTGGGAATGGTCATGTATTTGTAGCGGTGGTGGGAATGGTCATGTATTTGTAGCGGTGGGGGGAATGGTCATGTATTTGTAGCGGTGGTGGGAATGGTCATGTATTTGTAGCGGTGGTGGGAATGGTCATGTATTTGTAGCGGTGGGGGGAATGGTCGTGTATTTGTAGCGGTGGTGGGAATGGTCGAGTATTTGTAGCGGTGGTGGGAATGGTCGAGTATTTGTAGTGGTGGTGGGAATGGTCGTGTATTTGTAGCGGTGGTGGGAATGGTCGTGTATTTGTAGCGGTGGGGGGAATGGTCGTGTATTTGTAGCTGTGGTGGGAATGGTCGTGTATTTGTAGCGGTGGTGGGAATGGTCGAGTATTTGTAGCGGTGGTGGGAATGGTCGTGTATTTGTAGCGGTGGTGGGAATGGTTGTGTATTTGTAGCAGTGGTGGGAATGGTCGTGTATTTGTAGCGGTGGGGGGAATGGTCATGTATTTGTAGCGGTGGTGGGAATGGTCGTGTATTTGTAGCGGTGGGGGGAATGGTCGTGTATTTGTAGCGGTGGTAGGAATGGTCATGTATTTGTAGCGGTGGTGGGAATGGTCGTGTATTTGTAGCGGTGGTGGGAATGGTCGTGTATTTGTAGCTGTGGTGGGAATGGTCGTGTATTTGTAGCTGTGGTGGGAATGGTCGTGTATTTTTGGCGGTGGTGGGAATGGTCGTGTATTTGCAGCTGTGGTTGGAATGGTCGTGTATTTTTGGCGGTGGTGGGAATGGTTGTGTATTTGTAGCGGTGGTGGGAATGGTCGTATATTTTTGGCGGTGGTGGGAATGGTCATGTGTTTCTAGCGGTGGTGGGAATGGTCGTGTATGTGTAGTGGTGGGAATGGTCGTGTATTTGTACCAGTGGTGGGAATGGTCATGTATTTGTAGCGGTGGTGGGAATAGTCGTGTATTTGTAGCGGTGGTGGGAATGGTCATATATTTGTAGCGGTGGGGGGAATGGTCATGTATTTGTAGCGGTTGGGGGAATGGTCGTGTATTTGTAGCGGTGGTGGGAATGGTCGTGTATTTGTAGCGGTGGTGGGAATGGTCGTGTATTTGTGGCCGTGGTGGGAATGGTCGTGTATTTGTAGCGGTTGGGGGAATGGTCGTGTATTTGTAGCTGTGGTGGGAATGGTCGTGTATTTGTAGCGGTGGCGGGAATGGTTGTCTATTGGTAGCGGTGGTGGGAATGGTCGTGTATTTGTAGCGGTGGCGGGAATGGTCGCGTATTGGTAGCGATGGCGGGAATGGTCGCGTATTTGTAGCGGTGGCGGGAATGGTCGCGTATTTGTAGCGGTGGCGGGAATGGTCGTGTATTTGTAGTGGTGGGGGGAATGGTCGTGTATTTGTAGCGGTGGGGGGGAATGGTCGTGTATTTGTAGCGGTGGCGGAAATGGTCGTGTATTGGTAGCGGTGGCGGGAATGGTCGTGAATTTGTAGAGGTGGTGGGAATGGTCGTGTATTTGTAGCGGTGGTGGGAATGGTCGTGAATTTGTAGAGGTGGTGGGAATGGTCGTGAATTTGTAGCGGTGGCGGGAATGGTCGTGAATTTGTAGAGGTGGTGGGAATGGTCGTGAATTTGTAGCGGTGGGGGGAATGGTCGTGTATTTGTAGCGGTGGTGGGAATGGTCGTGTATTTGTAGCGGTGGCGGGAATGGTCGTGTATTTGTAGTGGTGGGGGGAATGGTCGTGTATTTGTAGCGGTGGGGGGGAATGGTCGTGTATTTGTAGCGGTGGCGGAAATGGTCGTGTATTGGTAGCGGTGGCGGGAATGGTCGTGAATTTGTAGAGGTGGTGGGAATGGTCGTGTATTTGTAGCGGTGGTGGGAATGGTCGTGAATTTGTAGAGGTGGTGGGAATGGTCGTGAATTTGTAGCGGTGGCGGGAATGGTCGTGAATTTGTAGAGGTGGTGGGAATGGTCGTGAATTTGTAGCGGTGGGGGGAATGGTCGTGTATTTGTAGCGGTGGTGGGAATGGTCGTGTATTTGTAGCGGTGGTGGGAATGGTCGTGTATTTGTAGCGGTGGCGGGAATGGTCGTGTATTGGTAGCGGTGGCGGGAATGGTCGTGTATTTGTAGCGGTGGCGGGAATGGTCGTGTATTGGTAGCGGTGGCGGGAACGGTCGTGTATTTGTAGCGGTGGTGGGAATGGTCGTGTATTTGTAGCGGTGGTGAGAATGGTCGTGTATTTGTAGCGGTGGTGGGAATGGTCGTGTATTTGTAGCGGTGGGGGGAATGGTCGTGTATTTGTAGCGGTGGGGGGAATGGTCGTGTATTTGTAGCGGTGGTGGGAATGGTAGTGTATTTGTAGCGGTGGTGGGAATGGTCGTGTATTTGTAGCGTTCGTGGGAATGGTCGTGTATTTGTAGCGGTGGTGGGAATGGTCGTGTATTTGTAGCGGTGGTGGGAATGGTAGTGTATTTGTAGCGGTGGTGGCAATGGTCGTGTATTTGTAGCGGTGGTGGGAATGGTCGTGTATTTGTATCGGTGGTGCGAATGGTCGTGCATTGGTAGCGGTGGTGGGAATGGTCGTGTATTTGTAGCGGTGGTGGGAATGGTCGAGTATTTGTAGCGGTGGTGGCAATGGTCGTGTATTTGTAGTGATTGTGGGAATGGTCGTGTATTTGTAGCAGTGAGGGGAATGGTCGTGTATTTGTAGCGGTGGGGGGAATGGTCGTGTATTTGCAGCGGTGGGGGGAATGGTCGTGTATTTGTAGCAGGGGGGAATGGTCGTGTATTTGTAGCGGTGGGGGGAATGGTCGTGTATTTGTAGCGGTGGGGGGAATGGTCGTGAATTTGTAGCGGTGGGGGGAATGGTCGTGTATTTGTAGCGGTGGGGGCAATGGTCGTGTATTCGTAGCGGTGGGGGGAATGGTCGTGTATTTGCAGCGGTGGGGGGAATGGTCGTTTATTTGTAGCTGTGGGGGGAATGGTCGTGTATTTGTAGCGGTGGGGGCAATGATCGTGTATTCGTAACAGTGGTGGGAATGGTTGTGTATTTGTAGTGGTGGGAATGGTCGTGTATTTGTAGCGGTGGGGGGAATGGTCGTGTATTTGTAGCGGTGGTGGGAATGGTAGTGTATTTGTAGTGGTGGGAATGGTCGTGTATTTGTAGCGGTGGTGGGAATGGTCGTGTATTCGTAGCGGTGGGGGGAATGGTCGTGTATTTGCAGCGGTGGGGGGAACGGTCGTATATTTGTAGCAGTGGGGGGAAAGGTCGTGTATTTGTAGCGGTGGGGGGAATGGTCGTGTATTTGTAGCGGTGGGGGGAATGGTCGTGTATTTGAAGCGGTGGGGGGAATGGTCGTGTATTTGAAGCGGTGGGGGGAATGGTCATGTATCTGTAGCGGTGGTGGGAATGGTCGTGTATTTGTAGCGGTGGGGGGAATGGTCGTGTATTTGTAGAGGTGGGGGGAATGGTCATGTATTTGTAGCGGTGGTGGGAATGGTCGTGTATTTGTAGCAGTGAGGGGAATGGTCGTGTATTTGTAGCAGTGGTGGGAATGGTCGTGTATTTGTAGCGGTGGGGGGAATGGTCGTGTATTTGTAGCGGTGGGGGGAATGGTCGTGTATTTGTAGCGGTGGGGGGAATGGTCATCTATTTGTAGCAGTGGGGGGAAAGGTCGTGTATTTGTAGCGGTGGGGGGAATGGTCATGTATTTGAAGCGGTGGGGGGAATGGTCATGTATTTGTAGCGGTGGGGGGAATGGTCATGTATTTGTAGCGGTGGGGGGAATGGTCATGTATTTGTAGCGGTGGGGGAATGGTCGTGTATTTGAAGCGGTGGGGGGAATGGTCATGTATTTGTAGCGGTGGTGGGAATGGTCGTGTATTTGTAGCGGTGGGGGGAATGGTCGTGTATTTGTAGCGGTGGGGGGAATGGTCATGTATTTGTAGCAGTGGGGGGAATGGTCGTGTATATTTGGCGGTGGTGGGAATGGTCATGTGTTTCTAGCGGTGGTGGGAATGGTCATGTATTTGTAGTGGCGGGAATGGTCGTGTATGTTTAGTGGGAGGAATGGTCGTGTATTTGTAGCGGTGGGGGGAATGGTCTTGTATTTGTAGCGGTGGTGGCAATGGTCGTGTATTTGTAGTGATTGTGGGAATGGTCGTGTATTTGTAGCGGTGTTGGGAATGGTCGTGTATTTGTAGCGGTGGTGGGAATGGTCGTGTATTTGTAGCGGTGCTGCGAATGGTCGTGTATTGGTAGCGGTGGTGGGAATGGTCGTGTATTTGTAGCGGTGGTGGGAATGGTCGAGTATTTGTAGCGGTGGTGGCAATGGTCGTGTATTTGTAGTGATTGTGGGAATGGTCGTGTATTTGTAGCAGTGAGGGGAATGGTCGTGTATTTGTAGCGGTGGGGGGAATGGTCGTATATTTGTAGCGTTGGGGGGAATGGTCGTATATTTGTAGCATTGGGGGGAATGGTCGTGTATTTTTGGCGGTGGTGGGAATGGTCATGTGTTTCTAGCGTTGGTGGGAATGGTCGTGTATGTGTAGTGGTGGGAATGGTCGTGTATTTGTACCAGTGGTGGGAATGGTCGTGTATTTGTGGCCGTGGTGGGAATGGTCGTGTATTTGTACCAGTAGTGGGAATGGTCGTGTATTTGTAGCGGTGGCGGGAATGGTCGTGTATTGGTAGCGGTGGTGGGAATGGTCGTGTATTTGTAGCGGTGGCGGGAATGGTCGTGTATTTGTAGCGGTGGGGGGAATGGTCGTATATTTGTAGCGGTGGCGGGAATGGTTGCGTATTTGTAGCGGTGGCGGGAATGGTCGTGTATTTGTAGTGGTGGGGGGAATGGTCGTGTATTTGTAGCGGTGGGGGGAATGGTCGTGTATTTGTAGCGGTGGCGGGAATGGTCGTGTATTGGTAGAGGTGGCGGGAATGGTCGTGTATTTGTACCGGTGGTGGGAATGGTCGTGTATTTGTAGCGGTGGCGGGAATGGTCGTGTATTTGTAGCGATGGGGGGAATGGTCGTGTATTTGTACCGGTGGCGGGAATGGTCGTGTATTGGTAGCGGTGGTGGGAATGGTCGTGTATTGGTAGCGGTGGGGGGAATGGTCGTGTATTGGTAGCGGTGGCGGGAATGGTCGTGTATTGGTAGCGGTGGTGGGAATGGTAGTGTATTTGTAGCGGTGGGGGGAATGGTCGTGTATTTGTAGCGGTGGCGGGAATGGTCGTGTATTGGTAGCGGTGGCGGGAATGGTCGTGTATTTGTAGTGGTGGGGGGAATGGTCGTGTATTTGTACCGGTGGCGGGAATGGTCGTGTATTGGTAGCGGTGGCGGGAATGGTCGTGTATTTGTAGTGGTGGGGGAATGGTCGTGTATTTGTACCGGTGGTGGGAATGGTCGTGTATTTGTAGCGGTGGGGGGAATGGTCGTGTATTTGTAGCGGTGGGGGTAATGGTTGTGTATTTGTAGCGGTGGGGGGAATGGTCGTGTATTTGTAGCGGTGGTGGGAATGGTCGTGTATTTGTAGCGGTGGGGGGAATGGTCGTGTATTTGTAGTGGTGGGGGGAATGTTCGTGTATTTGTAGCGGTGGTGGGAATGGTCGTGTATTTGTAGCGGTGGTGGGAATGGTCGTGTATTGGTAGCGGTGGCGGGAATGGTCGTGTATTTGTAGCGGTGGTGGGAATGGTAGTGTATTTGTAGCGGTGGTGGCAATGGTTGTGTATTTGTAGTGATTGTGGGAATGGTCGTGTATTTGTAGCAGTGAGGGGAATGGTCGTGTATTTGTAGCGGTGGGGGGAATGGTCGTGTATTTGTAGCGGTGGGGAGAATGGTCGTGTATTTGTAGCAGTGGGGGGAATGGTCGTGTATTTGCAGCGGTGGGGGGAGTGGTCGTGTATTTGTAGCAGTGGGGGTAATGGTCGTGTATTTGTAGCGGTGGGGGCAATGGTCGTGTATTCGTAGCGGTGGGGGGAATGGTCGTGTATTTGCAGCGGTGGGGGGAATGGTCGTGTATTTGTAGCAGTGGGGGGAATGGTAGTGTATTTGTAGCGGTGGGGGCAATGGTCGTGTATTCGTAACAGTGGTGGGAATGGTCGTGTATTTGTAGCGGTGGTGGGAATGGTTGTGTATTTGTAGCGGTGGTGGGAATGGTCGTGTATTTGTAGCGGTGGTGGGAATGGTCGTGTATTGGTAGCGGTGGCGGGAATGGTCGTGTATTTGTAGTGATTGTGGGAATGGTCGTGTATTTGTAGCGGTGTTGGGAATGGTCGTGTATTTGTAGCGGTGGTGGGAATGGTCGTGTATTTGTAGCGGTGGTGGGAATGGTCGTGTATTGGTAGCGGTGGTGGGAATGGTCGTGTATTTGTAGCGGTGGTGGCAATGGTCGTGTATTTGTAGTGATTGTGGGAATGGTCGTGTATTTGTAGCAGTGGTGGGAATGGTCGTGTATTTGTAGCGGTGGGGGGAATGGTCGTGTATTTGTAGCGGTGGTGGGACTGGTCGTGTATTGGTAGCGGTGGCGGGAATGGTCGTGTATTTGTAGTGGTGGGGGAATGGTCGTGTATTTGTACCGGTGGTGGGAATGGTCGTGTATTTGTAGCGGTGGGGGGAATGGTCGTGTATTTGTAGCGGTGGGGGTAATGGTTGTGTATTTGTAGCGGTGGGGGGAATGGTCGTGTATTTGTAGCGGTGGTGGGAATGGTCGTGTATCTGTAGCGGTGGGGGGAATGGTCGTGTATTTGTAGCGGTGGGGGGAATGTTCGTGTATTTGTAGCGGTGGTGGGAATGGTCGTGTATTTGTAGCGGTGGTGGGAATGGTCGTGTATTGGTAGCGGTGGCGGGAATGGTCGTGTATTTGTAGCGGTGGTGGGAATGGTAGTGTATTTGTAGCGGTGGTGGCAATGGTCGTGTATTTGTAGTGATTGTGGGAATGGTTGTGTATTTGTAGCGGTGTTGGGAATGGTCGTGTATTGGTAGCGGTGGCGGGAATGTTCGTGTATTTGTAGCGGTGGTGGGAATGGTAGTGTATTTGTAGCGGTGGTGGCAATGGTCTTGTATTTGTAGTGATTGTGGGAATGGTCGTGTATTTGTAGCGGTGTTGGGAATGGTCGTGTATTTGTAGCGGTGGTGGGAATGGTCGTGTATTTGTAGCGGTGGTGGCAATGGTCGTGTATTTGTAGTGATTGTGGGAATGGTCATGTATTTGTAGCGGTGGTGGGAATGGTCATGTATTTGTAGCAGTGAGGGGAATGGTCGTGTATTTGTAGCGGTGGGGGGAATGGTCATGTATTTGTAGCGGTGGGGGGAATGGTCGTGTATTTGTAGCGGTGGGGAGAATGGTCGTGTATTTGTAGCAGTGGGGGGAATGGTCGTGTATTTGCAGCGGTGGGGGGAATGGTCGTGTATTTGTAGCGGTGGGGGCAATGGTCGTGTATTCGTAGCGGTGGGGGGAATGGTCGTGTATTTGCAGCGGTGGGGGGAATGGTCGTGTATTTGTAGCAGTGGGGGGAATGGTCGTGTATTTGTAGCGGTGGGGGCAATGGTCATGTATTCGTAACAGTTGTGGGAATGGTCGTGTATTTGTAGCGGTGGTGGGAATGGTTGTGTATTTGTAGCGGTGGTGGGAATGGTCGTGTATTGGTAGCGGTGGCGGGAATGGTCGTGTATTTGTAGTGATTGTGGGAATGGTCGTGTATTTGTAGCGGTGTTGGGAATGGTCGTGTATTTGTAGCGGTGGTGGGAATGGTCGTGTATTGGTAGCGGTGGTGGGAATGGTCGTGTATTGGTAGCGGTGGTGGCAATGGTCTTGTATTTGTAGTGATTGTGGGAATGGTCGTGTATTTGTAGCAGTGGTGGGAATGGTCGTGTATTTGTAGCGGTGGGGGCAATGGTCGTGTATTCGTAGCGGTGGGGGGAATGGTCGTGTATTTGTAGCGGTGGGGGCAATGGTCGTGTATTCGTAGCGGTGGGGGGAATGGTCGTGTATTTGCAGCGGTGGGGGGAATGGTCGTGTATTTGTAGCAGTGGGGGGAATGGTCGTGTATTTGTAGCGGTGGGGGCAATGGTCATGTATTCGTAACAGTGGTGGGAATGGTCGTGTATTTGTAGCGGTGGTGGGAATGGTTGTGTATTTGTAGCGGTGGTGGGAATGGTCGTGTATTTGTAGCGGTGGTGGGAATGGTCGTGTATTGGTAGCGGTGGCGGGAATGGTCGTGTATTTGTAGTGATTGTGGGAATGGTCGTGTATTTGTAGCGGTGTTGGGAATGGTCGTGTATTTGTAGCGGTGGTGGGAATGGTCGTGTATTTGTAGCGGTGGTGGGAATGGTCGTGTATTTGTAGCGGTGTTGGGAATGGTCGTGTATTTGTAGCGGTGGTAGGAATGGTCGTGTATTTGTAGCGGTGGGGGGAATGGTCGTGTATTGGTAGCGGTGGTGGGAATGGTCGTGTATTTGTAGCGGTGGTGGCAATGGTCGTGTATTTGTAGTGATTGTGGGAATGGTCGTGTATTTGTAGCAGTGGTGGGAATGGTCGTGTATTTGTAGTGGTGGGGGGAATGGTCGTGTATTTGTAGCGGTGGGGGGAATGGTCGTGTATTTGTAGCGGTGGGGAGAATGGTCGTGTATTTGTAGCAGTGGGGGGAATGGTCGTGTATTTGCAGCGGTGGGGGGAATGGTCGTGTATTTGTAGCAGTGGGGGGAATGGTCGTGTATTTGTAGCGGTGGGGGCAATGGTCGTGTATTCGTAGCGGTGGGGGGAATGGTCGTGTATTTGCAGCGGTGGGGGGAATGGTCGTGTATTTGTAGCAGTGGGGGAATGGTCGTGTATTTGTAGCGGTGGGGGCAATGGTCGTGTATTCGTAACAGTGGTGGGAATGGTTGTGTATTTGTAGCGTTGGGGGGAATGGTCGTGTATTTGTAGCGGTGGTGGGAATGGTCGTGTATTTGTAGCGGTGGTGGGAATGGTCGTGCATTTGTAGCGGTGGGGGGAATGGTCGTGTATTTGTAGTGGTGGGAATGGTCGTGTATTTCTAGCGGTGGGGGGAATGGTCGTGTATTTGTAGCGGTGGTGGGAATGGTAGTGTATTTGTAGTGGTGGGAATGGTCGTGTATTTGTAGCGGTGGGGGGAATGGTCGTGTATTTGTAGCGGTGGGGGGAATGGTCGTGTATTTGAAGCGGTGGGGGGAATGGTCATGTATTTGTAGCGGTGGTGGGAATGGTCGTGTATTTGTAGCGTTGGGGGGAATGGTCGTGTATTTGTAGCGGTGGGGGGAATGGTCGTATATTTGTAGCGTTGGGGGGAATGGTCGTGTATTTGTAGCGGTGGGGGGAATGGTCGTGTATTTGTAGCGGTGGGGGGAATGGTCCTGTATTTGAAGCGGTGGGGGGAATGGTCATGTATTTGTAGCGGTGGCGGGAATGGTCGTGTATTTGTAGCGGTGGGGGGAATGGTCGTGTATTTGTAGCGGTGGGGGGAATGGTCGTGTATTTGTAGCGGTGGGGGGAATGGTCATGTATTTGTAGCAGTGGGGGGAATGGTCGTGTATTTGTAGCGGTGGGGGGAATGGTCGTGTATTTGAAGCGGTGGGGGGAATGGTCATGTATTTGTAGCGGTGGGGGGAATGGTCATGTATTTGTAGCGGTGGGGGGAATGGTCATGTATTTGTAGCGGTGGGGGGAATGGTCGTGTATTTGAAGCGGTGGGGGGAATGGTCATGTATTTGTAGCGGTGGTGGGAATGGTCGTGTATTTGTAGCAGTGGGGGGAATGGTCGTGTATTTTTGGCGGTGGTGGGAATGGTCGTGTATTTGTAGTGGCGGGAATGGTCGTGTATGTTTAGTGGGAGGAATGGTCGTGTATTTGTAGCGGTGGGGGGAATGGTCGTGTATTTGTAGCGGTGGTGGGAATGGTCGTGTATTTGTAGCGGTGGTGGGAATGGTCGTGTATTGGTAGCAGTGGTGGGAATGGTCGTGTATTTGTAGCGGTGGTGGGAATGGTCGTATATTTGTAGTGATTGTGGGAATGGTCGTGTATTTGTAGCGGTGGTGGGAACGGTCGTATATTTTTAGCGGTGGTGGGAACGGTCGTATATTTGTAGCGGTGGGGGAAACGGTCGTATATTTGTAGCGGTGGTGGGAATGGTCGTGTATTTGTAGCGGTGGGGGGAATGCTCGTGTATTTGTAGCGGTGTTGGGACTGGTCATGTATTTGTAGCGGTGGTGGGAATGGTCGTGTATTTGTAGCGGTTGGGGGAATGCTCGTATATTTGTAGCGGTGGGGGGAATGGTCGTGTATTTGTAGCGGTGGTGGGAATGGTCGTATATTTGTAGCGGTGGTGGGAATGGTCGTGTATTTGTAGCGGTGGTGGGAATGGTCGTATATTTGTAGCGGTGGTGGGAATGGTCGTGTATTTGTAGCGGTGGGGGGAATGGTCGTGTATTTGTAGCGGTGGTGGGAATGGTCGTATATTTGTAGCAGTGGTGGGAATGGTCGTGTATTTGTAGCGGTTGGGGGAATGCTCGTATATTTGTAGCGGTGGTGGGAATGGTCGTGTATTTGTAGCGGTGGTGGGAATGGTCGTATATTTGTAGCGGTGGTGGGAATGGTCGTGTATTTGTAGCGGTGGGGGGAATGGTCGTGTATTTGTAGCGGTGGGGGGAATGGTCGTATATTTGTAGCGGTGGTGGGAATGGTCGTGTATTTGTAGCGGTGGGGGGAATGGTCGTGTATTTGTAGCGGTGGTGGGAATGGTCGTGTATTTGTAGCGGTGGTGGGAATGCTCGTGTATTTGTAGCGGTGGTGGGAATGGTTGTGTATTTGTAGCGGTGGTGGGAATGGTCGTATATTTGTAGCGGTGGTGGGAATGGTCGTGTATTTGTAGCGGTGGGGGGAATGGTCGTGTATTTGTAGCGGTGGGGGGAATGGTCGTATATTTGTAGCGGTGGTGGGAATGGTCGTGTATTTGTAGCGGTGGGGGGAATGGTCGTGTATTTGTAGCGGTGGGGGGAATGGTCGTGTATTTGTAGCGGTGGGGGGAATGGTCGTATATTTGTAGCGGTGGTGGGAATGGTCGTGTATTTGTAGCGGTGGTGGGAATGGTCGTGTATTTGTAGCGGTGGTGGGAATGGTCGTGTATTTGTAGCGGTGGGGGGAATGGTCGTGTATTTGTAGCGGTGGGGGGAATGGTCGTGTATTTGTAGCGGTGGGGGGAATGGTCGTGTATTTGTAGCGGTGGTGGGAATGGTCGTGTATTTGTAGCGGTGGTGAGAATGGTCGTGTATTTGTAGCGGTGGTGGGAATGGTCGTGTATTTGTAGCGGTGGGGGGAATGGTCGTGTATTTGTAGCGGTGGGGGGAATGGTCGTGTATTTGTAGCGGTGGGGGGAATGGTCGTGTATTTGTAGCGGTGGGGGGAATGGTCGTGTATTTGTAGCGGTGGTGGTAATGGTCGTGTATTGGTAGCGGTGGTGGGAATGGTCGTGTATTTGTAGCGGTGGTGGGAATGGTCGTGTATTTGTAGCGGTGGTGGGAATGGTCGTGTATTTGTAGCGGTGGGGGGAATGGTCGTGTATTTGTAGCGGTGGGGGGAATGGTCGTGTATTTGTAGCGGTGGGGGGAATGGTCTTGTATTTGTAGCGGTGGAGAATGAACATAAATCCTTTGTGCACATAGTAAATACTTCTTCGTCAGTATAAATTTCACATGTTAATGATATTTTTCTATTGTACACGTTTATAAATTTAGATCACTTCCCTACAAACCCAGAAGTAAGAGCGTCAAATCAGATCTCGATATCTCGAGCATTTTCCGGCTTTGATTTGGGTCATCGTGGTCCGTTAAGAGTCAAGATGAGAAAGGAAAGTGGAGAGTTAAGAAAGCGTCTGACCTCGCGAGCACCTCGCAGACGGAGAATGAAGTGTCTGTTAGAAGTGCTTCACCCGGGATTATAGATTGTGAACAGGCTGTATTGTTGGGAGTCATTTTAGGGCAGGACGCACAGGGATAATTGGATTAAAGGTACTGGGCGCCCCGCTGAGGAGTTTGTGACAAAGAAGCAGCCATATCACCTAAGTGACCGGCAATCACAAGGACATCCAACCTCCGGTGCACACCGCGTATGGCAGAGAACTGCAGGAAAATAAAGCTTCTTTGTGGCAGCACCTGAGATAAAGCTCTGCATACATTCAATGATCAGTGTCCAGGTAAAAGCCGCCATGGGCAGAGTAGACCCAACACCGACCCTTCACTACTGGCTCAGGGCAGGTCGCATCTAATTTATTACCATTACAGAGATGAGCATTGCGCAGGGGGCTGGACACGATGACCCTGGAGGTCCTAACATTCTAGGATTCTATCACTCCGCAATTCATCCAATTCAACAAATTAACCCCCAAAACCTTGGCTTCTAAAATTCATGGCATTCAATTCAGCCGGCCGCCGTTCTGCTGTTTCCTCCAAAGGCAGGGAAGGGGTTAAAAAAATTAAATACAATACACTCACCTGCCCTGGGCGCTCACCTTTCCTAATGTCACCTCCGCTCCCTGGTCCATTCCGCCAGTTAATAACTGTGGTCATGCGTCATCACCCCCCAATGAGTGCATGAGGGCTGTTACTGGCCCTAGAACTGGAAGTAAGCACCAAAAATGCCCAAAGACGAGAGGATAATGCATTTTATTATTTGTTAACCCCCTTCACTTCCCTCCATTTATTGGGATCTGGAGAAATCTTAGTGTATAGCAAGCATTGTTTTTTATGCCAATTTCTGCACCCTCGAGTGAGACCGAAACAAATCTGCTGAACCCAGAGAACCTGCCCCAAATAAAGCTCGGGAGACTTAGAAAAGAAATAACTTAAGTGTCTGTTAATGATCTTTGCCTGGATCTTAAAGCAACGACTATGAACAGACTCTGAATTTGCAACTGGGAAAACTTTCCAGGACAATACAATGTGTTTTTATCACTGATGCCCATTTTTTTTTTTTACATCAATGGGTCCAAAATTCTGTGTAGATACAATTTAATCTATAAATTTATAGAAAATGTTGTTGGGTTTTATATATAAACAGAGTATCGAGGGTTATTCTTATCGTCGTAGATGGATATTGTCCGATGTCAGAAGCACATTTGCAAATTTACTGCTTGTTAAAATTTGCAGGGGATCTTGAGATATGAGCACTTTTCTTTTCAGCTCATTACCTAGGAAACCGACCACCGCTGCTGGGTAGCTAAAGCTGGCCGGGGTTAGGAGGCAACAGTCGCTTCAGGAAATCTGGCAGCTTCAAAACAGCGCTTACAAGCTGAATAGAAAAGAGTTTGCAAGCTCTGCACTCACTCTGCTGTCTTGCAGCAGTGGTCGGCCCCCAAGGTAACAAGTTTAAGAAAGAAAAGTGAAAGACAAGTATTAATACATGAAAAGCTGAAAAGTTTAATAAGCGGTAATTTGCAAAATTGTTTGCATTTGCAATCTCTATCCAACATTATCTTTCTATGAAAATGGGAATATCACTTTAATAAAATAATTCTGGCTGCTGGCAGCCACCACTAGAGGGAGCTAAGCTGTTTACTGTACAGAGCTTTATGCAATCTATGGATCTAAATAATAACTGTATTTGCTCCTCGTTTATAGTAAATGCAGCTCAGAAGTACAGGTATATAGGAAGGGATAAAAAAACCGGTGTGTTCAAGTATCATTGACCTCACATAACACATGACTTCAGCATCAAGTGTTTTATTTTTTGCAATTTTATATTCATTGAAGCAAAGAAAGAAAATAAATGCAGACATGAACGCAGCCCCGAAAGTCCATACAATGTAACAATATTGCATTAGCCACAACTATTATTTGATATTTTGTCTGTAAACCTCCCGTTTCCAAGCTGATACATTGTGGATAGATGGTTTAGAAGTAAAGACTGTGTAAATAAAAAAAATAATAAAACATCCAAACAAGGTGGAAATTGTTACCTACAGTGAGCGCGGCGGGTCTGCAGGCGAGCGCCGGCGACGAACAGAAAACATTAGACTTGACAGATGACAAGTCAAAGAACTGGTCAATAGCGAGAAGTGGCCGGTAATATGCAACAATGTCCCCGCATCCTCTGCCCTTGTTAAGTGTCCTCACAAAGGCTTTGCAGCTTTCTCTCCTCAAAAAATTGCCTCCTGTCTTCTCCCCATTGTTATTTTTTTTTTTTTTTGCTTTATATTATTTATTAAAGCCATTGTCGAATCCCGCAATCTACCTCCTGCATGTCGCCCGGACTCACAGAAAAGCAATTTCAAAGTTCTGAGAACGGGAACAGCAAAAAAAATCAAAAACCACACAAAACCCAGAAAAATAGGCAAAAGAAAAGACAAATAAGACAACAGAAAAAAAAAAAATGGAGATAATCAAAGTCTACAAGACTCTTAGGCCGTCCATGATCAGGAATATATGTAAAATGATTTAATAGACTTTATTACAACTTGCTAATTTCTTATATAAAACTTTAGGAACTTCCTACTAAATACATTTATAATCGATCAGAAGAACAGACCGCCTCCATCATGAAGGGACTGAAGCAGAAGTCACCTTTGCTCTATCGCTCCGTTCACGAGTGACCTTTGGGATCAGTGAAGGTTGAACCCCCAAGCAATTAACCTGTAGTTAGAGAGTTAATATATTCAGTGTGAAAAGCCCCTGTAAGTAGAAAAAAAAATAACTAAACAGTTTTATGGTAATACCCATTTTATAAATGTTAGATGTATGATATAAAAGAAAACAAAATCATATTCTTTTCGATGCAGCGCCATCGTAGTCCAAAGGCCGTTTCTGGTACTGCAGCTGAATCTCTTAGTGACCAGCAATACATCTTTGTACTGACCTGCATCCCCCGGCAGGTGACAATCCTGTAGCTGTCACCTGTACACTATATCTGACAACTAGCTGCATCAGCCACAATCAGTATTGGCACCGACCATCGCTGTTTAACCCCTTAGATGCTGCTGTGAATAGTGACCACAGCATCTAAATGGTTAACAGCATGGGGGCTTCCTCTTTAACCCCCCATTGGCACCCTGAGATCTTGATGGTGTCGTCCTGATGTTTCCCACGGCAATCTATAGCCAAATAACGGCCGTGGTGTATGTTCACACATCATGGTTTTTGATGCATTTTTTGATGCAAATTTTCAGCTGCGTTTTGCAGTACCAGCAAATCTATTCCAGAAATCTCGTGCACACATCAAGGTTTTTGTTTTTTTTTAGGATTTTGTGCTTTGCATGGTTTTTTTTTGAAAGATAGAGCATGTCACTCCTTTCAGCGTTTTTTCAGCTGTTGAAAGTAATGGATAGTGAAAAAAAACGCTGAAAAAAAACGCAGGTGTCAAGTTTGTAGCGTTTTTTTCAGCGTTTTTTTTGTGCATAAACCAGAATGAGATTTTTTTTTTTTTTCACTGAACTTTATGTACATGTATAACAGAGACAAAAGGACAGTGAAAAAAAAAACGTTAAAAAAAGGCACCAAAAAAAAAAGCAAGAAAACAGCAACAAAAATCCTGAACAACCGCCTGGCAAGAGATCAGGTTTTGCTGCAGAAAATGAATGCAGAAAAAACCATGATGTGTGAACATAGCCTTAGAGTCTTCCAGCTATAGTGGTCTGTTGTGTGGTATGACTATCTGGATTAAAGAGATAATCATTCCAAGTTTGAAAATTGCTAATTTTTTTTTACATTTTTGTAAAATTTCTGATATTTTTATAAATAAATGCAAAACGTATCAACCTAAATTTACAATTATTATAAAGTATAATGTGTCACAAAAAAAAAAAAAACAGTCACAAAATCAATGGGATATGTTGAAGCATTCCAGAGTTGTTACTACATAAAGTGACACTGATCAGATTTTAGAAAAAAATTGGTCACTAAGGGGTTAAGTGAAGAACGCTGCGATATCATACAGTGCCTACAAGTAGTATTCAACCCCCTGCAGATTTAGCTGGTTTGCAAATAAGTTAGAGCCTTCAAACTGCAAACGAGAGTAGGTTTTATGAACAGAAGCATAAATCTTACAAACCAAAAAGTTATGTTGCTCAGTTGAATTTTATTAAATTTTAAACATAAAAGTGTGGGTCAATTATTATACAACCCCAATGTTTAATATTTTGTGGAATAACCCTTGTTTGCAATTACAGCTAATAATCGTCTTTTATAAGACCTGATCAGGCCGGCACAGGTCTGTGGAGTTATCTTGGCCCACTCCTCCATGCAGATCTTCTCCAAGTTATCTAGGTTCTTTGGGTGTCTCATGTGGACTTTATTCTTGAGCTCCTTCCACAAGTTTTCAATTGGGTTAAGGTCAGGAGACTGACTAGGCCACTCCAACACCTTGACTTTTTCCCTCTTGAACCATGCCTTGGTTTTCTTGGCTGTGTGCTTTGGGTCGTTGTCTTCTTGGAAGATGAAATTACGACCCATCTTAAGATCCTTGATGGAGGAGCGGAGGTTCTTGGCCAAAATCTCCAGGTAGGCCGTGCTATCCATCTTCCCATGGATGCGGACCAGATGGCCAGGCCCCTTGGCAGAGAAACAGCCCCACAGCATGATGCTGCCACCACCATGCTTGACTGTAGGGATGGTATTCTTGGGGTCGTATGCAGTGCCATCCAGTCTCCAAACGTCATGTGTGTGGTTGGCACCAAAGATCTCGATCTTGGTCTCATCAGACCATAGAACCTTGAACCAGTCTGTCTCAGAGTCCTCCAAGTGATCATGAGCAAACTGTAGACGAGCCTTGCCATGACGCTTTGAAAGTAAAGGTACCTTACGGGCTCGTCTGGAACGGAGACCATTGCGGTGGAGTACGTTACTTATGGTATTGACTGAAACCAATGTCCCCACTGCCATGAGATCTTCCCGGAGCTCCTTCCTTGTTGTCCTTGGGTTAGCCTTGACTCTTTGGACAAGCCTGGCCTCGGCACGGGAGGACACTTTCAAAGGCTGTCCAGGCCGTGGAAGGCTAACAGTAGTTCCATAAGCCTTCCACTTACGGATGATGCTCCCAACAGTGGAGGCAGGTAGGCCCAACTCCTTGGAAAGGGTTTTGTACCCCTTGCCAGCCTTGTGACCCTCCACGATCTTGTCTCTGATGGCCTTGGAATGCTCCTTTGTCTTTCCCATGTTGACCATGTCTGAGTGCTGTTCACAAGTTTGGGGAGGGTCTTAAATAGTCAGAAAAGGCTGGCAAAAGAGATCTTTAATCCACACATGTGAAGCTCATTATTCTTGGTGCCTGAACTACTTCTTAATACTTTAGGGGGACCAAACAGAATTCTTGTGGTTTGAGGGGTTGAATAATAAATGACACTCTGAATTAACTTTTCACGTTTTAAAAAAAAAAAAAAACAACAAAAAAAAAACAATATTTGCTGCAGAGCATTTCCCACTTCCAGGCTGATCTACAGTACAAATGTCACAATGCCAAGTTAATTCCGCATGTGTCAACCAGCTAAATCTGCAGGGGGCTGAATACTACTTGTAGGCACTGTAAGAGCATATCATACAGTAATAACAAGGTGCTGTTTATGGAAGAAAATAAATCCCTTTAATAGACAGTTACATTGAGCTTTATTCCCCTTATTTAGAGGTCCGGCCAGATTGACAAGAGTTGCTTATTTTCAGTGCAGGTTGGTTATCAGTAGGTCCACTTAAAGGGCTTGTCTTAATTTATTTTTTTTTAAACAGGATGACACTTTTTCAGCTGCAATACCAGACAAGACCACCAGGGACAGGGGTAGGAATGATTTGGAATGGGGGGTCAGACTGTTTAAAAGTCTAAAGCCCCGATTCATCACAGAGATTATGGCAGAATTCTAGAGTAAATTGCTCTAAAAAGTCACAAAATCTTTGTTGAGCTCGGAGTTGTGCATAAATTTAGCAAGTTTTGATGTTGTCAGACCAGTTTCACCAAAAAAGTTTGATGCTGGGATGGGGTATGACGCTAAAGGTTAAATTTGACCATCAGAGCATCGCGGGGGGGCAACAAGAAAGGATCAGAGTGGACTAACTTGTGCCCGCCCGAGCCTTGCAACAAGAAATGCAAGGCTCGGGCGGGCAGAAGTTAGTCCAGTCTGATCCTGAACTCCAGGTCTTCAAAGTCCAGGTGACAAGTAGAAGTGACCGGCGTCTCCGGACAACAGGAAGAAGACAATGTATCAAAGTCTTAAAGAATCCAAAAGTATCAAGAAACAATCCACTGAACACCACCAGCATCCTCAGCCAGGTCTCAGTGCACCCCCATTATCCAGAGAGGTCGGGGTGTCGGAGGTTCTGTGGAAATGCTGTAAAGGAACCTACAAAACCGTGATATGATGCCCCCCCAATGAGAGCGGCATAATAACCCAGCATTACAGAGGGGTGATTACTGTGCCGGGGTCATACAGGAGAGTTCCCATCACATGATTTGGATATTAAGCTGTTGTGACAGCACTCCCCACCCGAGTTCAGAATCGCCTGTGACCCTCAAAGTGACGAGCTGGAAAAAAGAAAACCTTAAGCAAAGAGGAAAGGTAGAAACGGTTTTTGAGATTTTCCAGATCAAAATCTTTATTAGTCGCTTCCTGACAGGCGTCTCATTTAATCAACGCTAATCTAATCTTTTTTTTTTTTTTAATCTTTTAAAGTGACGGCGCTCCACTCTGACGACCACCTAAAAATTGGCTATTTGTCACATCAAAACAAATAAAAGTTCAGGTGACGCATATTAAAAAATCACCATAGATTATTCAATTTACCCAATGTAAAAGGATTACTATAATTAGGAACGGCTGAGAGTGGAACTGGTGGCAGATTGAAGGGAAAGACTCAGGGAATCAGAGAACTTAATTGTGAAATTAAAACATGCCAAGAAAAAAGCAAGATGAGTTACACCAGAGTTTCCCAAACCCCATCCTCACGGCCCCCCAAAGGTCATGATTTCAGGATCTCCTTAGTATTACACAAGTGACTGAAGTATCATCAAGGCATCAGGAATTCTCTAACCTATGCAATGCTAAGGAGATCCTGAAAACATGACCTACAGGAGGATTTAGATAAATTGGGGAGTTGGGCCAAAAAATGGCAAATGGGGTTCAATGCCGATAAATGTAAGGTCATGAACATGGGAAAGAAAAACAGCAGTCACCCATACATATTAAATGGGAAACCGTTGGGGAAATCTGACATGGAGAAGGACCTGGGCGTCTTGGTTAATAGCAAATTAAATTGGCGTGCCCAGTGTCAGGCAGCAGCTGCGAAGGCAAATAGAGTCATGGCATGCATCAGAAGAGGAATAGGGGCATATGGTGAGAACATTGTTCTTCCTCTGTATAAAGCGCTGGTAAGGCCGCACTTAGAATATTGTGCACAGTTCTGGGCTCCGGGGCTCAGGAAAGACATATTGGAGCTAGAGAGGGTACAAAGGAGGGCGACTAAGGTAATAAAGGGAATGGAGGGACTAGAATACCCAGAGAGGTTGTCAAAATTAGGCCTATTTACATTGGCAAAGAGAAGGCTTAGGGGAGACCTCATAAACATGTATAAATACATCAGGGGGCAGTACAGAGATCTCTCCCATGACCTGTTTATACCAAGGATGGTGACAAAGACGAGGGGGCACACTATGCGTCTGGAGGAAAGGAGGTTCCTGCACCAGCATAGAAGGGGATTCTTTACGGTCAGAGCCGTGAGACTCTGGAACTCTCTGGGAGAGGAAGTGGTGATGTCCAACTCACTTAATGAGTTCAAGAGAGGCCTGGACGCCTTTCTTGAGAACAATAAGATTACATCTTATGCTTAGTGATAGTTAATTAATCCAGATTGGTGTCGGGAAGTGAATTTTTTCCTCAATGATGTAAATTGGCCTATACCGCATGGTTTTTTTTTTGCCTTCCCCTGGATCAACGCTGCGGAATAGCTGCAGTGCACAAGAAATAGGCTGAACTGGATGGACGCTTGTCTTTTTTCGGCCTTATAAACTATGTAACTATGAAACTATGACCTGTGGGTGGCCGTGAGGATGGGAAACACTGAGTTACACTGAGCTGTCTGCACAAGGGACAGGAAAACTTCCTCCAAACTGCTCTGAATATATTACATGGAAACATGTATCACACTGATAAAAACGTTACAATAATGGAAAAAATATTTAACATTTATTATTATATTGTATTATTATAGTCTTGTTCATGGGGAGAAGCATTATAGTAGTTATATTCTTGTACATAGTGGCAGTATTATAGTAGCTATATTCTTGTACATAGGAGCTGTATTATAGTAGTTATATTCTTGTACATAGTGGCAGTATTATAGTAGTTATATTCTTGTACATAGGAGTAGTATTATAGTAGTTATATTCTTGTACATAGTGGCAGTATTATAGTAGCTATATTCTTGTACATAGGAGCTGTATTATAGTAGTTATATTCTTGTACATAGTGGCAGTATTATAGTAGTTATATTCTTGTACATAGGAGTAGTATTATAGTAGTTATATTCTTGTACATAGTGGCAGTATTATAGTAGTTATATTCTTGTTCATAGGAGCAGTATTATAGTAGTTATATTCTTGTACATAGGAGTAGTATTATAGTAGTTATATTCTTGTACATAGGAGCAGTATTATAGTAGTTATATTCTTGTACATAGTGGCAGTATTATAGTAGTCATATTCTTGTACATAGGAGTAGTATTATAGTAGTTATATTCTTGTACATAGTGGCAGTATTATAGTAGTTATATTCTTGTACATAGGAGCAGTATTATAGTAGTTATATTCTTGTACATAGGAGTAGTATTATAGTAGTTATATTCTTGTACATAGGAGCAGTATTATAGTAGTTATATTCTTGTACATAGGAGCAGTATTATAGTAGTTATATTCTTCTACATAGGAGCAGTATTATAGTAGTTATATTCTTGTACATGGGGGCAGTATTATAGTAGTTATATTCTTGTACATAGGGGGCAGTATTATAGTAGTTATATTCTTGTACATAGGGGGCAGTATTATAGTAGTTATATTCTTGTATATAGGAGGCAGTATTATAGTAGTTATATTCTTGTACATAGGGAGCAGTATTATAGTAGTTATATTCTTGTATATAGGAGGCAGTATTATAGTAGTTATATTCTTGTACATAGGGAGCAGCATTATAGCAGTTATATTCTTGTACATAGGGGGCAGTATTATAGTAATTATATTCTTGTACATAGGAGCAGTATTATAGTAGTTATATTCTTGTACATGGGGGCAGTATTATAGTAGTTATATTCTTGTATATAGGGGCAGTATTATAGTAGTTCTATTCTTGTACATAGGGGCAGTATTATAGTAGTTCTATTCTTGTACATAGGGGCAGTATTATAGTAGTTCTATTCTTGTACATAGGAGTAGTATTATAGTAGTTATATTCTTGTACATAGGAGCAGTATTATAGTAGTTATATTCTTGTACATAGGAGCAGTATTATAGTAGTTATATTCTTCTACATAGGAGCAGTATTATAGTAGTTATATTCTTGTACATGGGGGCAGTATTATAGTAGTTATATTCTTGTACATAGGGGGCAGTATTATAGTAGTTATATTCTTGTACATAGGGGGCAGTATTATAGTAGTTATATTCTTGTATATAGGAGGCAGTATTATAGTAGTTATATTCTTGTACATAGGGAGCAGTATTATAGTAGTTATATTCTTGTATATAGGAGGCAGTATTATAGTAGTTATATTCTTGTACATAGGGAGCAGCATTATAGCAGTTATATTCTTGTACATAGGGGGCAGTATTATAGTAATTATATTCTTGTACATAGGAGCAGTATTATAGTAGTTATATTCTTGTACATGGGGGCAGTATTATAGTAGTTATATTCTTGTATATAGGGGCAGTATTATAGTAGTTCTATTCTTGTACATAGGGGCAGTATTATAGTAGTTCTATTCTTGTACATAGGGGCAGTATTATAGTAGTTCTATTCTTGTACATAGGGGCAGTATTATAGTAGGTCTATTCTTGCACATAGGAGCAGTATTATAGTAGTTATATTCTTGTACATAGGGGCAGTATTATAGTAGTTATATTCTTGTACATAGGGAGCAGTATTATAGTAGTTATATTCTTGTATATAGGAGGCAGTATTATAGTAGTTATATTCTTGTACATAGGGGGCAGTATTATATCAGTTATATTCTTGTACATAGGGGGCAGTATTATAGTAATTATATTCTTGTACATAGGAGCAGTATTATAGTAGTTATATTCTTGTACATGGGGGCAGTATTATAGTAGTTATATTCTTGTATATAGGGGCAGTATTATAGTAGTTATATTCTTGTACATGGGGGCAGTATTATGGTAGTTCTATTCTTGTATATAGGGGCAGTATTATAGTAGTTCTATTCTTGTACATAGGGGCAGTATTATAGTAGTTCTATTCTTGTACATAGGGGCAGTATTATAGTAGTTCTATTCTTGTACATAGGAGCAGTATTATAGTAGTTATATTCTTGTACATAGGGGCAGTATTATAGTAGTTATATTCTTGTACATAGGAGGCAGTATTATAGTAGTTATATTCTTGTACATAGAAGCAGTATTATAGTAGTTATATTCTTGTACATAGGGGCAGTATTATAGTAGTTATATTCTTGTACATAGGAGGCAGTATTATAGTAGTTATATTCTTGTACATAGGGGCAGTATTATAGTAGTTATATTCTTGTACATAGGAGGCAGTATTATAGTAGTTATATTCTTGTACATGGGGGCAGTACTATAGTAGTTATATTCTTGTATATAGGAGGCAGTATTATAGTAGTTATATTCTTGTATATAGGAGGCAGTATTATTGTAGTTATATTCTTGTACATAGGAGCAGTATTATAGTAGTTATATTCTTGTACATAGGGGCAGTATTATAGTAGTTATATTCTTGTACATAGGAGGCAGTATTATAGTAGTTATATTCTTGTACATGGGGGCAGTACTATAGTAGTTATATTCTTGTATATAGGAGGCAGTATTATAGTAGTTATATTCTTGTATATAGGAGCAGTATTATAGTAGTTATATTCTTGTACATAGGAGCAGTATTATAGTAGTTATATTCTTGTACATAGGGGGCAGTATTATAGTAGTTATTTTCTTGTATATAGGAGGCAGTATTATAGTAGTTATATTCTTGTACATAGGGGGCAGTATTATAGCAGTTATATTCTTGTACATAGGGGGCAGTATTATAGTAATTATATTCTTGTACAAAGGAGCAGTATTATAGTAGTTATATTCTTGTACATGGGGGCAGTATTATAGTAGTGATATTCTTGTACATAGGGGCAGTATTATAGTAGTTCTATTCTTGTACATAGGGGCAGTATTATAGTAGTTATACTCTTGTACATAGGAGGCAGTATTATAGTAGTTATATTCTTGTACATAGAAGCAGTATTATAGTAGTTATATTCTTGTACATAGGGGCCGTACTATAGTAGTTATATTCTTGTACATAGGAGGCAGTATTATAGTAGTTATATTCTTGTACAAAGGAGGCAGTATTATAGTAGTTATAATCTTGTACATAGAAGCAGTATTATAGTAGTTATATTCTTGTACATAGGGGCAGTATTATAGTAGTTATATTCTTGTACATAGGAGGCAGTATTATAGTAGTTATATTCTTGTACGTAGGAGCAGTATTATAGTAGTTATATTCTTGTACATAGGGGCAGTATTATAGTAGTTATATTCTTGTACATAGGAGCAGTATTATAGTAGTTATATTCTTGTACATAGGGGCAGTATTATAGTAGTTATATCCTTGTACATAGGAGCAGTATTATAGGAGTTATATTCTTGTACATAGGAGCAGTATTATAGTAGTTATATTCGTGTATATAGCAGCACTATTATAGTAGTTATATTCTTGTACATAGGGGGCAGTATTATAGTAGTTATATTCTTGTTCATGGGGAGAAGCATTATAGTAGTTATATTCTTGTACATAGTGGCAGTATTATAGTAGTTATATTCTTGTACATAGGAGCAGTATTATAGTAGTTATATTCTTGTTCATGGGGAGAAGCATTATAGTAGTTATATTCTTGTACATAGTGGCAGTATTATAGTAGTTATATTCTTGTACATAGGAGCAGTATTATAGTAGTTATATTCTTGTACATGGGGGCAGTATTATAGTAGTTATATTCTTGTACATAGGGGGCAGTATTATAGTAGTTATATTCTTGTACATAGGAGCAGTATTATAGTAGTTATATTCTTGTACATAGGGGCAGTATTATAGTAGTTATATTCTTGTACATAGGAGCAGTATTATAGTAGTTATATTCTTGTACATAGGGGGCAGTATTATAGTAGTTATATTCTTGTACATAGGGGGCAGTATTATAGTAGTTATATTCTTGTACATAGGAGCAGTATTATAGTAGTTATATTCTTGTACATAGGGGGCAGTATTATAGTAGTTATATTCTTGTACATAGGGGGCAGTATTATAGTAGTTATATTCTTGTACATAGGAGCAGTATTATAGTAGTTATATTCTTGTACATAGGAGCAGTATTATAGTAGTTATATTCTTGTACATAGGAGCAGTATTATAGTAGTTATATTCTTGTACATAGGAGCAGTATTATAGTAGTTATATTCTTGTACATAGGGGGCAGTATTATAGTAGTTATATTCTTGTACATAGGGGGCAGTATTATAGTAGTTATATTCTTGTACATAGGAGCAGTATTATAGTAGTTATATTCTTGTACATAGGAGCAGTATTATAGTAGTTATATTCTTGTACATAGGGGCAATATTATAGTAGTTATATTCTTGTACATAGGAGCAGTATTATAGTAGTTATATTCTTGTACATAGGAGCAGTATTATAGTAGTTATATTCTTGTACATAGGGGGCAGTATTATAGTAGTTATATTCTTGTACATAGGGGGCAGTATTATAGTAGTTATATTCTTGTACATAGGGGCAGTATTATAGTAGTTATATTCTTGTACATAGGAGCAGTATTATAGTAGTTATATTCTTGTACATAGGGGCAATATTATAGTAGTTATATTCTTGTACATAGGAGCAGTATTATAGTAGTTATATTCTTGTACATAGGGGGCAGTATTATAGTAGTTATATTCTTGTACATAGGAGCAGTATTATAGTAGTTATATTCTTGTACATAGGAGCAGTATTATAGTAGTTATATTCTTGCACATAGGGGGCAGTATTATAGTAATTATATTCTTGTACATAGGGGCAGTATTATAGTACTTATATTCTTGCACATATGGGGCAGTATTATAGTAGTTATATTCTTGTACATAGGAGCAGTATTATAGTAGTTATGTTCTTGTATATAGGGGCAGTATTATAGTAGTTATATTCTTGTTCATGGGGAGAAGCATTATAGTAGTTATATTCTTTTACATAGTGGCAGCATTATAGTAGTTATATTCTTGTACATAGGAGCAGTATTATAGTAGTTATATTCTTGTACATAGGGGCAATATTATAGTAGTTATATTCTTGTACATAGGAGCAGTATTATAGTAGTTATATTCTTGTACATAGGGGCAGTATTATAGTAGTTATATTCTTGTACATAGGAGCAGTATTATAGTAGTTATATTCTTGTACATAGGGGCAGTATTATAGTAGTTATATTCTTGCACATAGGGGGCAGTATTATAGTAGTTATATTCTTGTACATAGGAGCAGTATTATAGTAGTTATATTCTTGTACATAGGGGCTGTATTATAGTAGTTATATTCTTGTACATAGGAGCAGTATTATAGTAGTTATGTTCTTGTATATAGGGGCAGTATTATAGTAGTTATATTCTTGTTCATGGGGAGAAGCATTATAGTAGTTATATTCTTGTACATAGTGGCAGTATTATAGTAGTTATATTCTTGTACATAGGAGCAGTATTATAGTAGTTATATTCTTGTACATGGGGGCAGTATTATAGTAGTTATATTCTTGTATATAGGGGCAGTATTATAGTAGTTATATTCTTGTACATGGGGGCAGTATTATAGTAGTTCTATTCTTGTATATAGGGGCAGTATTATAGTAGTTCTATTCTTGTACATAGGGGCAGTATTATAGTAGTTCTATTCTTGTACATAGGGGCAGTATTATAGTAGTTCTATTCTTGTACATAGGAGCAGTATTATAGTAGTTATATTCTTGTACATAGGGGCAGTATTATAGTAGTTATATTCTTGTACATAGGAGGCAGTATTATAGTAGTTATATTCTTGTACATAGAAGCAGTATTATAGTAGTTAAATTCTTGTACATAGGGGCAGTATTATAGTAGTTATATTCTTGTACATAGGAGGCAGTATTATAGTAGTTATATTCTCGTACATAGGGGCAGTATTATAGTAGTTATATTCTTGTACATAGGAGGCAGTATTATAGTAGTTATATTCTTGTACATGGGGGCAGTACTATAGTAGTTATATTCTTGTATATAGGAGGCAGTATTATAGTAGTTATATTCTTGTATATAGGAGGCAGTATTATTGTAGTTATATTCTTGTACATAGGAGCAGTATTATAGTAGTTATATTCTTGTACATAGGGGCAGTATTATAGTAGTTATATTGTTGTATATAGGAGGCAGTATTATAGTAGTTATATTCTTGTACATAGGGGGCAGTATTATAGTAGTTATTTTCTTGTATATAGGAGGCAGTATTATAGTAGTTATATTCTTGTACATAGGGAGCAGTATTATAGCAGTTATATTCTTGTACATAGGGGGCAGTATTATAGTAATTATATTCTTGTACATAGGAGCAGTATTATAGTAGTTATATTCTTGTACATGGGGGCAGTATTATAGTAGTGATATTCTTGTACATAGGGGCAGTATTATAGTAGTTCTATTCTTGTACATAGGGGCAGTATTATAGTAGTTATACTCTTGTACATAGGAGGCAGTATTATAGTAGTTATATTCTTGTACATAGAAGCAGTATTCTAGTAGTTATATTCTTGTACGTAGGGGCAGTACTATAGTAGTTATATTCTTGTACATAGGAGGCAGTATTATAGTAGTTATATTCTTGTACAAAGGAGGCAGTATTATAGTAGTTATATTCTTGTACATAGAAGCAGTATTATAGTAGTTATATTCTTGTACATAGGGGCAGTATTATAGTAGTTATATTCTTGTACATAGGAGGCAGTATTATAGTAGTTATATTCTTGAACGTAGGAGCAGTATTATAGTAGTTATATTCTTGTACATAGGGGCAGTATTATAGTAGTTATATTCTTGTACATAGGAGCAGTATTATAGTAGTTATATTCTTGTACATAGGGGCAGTATTATAGTAGTTATATTCTTGTACATAGGAGCAGTATTATAGGAGTTATATTCTTGTACATAGGAGCAGTATTATAGTAGTTATATTCGTGTATATAGCAGCACTATTATAGTAGTTATATTCTTGTACATAGTGGGCAGTATTATAGTAGTTATATTCTTGTTCATGGGGAGAAGCATTATAGTAGTTATATTCTTGTACATAGTGGCAGTATTATAGTAGTTATATTCTTGTACATAGGAGCAGTATTATAGTAGTTATATTCTTGTTCATGGGGAGAAGCATTATAGTAGTTATATTCTTGTACATAGTGGCAGTATTATAGTAGTTATAATCTTGTACATAGGAGCAGTATTATAGTAGTTATATTCTTGTACATGGGGGCAGTATTATAGTAGTTATATTCTTGTACATAGGGGGCAGTATTATAGTAGTTATATTCTTGTACATAGGAGCAGTATTATAGTAGTTATATTCTTGTACATAGGGGCAGTATTATAGTAGTTATATTCTTGTACATAGGGGCAATATTATAGTAGTTATATTCTTGTACATAGGAGCAGTATTATAGTAGTTATATTCTTGTACATAGGAGCAGTATTATAGTAGTTATATTCTTGTACATAGGGGGCAGTATTATAGTAGTTATATTCTTGTACATAGGGGGCAGTATTATAGTAGTTATATTCTTGTACATAGGAGCAGTATTATAGTAGTTATATTCTTTTACATAGGAGCAGTATTATAGTAGTTATATTCTTGTACATAGGGGCAATATTATAGTAGTTATATTCTTGTACATAGGAGCAGTATTATAGTAGTTATATTCTTGTACATAGGGGGCAGTATTATAGTAGTTATATTCTTGCACATAGGAGCAGTATTATAGTAGTTATATTCTTGTACATAGGAGTAGTATTATAGTAGTTATATTCTTGCACATAGGGGGCAGTATTATAGTAGTTATATTCTTGCACATATGGGGCAGTATTATAGTAGTTATATTCTTGTACATAGGAGTAGTATTATAGTAATTATATTCTTGTACATAGGGGCAGTATTATAGTAGTTATATTCTTGCACATATGGGGCAGTATTATAGTAGTTATATTCTTGTACATAGGAGCAGTATTATAGTAGTTATGTTCTTGTATATACGGGCAGTATTATAGTAGTTATATTCTTGTACATAGGAGCAGTATTATAGTAGTTATATTCTTGTACATAGGGGCAATATTATAGTAGTTATATTCTTGTACATAGGAGCAGTATTATAGTAGTTATATTCTTGTACATAGGGGCAGTATTATAGTAGTTATATTCTTGTACATAGGAGCAGTATTATAGTAGTTATATTCTTGTACATAGGGGCAGTATTATAGTAGTTATATTCTTGCACATAGGGGGCAGTATTATAGTAGTTATATTCTTGTACATAGCAGCAGTATTATAGTAGTTATATTCTTGTACATAGGGGCTGTATTATAGTAGTTATATTCTTGTACATAGGAGCAGTATTATAGTAGTTATGTTCTTGTATATAGGGGCAGTATTATAGTAGTTATATTCTTGTTCATGGGGAGAAGCATTATAGTAGTTATATTCTTGTACATAGTGGCAGTATTATAGTAGTTATATTCTTGTACATAGGAGCAGTATTATAGTAGTTATATTCTTGTACATAGGGGCAGTATTATAGTAGTTATATTGTTGTATATAGGAGGCAGTATTATAGTAGTTATATTCTTGTACATAGGGGGCAGTATTATAGTAGTTATTTTCTTGTATATAGGAGGCAGTATTATAGTAGTTATATTCTTGTACATAGGGAGCAGTATTATAGCAGTTATATTCTTGTACATAGGGGGCAGTATTATAGTAATTATATTCTTGTACATAGGAGCAGTATTATAGTAGTTATATTCTTGTACATGGGGGCAGTATTATAGTAGTGATATTCTTGTACATAGGGGCAGTATTATAGTAGTTCTATTCTTGTACATAGGGGCAGTATTATAGTAGTTATACTCTTGTACATAGGAGGCAGTATTATAGTAGTTATATTCTTGTACATAGAAGCAGTATTATAGTAGTTATATTCTTGTACATAGGGGCAGTACTATAGTAGTTATATTCTTGTACATAGGAGGCAGTATTATAGTAGTTATATTCTTGTACAAAGGAGGCAGTATTATAGTAGTTATATTCTTGTACATAGAAGCAGTATTATAGTAGTTATATTCTTGTACATAGGGGCAGTATTATAGTAGTTATATTCTTGTACATAGGAGGCAGTATTATAGTAGTTATATTCTTGTACGTAGGAGCAGTATTATAGTAGTTATATTCTTGTACATAGGGGCAGTATTATAGTAGTTATATTCTTGTACATAGGAGCAGTATTATAGTAGTTATATTCTTGTACATAGGGGCAGTATTATAGTAGTTATATTCTTGTACATAGGAGCAGTATTATAGGAGTTATATTCTTGTACATAGGAGCAGTATTATAGTAGTTATATTCGTGTATATAGCAGCACTATTATAGTAGTTATATTCTTGTACATAGGGGGCAGTATTATAGTAGTTATATTCTTGTTCATGGGGAGAAGCATTATAGTAGTTATATTCTTGTACATAGTGGCAGTATTATAGTAGTTATATTCTTGTACATAGGAGCAGTATTATAGTAGTTATATTCTTGTTCATGGGGAGAAGCATTATAGTAGTTATATTCTTGTACATAGTGGCAGTATTATAGTAGTTATAATCTTGTACATAGGAGCAGTATTATAGTAGTTATATTCTTGTACATGGGGGCAGTATTATAGTAGTTATATTCTTGTACATAGGGGGCAGTATTATAGTAGTTATATTCTTGTACATAGGAGCAGTATTATAGTAGTTATATTCTTGTACATAGGGGCAGTATTATAGTAGTTATATTCTTGTACATAGGGGCAATATTATAGTAGTTATATTCTTGTACATAGGAGCAGTATTATAGTAGTTATATTCTTGTACATAGGAGCAGTATTATAGTATTTATATTCTTGTACATAGGGGGCAGTATTATAGTAGTTATATTCTTGTACATAGGGGGCAGTATTATAGTAGTTATATTCTTGTACATAGGAGCAGTATTATAGTAGTTATATTCTTTTACATAGGAGCAGTATTATAGTAGTTATATTCTTGTACATAGGGGCAATATTATAGTAGTTATATTCTTGTACATAGGAGCAGTATTATAGTAGTTATATTCTTGTACATAGGGGGCAGTATTATAGTAGTTATATTCTTGTACATAGGAGCAGTATTATAGTAGTTATATTCTTGTACATAGGAGCAGTATTATAGTAGTTATATTCTTGCACATAGGGGGCAGTATTATAGTAATTATATTCTTGTACATAGGGGCAGTATTATAGTAGTTATATTCTTGCACATATGGGGCAGTATTATAGTAGTTATATTCTTGTACATAGGAGCAGTATTATAGTAGTTATGTTCTTGTATATAGGGGCAGTATTATAGTATTTATATTCTTGTACATAGGAGCAGTATTATAGTAGTTATATTCTTGTACATAGGGGCAATATTATAGTAGTTATATTCTTGTACATAGGAGCAGTATTATAGTAGTTATATTCTTGTACATAGGGGCAGTATTATAGTAGTTATATTCTTGTACATAGGAGCAGTATTATAGTAGTTATATTCTTGTACATAGGGGCAGTATTATAGTAGTTATATTCTTGCACATAGGGGGCAGTATTATAGTAGTTATATTCTTGTACATAGCAGCAGTATTATAGTAGTTATATTCTTGTACATAGGGGCTGTATTATAGTAGTTATATTCTTGTACATAGGAGCAGTATTATAGTAGTTATGTTCTTGTATATAGGGGCAGTATTATAGTAGTTATATTCTTGTTCATGGGGAGAAGCATTATAGTAGTTATATTCTTGTACATAGTGGCAGTATTATAGTAGTTATATTCTTGTACATAGGAGCAGTATTATAGTAGTTATATTCTTGTATATGGGGGCAGTATTATAGTAGTTATATTCTTGTACATAGGGGGCAGTATTATAGTAGTTATATTCTTGTACATAGAAGCAGTATTATAGTAGTTATATTCTTGTACATAGGAGCAGTATTATAGTAGTTATATTCTTGTACATAGGGGCAGTATTATAGTAGTTATATTCTTGTACATAGGAGCAGTATTATAGTAGTTATGTTCTTGTACATAGGGGCAGTATTATAGTAGTTATATTCTTGTACATAGGGGCAGCATTATAGTAGTTATATTCTTGTACATAGGAGCAGTATTATAGTAGTTATATTCTTGTACATAGGGGGCAGTATTATAGTAGTTATATTCTTGTATATAGGGGGCAGTATTATAGTAGTTATATTCTTGTACATAGGAGCAGTATTATAGTACTTATATTCTTGTACATAGGGGGCAGTATTATAGTAGTTATATTCTTGTACATAGGAGCAGTATTATAGTAGTTATATTCTTGTATATAGGAGCAGTATTATAGTAGTTATATTCTTATACATAGGGGCAGTATTATAGTAGTTATATTCTTGTATATAGGGGGCAGTATTATAGTAGTTATATTCTTGTACATAGGGGGCAGTATTATAGTAGTTATATTCTTGTACATAGGAGCAGTATTATAGTAGTTATATTCTTGTACATAGGGGGCAGTATGATAGTAGTTATATTCTTGTACATAGGAGCAGTATTATAGTAGTTATATTCTTGTACATAGGGGGCAGTATTATAGTAGTTATATTCTTGTACATAGGGGGCAGTATTATAGTAGTTATATTCTTGTACATAGGAGCAGTATTATAGTAGTTATATTCTTGTACATAGGGGGCAGTGTTATAGTAGTTATATTCTTGTACATAGGAGCAGTATTATAGTAGTTATATTCTTGTATATAGGAGCAGTATTATAGTAGTTATATTCTTGTACATAGGGGGCAGTATTATAGTAGTTATATTCTTGTACATAGTGGCAGTATTATAGTAGTTATATTCTTGTACATAGTGGCAGTATTATAGTAGTTATATTCTTGAACATAGGAGCAGTATTATAGTAGTTATATTACTGTACATGGGGGCAGTATTATAGTAGTTATATTACTGTACATGGGGGCAGTATTATACTAGTTATATTCTTGTACATAGGAGCAGTATTATAGTAATTATATTCTTGTACATAGGAGCAGTATTATAGTAGTTATATTCTTGTACATAGGAGCAGTATTATAGTAGTTATATTCTTGTATATAGGAGCAGTATTATAGTAGTTATATTCTTGAACATAGGAGCAGTATTATAGTAGTTATATTACTGTACATGGGGGCAGTATTATAGTAGTTATATTACTGTACATGGGGGCAGTATTATAGTATTGCAAACAAAGTGCAGCGTTATAGTACATTGAAAACAATCAGCAATCAGATATATGCTGAGATAACTTTCCATATATAGCTATGTATACAGCGAGTGACGACAATGTCAGGATTTTCTCCAGTTATTGTCTTCTCATTTTTCCTCTGAGGACGGCTGATTCATGAGGGAAGCTGCAGCTGCTCTATAATGCTGTGAACTTCAGAGTGTGACAATAAAAAGTTGCTTATTTCCGTTCCGCAGTCCTCGGTTCACTAAGACTTCATAAAACTGTGGATTAACATTCATTGGCATCATTCCTGAAGGCAAACTGCACAGTCAAGGAAGTGACTCTTGCCAAGAATGCATCATGGTAAGTATGTGTCGGACCACTGGGAAATATTTTAAGTGAACAACTTGAATACGATGAGGTTTTCACATTTCATAGAAAAAAAAAGAATATAATTGAGCATGGATTTAAAGGGTAACTGCACATTCAACTTTTAACTTTTCAGAATATTTTGTCCGGTACATCAGGAATAACTATTTCAGGCCATTTTATGACTTGTATCATACATTTTTAGTAGTTTTCCCCTTTGCAAGTTTTCTCTCTAATTTGATATGAGGGGGGGGAAAATAGTTGGTCTGGGCTCTCTCGCACACAGAGGTAATTCCTGCTCTTTATTATTTTTTTTAGCACCCAGAGACAAGCAGCAGCACAGAGGACATTATACAGCAGCACAGAGGACATTATACAGCAGCACAGAGGACATTATACAGCAGCACAGAGGACATTATACAGCAGTTCTGCGATGTCTGAATCAGTTCTGTGGTGAGGTAAATGACTTGTTAGAAAGCTCCTCTCGATCTTTGTATTTCTCCTTTGCTTGTTTCCTCTCCTTGCTCCTCACCTCCAGCCTCTATAGAGTATAATGGGCTGTGCCACATGACACCACAGGATGCTGGTAATCCGTCTTGTTGGAGGAATAGAGATTTCACCCACATGTCCTAAATGCCTGGATAGTGCAGAGAGGTGCAAGCAGCTGCCCTGAAGAAGGCAGCGCCGAAACGCGCGTTGGGTTGGACACACGGCCCCTCTGTGAGCTCCCACATCCTGCGGTCTGGTGTTTAGGTATGATATAAATTATTTATTAACTTATTATACAATTGAGTGCGCTAGCTGTCAGCAACTATTAAATCTATTGTTACTATAGTCAATTGCTAAATATCCTAGACACCCTAATTTCTCACTCCTATACTCAATTGACCTCAGTATCTGTGGGCCACTCACTGTTAGTACACATGGCTATTGAGCCATCTGTGGCTTCTCACAGAATGGGCCTCCTCTGTCCTGTACTATGATGAATTTTTATAGTGTATGTGTTTTCCACCATTTGTGTCAACAGTCTGTATTATATTGATGTAATAAATTCTATTTTTATACTTTGATATATATATTTGGGTTCTTTTGATCGTTAATGTTCATCTATGAGTTAATATATATTTGTGCCATAGATATTTCAATATTCTGTTTCAGGACACATGATATTTCATAGATACATTGTTTTTATAGATTCACATCTTGCAACATATTTCAGGAAATCCAGAATCATTAAACAAAATCCAAAACATGAAAGTTTGGACTTGGCTCGCCTTTTTTTCTACTAGGCTATTATATCCAGCTCAAAAGTTTGACTCGGCTAGAAACAGAGGTCAAACATGGTGCAAAGTTTTGGAGTCCATTTGCCTAATTGAAGTCTATTGCTCTATGGGCGATACGTCTGAATCTCTTTTTTTGGCGGGGTTTATGCAGAGACAGTAATGGACATCCCAATATAAACTGTAGAAATCTGCCTAAACCTGGGTTCACACATTGCATATTTGGTGCAGATTTTACACGCATAAAATCTGCAGTATTATAAAGTATCAGCAAAGCAGACAATATTTAATCATCTCAGGCACATTATTTGGTGCAGAATCCAAGCAGAAAGTGGCTTTTGTTATTTTTTATAATCTGCAGCGTGCTAATTGTTTGGTCAGAATCAGCGCAGATTTAACCCTTTACTGTGGAAAGAGTAAAATCTGCGCCGGATCCACATGATTTCTGCCGCCGATAAGCTGAAGATAAATCTGCACCAAAGACGCAACATGTGAACCGATCCTCAAACTTGAAAAACCCTTTATTTCTTAGAAAGAGATAAAAATTCATAAACACTTACATAGCTAAAAAATAATTATATACACTAATATCGATGATGATTTTTTAAAATCTTTACTATATTTCACTTTTGCCTCCAAAAATGCATAAGCAAATGGGAAAGCAAAATGAAACAATAGACAGCCGTTAATGAACCTGGGGACGTCTGGCCTCATGTTTGCTCTTCATTACTGGCGACACTTCCACTTGATACATTGTATCAAATAAACAACACGTTGTGACAGGTTGTATGTGCATAAAATACAATGTTTACTGCGGCCGGTTCCCAGGGGATGTGGTAATCAGGTCACCATGAAAGAGCGATTCAGAACATGTGTGTAGTGCACAGGCCGTATGCAAGCCGTCACCAGGAGGAGGAAGAATCCGCCATTACCTCCGAGACTGGTTACTGAGCCGCGCAAATATTCAAGAGATCTTACTCCATTAATTGAAACGTCTTTCACCATTAAGTTTGAGTTCCATTAAGACATTTTCTAAGTGCTTCCCTTCCTTATCAGGAGAAGCACTTGGCTTAAGGGAACCCTGGCAGCTATAGGGTCATAATACCAACTTTATAATTGCCGTAAAGCCTTGCTGTAGTCTCAGCAAGTCGCTCCGGAATCACTGATGAAGCAGCAGCTCCGCGAGAGCCGCTACAAAACGGAAGATGCGCGTTTCATGTCCCTGTAATTGAGGCAGCGCGATACTGATGGAGAAATTAACAATCGGGGGGGAAAGATTTCTTATTTTAAAGTCACTTAAATCTGCTAATAGTAGAGACGAACAATTTACACAAATGTGAGAGGGATGAGAGCAGGTAACGTGTGGGATACTCAGCATCTCAGCTCTGTATGTCTTCTCAGGATTTCATATGGGATAGTAGTATTTGTTCTTATCATTGCCTTGTAGACAGTATCTAATCCTATCCTTTGTGATACTGTCTGCTGACCTGGTGTATCTAATCCTATTCTGTGTAATACTGTCTGCTGACCTGGTGTATCTATTCCTATCATGTGTGATACTATCCGCTGACCTGGTGTATCTAATCCTATCCTGTGTAATACTGTCTGCTGACCTGGTGTATCTATTCCTATCCTGTGTAATACTGTCTGCTGACCTGGTATATCTAATCGCATCATGTGTGATACTGTCTGCTGACCTGGTGTATCTAATCCTATCCTGTGTGATACTGTCTGCTGACCTGGTGTATCTATTCCTATCTTGTGTGACACTGTCTGTTGACCTGGCTTATCTAATCGTATTATGTGTGATACTGTCTGGTGACCTGGCATATCTAATAGTATCATGTGTGATACTGTTTGCTGACCTGGTGTATCTGATCCTATAATGTGTGATACTGTCTGCTGAGCCGTGTATCTAATCCTATCCTGTGTGATACTGACTGCTGAGCCGTGTATCTTATCCTATCCTGTGTGATACTGTCTGCTGAGCTGTGTATCTAACCCTATCCTGTGTGATACTGTCTGCTGAGCTGTGTATCTAATCCTATCATGTGTGATACTGACTGCTGAGCCGTGTATCTTATCCTATCCTGTGTGATACTGTCTGCTGAGCTGTGTATGTAATCCTATCCTGTGTGATACTGTCTGCTGAGCCATGTATCTTATCCTATCCTGTGTGATACTGTCTGCTGAGCGGTGTATCTAATCCTATCCTGTGTGATACTGTCTGCTGACCTGGTGTATCTAATCCTCTCCTGTGTGATACTGTCTGCTGACTTGGTGTATCTAATCATATCCTGCGTGATACTGTCTGCTGACCTGGTGTATCTAATCCTATCATGTGTGATACTGTCTGCTGAGCCGTGTATCTAATCTTATCCTGTGTGATACTTTCTGCTGAGCCGTGTATCTAATCTTATCCTGTGTGATACTGTGTGCTGAGCTGTGTATCTAATCCTTTCCTGTGTGATACTGTCTGCTGACCTGGTGTATCTAATTGTATCATGTGTGATACTGTCTACTGACCTGGGGTATCTAATCGTATCATGTGTGATACTGTCTGCTGAGCAGTGTATCTGATTCTATCATGTGTGATACTGTCTGCTGAGCTGTGTATCTAATCCTATGCTGTGTGATACTGTCTGCTGACCTGGTGTATCTAATCGTATCATGTGTGATACTGTCTGCTGACCTGGTGTATCTAATCGTATCATGTGTGATACTGTCTGCTGACCTGGTGCATCTAATCGTATCATGTGTGATACTGTCTGCTGAGCCGTGTATCTAATCTTATCCTGTGTGATACTTTCTGCTGAGCCATGTATCTAATCTTATCCTGTGTGATACTGTGTGCTGAGCTGTGCATCTAATCCTATCCTGTGTGATACTGTTAGCTGAGATACAATCCCATGTGGCAGACGGCTGCACTTCGGTGAAGGATTCAAGCACTTTGCAGCCAATTTTAGCAATGTCCAGGAATCGTCCCGTTACCAATATCATGTCATCCCCTCAGCAGCGTGGTCCCCTCTTACAGCTCGCCAGAGCCACGAATCCACGCTGATCCTCCACTGAATACCCGCATTCATGGCGCTGCACATTGAGTCTCATTTTTCAAGCCGTTTGGCATCAAAAGGGGAAAAATTGCAACATTTTGCCACATTTCAAGCAGTTTTTCCAATAGAATTCAGTCAATCACAGACAACCCAGCATTAGTTTATAATGTGGAGGGTCAGGCAGGACAGGACCTCACCAAGCGCCCAACAAATCCATCACAAGGTGGTGTAAATTATGTCAGAGATGTCCGCCGGCCCCACAGATACACATTTCTGCTGCCGCATGGCTGTAGATAGATGCGCAAAATGTATTAACGAGGGCATGCTTCTTCATGACTTGAGCGCATCTTTCCTCAGCTTCCCTCTATTAAGGATGGATACAATATACCGGTGTGAATAAATCAGAACTTCTAATGATATGGCGGATGTTCATGGACGCGTCGGATCACGTGCCGCACCGTCAGACGCCATGTTTAGGGACAGGAGCGGCGTAATGTCAGGAGATGGCACTTTTGAAATGAACACGTCGGCTCTGCTCCTGTAATTACAGGATATTAATAACAGGATTAAATCGATGTTTCCTGGACAAATAATTACAATGTGGCCGAACCTTTAATAGGAATCAGTGAAATCCAATCCTGAAGTCTTCGCTGTCGCTGTAATCGTTTATTTACCATCATTAGGTGGAGACTTTTCATACAATTGCGTAATTTAATTATCAGCTGCTCAGACTATTAATCTACATCATAGAGGAACTCGATTATAAAGATATTTCCATGAAGGTGACGTTCCTGAAAGTAAAACCCGACCAATTCCAATAGAAAAAAGCGGATGAAATCTCAGCGCCGCGGCACAATCCTGACACCTGAGCTCTTATTCCTGAGCACCGGACGCAGGTGACCTTTCCATGGAGTCTTGGCGGAGCGCAGGCGCAGAGATATATGAATATCATCCAGCCGCACATTAAAGAACGGCGACAGAACTCACGTTATAAAATATCAGAATAATGCGAGAACACAGGAACATCTAAGAAAAGATACATCAATGTCGCCAACACGTTTGGTAACAAACGATCCTTCTTATTGCTGCAAAATAAAAGATGAAACTTTGCAAAAAGTCTAGTTATGAAAATCTCCTCGTATTTGTGTATGCAGCCCCACTGCAGATCTATGTGTCTCCATAACTACAGATTACAAACACATCTGCATAATGACACTTTAGTCATGAGTTTCTTGCTCCATCAGGGGAGGAGTCCTGAGGAGATAATTTGCATATTCCCACTGCATTTTGGGGTAAGTGAAGAGTCTCCGTGAGCTCAAAGAACACTGGATTTTGGCTGTTGGAGCTGAAAAGAGGACATCGGTAAACCGTGCGCCTACCGGTGCGCGCATTTTGAAGCTTTTTTTTTAAGCTTTTTTCACTGTTTTCAGAACATTAACAATAAGAACATGGAAGAGTCCAGGAGCCATTTGGTGAGCTGCATATCCTGCTACATGTTCACAGACTTGCCAGTGGAAAAGCCAAACTTCACATGCCAGAAATGCAAGCTTGTGTCCCTGTTGGAGGAAAAGTTGCGAAATCTAGAAGAGAGGTTAACTACCTTGAAAATCATTAAGGAAGGTGAAGAGTTCTTAGACAGAGCAGAATTATCTCTTCATGATTCAGAAAGAGAAGAAATTCGAACTGCACCTGACGAAACAGAGGAATGGAAGCATGTGACCCACAGAAGCAGGAGGATCGAGAGGCAGTCAGCACCCATACTGCTCAGGAACCAGTACCAGGCTCTCACGCAGGAGAACCATGAAGAAATACAGCAAAATAAGACTTTGCCAGCAATGAATAACCTTGTAAGCCCTCAGAATCCTCCTGGATGGAGAAAGAAGAATGTTGTGAAGAAAAAACGGAGAGTGGTGGTCATGGGGGATTCCCTGTTAAGAGGAACAGAGGCCGCTATCTGCAGACCAGACATAACCTCAAGAGAAATGTGCTGTCTTCCATGAGCAAAAATTAAAGATGTGTCTGACAGGATATCAAGACTCTTCAGACCTACAGATCACTACCCATTCCTGCTAATACATGTGGGGACAAATGACACCGCAAGAAAGGACCTGGAAACCATCTGCAGTGACTTTGAAGACTTAGGCAAGAAAGTGAAAGGACTGGGAGCGCAGGTGGTCTTCTCATCCATCCTCCCAGTGGATGGCCATGGAACAATGAGGTGGAATAAGATTCTACAGGTGAACAACTGGCTACGTCGATGGTGCCGTCAACAAGGATTTGGATTTCTGGATCACGGAATGAATTACCTATACGATGGACTACTTGCTAGAGATGGGGTGCACCTTACGAAGACTGGAAAACATGTATTTGGAAGTCGCCTTGCTACACTCATCAGGAGAGCTTTATACCAGAACAATGTGGGAAGGGAAGCAAAAGGCCAGAAAAAGCCATACAGCTGACAAATACTATTGAGATCTCTGCTACTGGAAGTGGAAAGAAAGAACAAAGACAAAAAAATCTAAATAATAAAAATATGGGAGGAAGAGAAACCAATCACAAACTAAAATGTTTTTATACAAATGCACAAAGAATGGGCAACAAACAAGGAGAATTGGAACTACTAATGCAGGAAAAGGAATATGATGTCATTGGAATCACTGAAACTAGTTGGGACGATACACATGATTGGAATAAAAGGCTAAAAGGATACAACTTATTTGCAAGAAACAGACTTGATAAACGAGGAGGAGGTGTCGCATTGTATGTTAGAAAAGCGTATATCTGCACAGAGATTGAAGCTTCAGAGACTGGGAGTTCTGTGGAAACTGTTTGGGTAAGAATACAAGGAGAGAACAACGGAAAGGGCACCATTGTAGGCATTTACTACAGGCCACCTGGGCAAGCTGAAGATATGGATGAACTCTTTATGTATCAAATGACCAAGTTCTCAAAAAAATATGACGTAGTGGTCATGGGAGATTTCAACTATCCAGACATTTGTTGGGAATCTCTCTCAAGTAAAACTAACAGGTCAAGCAAATTCTTATCCTCTCTTGCTGACAACTTTATCTTCCAAAAGGTAGGGGAGAAAACAAGGGGATCTGCTACTTTGGATCTAATCCTTATAAACAAGGAGGAAATGGTTGAGGAGGTAAAAGTGGCTGGGACCCTAGGAGGCAGCGATCATGCTATTATAGAATTTTGGATAACTAGAGGAGGAAGACATGTGAAGACTCAAACTTCAAGGTTAGATTTTAGAAAGGCAGATTTTAAGAGACTCAGAAAGAGAATAGGAGGGATCCAATGGCTGGATGTCCTTAAGGACAAAAATGTCCAGGAAGGATGGGAAATTTTTAAAAATGAGATTCTCAAAGCACAATCGTTAACAATCCCGAAAAGTAGGAAGAATGGGAAGCATTTAAGGAAACCAGGATGGATGAACACAGAACTTAAACACATGCTAAAAAGAAAGAAAGAAATGTTTATTAAATGGAAAGAGGGAGGCATATCTAAAGAAGATTATAATGCAGTCTGCAGATCCTGCAGGGCATGTATCAGGTTAGCTAAAGCTGACAATGAATTAAGGCTTGCAAGAGATGTCAAAAGCAATAAAAAAGGATTTTGGGGGTATGTCAAAAGTAAAAGAAAAGTCAAAGATGCTATAGGATTTTTACAGGATGAAAATGGAGAAATGGTAAGAGAGGATGTTGAGAAGGCCAAACTTTTTAATTCCTATTTTGCATCTGTTTTCTCTCAGAAAGAAAATGTAACATCAACTGATCTTCACTGTCCTTTTAAAGGAATAGAAGAATCCAAGTTATCTGTAAACAGAAAGATTGTGAGGGAATATTTAGCTAACATAAATGAGTTCAAGTCTCCAGGTCCAGATGAATTACACCCCAGAGTACTGAAGGAGATCGTAGAAGAAATTTTAGAACCACTCTCCATAATCTTTGAAAATTCTTGGAGAACAGGAGAAGTCCCAGAAGACTGGAGAAGAGCAAATGTTGTTCCTATCTTCAAAAAGGGGAAGAAGGTGGACCCAGGGAACTATAGGCCGGTGAGTCTGACTTCTATACCAGGAAAGATCTTTGAACAAATTATTAAACAACATGTATGTAAGTACCTGGATAAGAATGAAGTGATTAACCAGAGTCAGCATGGGTTTATAACTAACAAGTCATGTCAGACTAACTTAATTTCCTTCTATGACAGAATCACTGACTGGGTGGATCAGGGAAATGCTGTAGATATAGTATATCTTGACTTCAGCAAAGCATTTGACAAAGTATCTCACACCATCCTTATTGAAAAAATGACCAAGTATGCAATGGACCAGGCAACTGTTAGGTGGATTCATAACTGGCTTAGTGATCGGACTCAAAGGGTGATTGCAAATGGCTTCACATCCAGCTGGATGAATGTCTCAAGTGGGGTACCACAGGGCTCCGTCCTGGGACCTGTATTGTTCAACATCTTTATCAATGATTTAGATGAAGGAATTGAGGGTAAACTGATTAAATTTGCTGATGACACAAAGCTAGGAGGGATAGCTAATACTAGAGAAGAGAGAGAGAGGATTCAAAAAGACCTAAATAAACTGGAGCAGTGGGCAGCAACCAACAGAATGGTTTTTAACAGGGAAAAATGCAAAGTACTACATCTGGGCAATAAAAATGAAAAAAGCATATACAGAATGGGAGGAATAGAGCTAAGCAACAGTACATGTGAAAAAGACTTAGGTATACTAATAGATCATAGACTGAACATGAGTCAACAGTGTGATGCAGCAGCAAAAAAGGCAAATACAATTCTGGGATGTATTAACAGAAGCATACAGTCTAGATCACGTGAAGTCATTATTGGTCTTTACTCCTCTTTGGTCAGACCTCATCTGGAATACTGTGTACAGTTTTGGGCACCACATTTTAAAAAAGACATAGACAAACTGGAGCAAGTTCAGAGAAGAGCGACCAGAATGGTGACTGGTCTGCAAACCATGTCCTATGAGGAACGGTTGCAGGATTTGGGAATGTTTAGCTTGCAAAAAAGAAGACTGAGAGGAGACTTAATAGCTGTCTACAAATATGTCAAGGGCTGTCACATTGTAGAAGGATCATCTTTATTCTCATTTGCACAAGGAAAGACTAGAAGCAATGGGATGAAACTAAATGGGAGGAGACACAGATTAGATATTAGAAAAAACTTTTTGACAGGGTGATTAATGAGTGGAACAGGCTGCCACGAGAGGTGGTGAGTTCCCCTTCAATGGACGTCTTCAAACAGAGGCTGGACAGACATCTGTCTGAGATGATTTAGTGAATCCTGCTTTGAGCAGGGGGTTGGACCAGATGACCCAGGAGGTCCCTTCCAACTCTACCATTCTATGATTCTATGATTCTATGATCTGCCTCCCACTCTCTGCTGTCTAAAAATCAACATCCAGAAGTCCAAAGGGAGTGGAATAACACATGGTTACATATCCGTAATTGCAGAGACGCTGTCACGCAGTGTGGGAAAGATTAAGTGCAACACGAAGGGATGAGGGGAAGGAAGCCAAGACACTATGGAAAGGGGGAGTGGAGACCCCTAGGCTGATCTAATAACACCCTGCCTACCCTACCATCCCTATGTTGGTTCCTCACCAATCGCCGAGCAGGAAATCTAAACCCTGTATATCCCTAGAGCTTGGCCCTTGATAGGGAGGGGGGGTGAGCACTGGTCAGTCCCCACTATAAACTAAAGACAACAAGGGAGACAAACAAAGGGGGAAAACTTAGCTTGAGCAGACACCAGAGAGATAACACCAAACGTCCTCCAAGGGCACCAGAGAGGAAGCTAGCCGACTGCTATAGCTGCAAGCCTTCATAGGGTAAAATGTGAATATCACCAGCGACTCCCTGAAGCAGATTGAGAGTTTATAAATACCCAGACCAGGGTGTGTCAATCAGAGTAGAAGGGAGGTTGCCGCTGGGTCCAAAAGTGAGAAGGATTAAGAAGGCGTCTGCAATGCCAAACGCAGTGACCTTCTGCAAACAAATGCAGAGCGACTGTCTGTTACAGACACAGAGCATGGTATATGAGCTGTATACACAATACGGTAGGAGAGTTTTTAACAAGACTATTTATAAAGTTTCTCATGTTTTATGTGTTTTTGATGCTGCATATTAATATTGCTAAAATTTCACGTCACAATAATAAAAAGTAACATCCGACTGTTGATTTGATTTAGATCAGAAAAGTAACTAATCAATATTATTTAAAGGTGGGGATTGTTTTGTTTCTTTTGTTTATTTTATTAGTAAATATATTATTAAATCTTCTGCAATTTCTTGATAGACTCTGGCTAAAATTCATAATTTCCTTCTACATAACTTCCATCAAAAAACATTTTGTCCTTTTCGACCACTTTTTAAAAAAGTGACCAGTGATCAGCAAAAGGGGTACGTGGTGTAATGCCAAGTGACAAACTTACTAGAAGGAACAGCAGAAAACTATGTTGTAGCAGAAATCTACGCCGACCCACGGCAGGCATGGTTTTCATTCTCTGGCTCACGGATAGCCCAAAGAAGCGCCAAACTTAAGAGGTGTTCTGCTCCTTTAAATAAACCTTGGCGCCCCTCACTCCAGTGGGCTGTAAGATAATGACTGGCCTACATAGTGCCTGTCTTGATAAATTATCCCCTTTGTGTTTCAGTTCTACAAAATTTCTAAATCTCAATCAATATATATTGGTGACTACTTCTAACAGCTGAAGTCCGGGTGATACAAAGGAGGGATTTGCGCTGCAGATGCGTTGGATAGTCAGAGGTTTATCTGACGATCATGATGTGCCATTATTTAGATGTTTCGCAATATTTAAAGTAGATGGCTAATTTTTCTCATTAGTGCAGCTTTCTTCACAAACAAGAGATAGTGGACAACACTTTTAAGTAGCATAGGCATGCCACATTGTTGCAACAGAGCACTGCAGGCTCCATGTTGGATGTTTCCTATTCATTTACTGTCTGGGTGAGCGGGTGTTCAGGAACTTGAACAAGTCTGATTATATTGTCACTTATCTGCGGTGGATCTTGTACATTCATTGGACTTTAACTTATCAAGTTCATCATCATTCACTGATGGCAGCTAAGGTCAATCATCTGGCAACAATGGATTGAAGGGTTGGAGCAATGGATCACCTTCACACAATGCAGATCTACATTCAGGTTATCACAGACGAGGATCCTGAGATTTGTTCTTTACCTTGTATCTCTTTATACACTAAGATGATGCAACTTTGTTTCTAATCACCAATTATGAGAATGTGAAGTAGAACACGAGCTGGGGCCTCCACCGCGGTAACTTTATATCTGTGATCTCTTCAACTTCCTAAAAAAAACTCTTGCTGTTTGGAATTTCCAGGATATTCACAGGATCGACCGGGGGAAACGTCAAGCGGAAAAGACAAATAGCTCAGGAAGTAACTTGGTTCTCAAAAAGGAACATCTGCTTGATCATTAGAGGCAAAGCCGGTATGATCGCACGGCGGACTAGTTTTGAAGATTCAACCATCTTGCCTTCCATAAGCAATTTGTCTTCCTGGGAATCATTAGGAGAATAACTGACAGGTTGTGTCGCTTGTTACTCCGCTCTAAACCTACTTCTGCTTCTCGGCTCAAGGCTAATGAGAATGGAAGGGTCTTCGTTGCCCACGTTCCCAGAGGCACTCCTCACTTTCCACTCCAGGTTGTAAGGCCCCCTCATCATAATTTTTGGATGAGGTCAAAGCCATTTTTTTGGTTCGCTACTCTGGTTCGCTCTGGGAGAAGTTCTCTCTCCCTTGACTTACACAAGAGTCTACATTTTCGGATGAGGCTTCTGGGCTGAGCGGACATTTTATTTTCAGGAGGAAGGATGGAAAATGTTTTTGGTAGGTGTTGATGGATCACTTGACCTTGTTTTTGTTTATTCCGAGAAGCTTGAGGTCAAGGAGACTTTTCACTTTTTAGATTCATGGCAAAATGTCACCTTCATAAATGAAAGAAAACTCATGTATTCGGGTAAGTGGACTAACAAAAGTATCAAAACAAGATGTAGATGAAAGCTTACAGTCCATGCTTCTATCGAACACTATGGATTAATGTCTCATGGAGAATTGGTGGTCATCCCCTTAGGACAATCCCTTTACATATAATATTTTGGGGCATATGGACATCATAGAAGAGGGTCCCCCACTTTGGATAAGCCACCATAAGAAGTTGCCTTAATTGAATGACTTAGTGTTGCCTTTATTTTTCGCTCGGTGAAGACGGTGGTTATTTTGGGCCTCCAGTGATTGTAAATTATTTCTCAGGTAGCTTTGAAGAAAAGATGAAGATGAATTCCCCAAGTGAGGAATCAAAGTCAGGATGAAAGCGCGGCTCCTCTCTGCCGCCACAAAGAACGTCTGGGTACAAAATAAGAAATATGGAGGGCCAGGGCAGCCATTGTTTCTGTGCAGTGTTCCTAGAAAGCCAATTATCTCCTCTGATGGATCAAAGCCATCTGGTCACATAGGACTCTAAGATAAATCATTGTAATGTGCAATAGAACACACAGGGGGCGCAAGAGATACTCCCAAATCCACCACTTTTTCTAGTGGTGTAAATGGTGGGAGAGGGGTTCTCTAGGACAAGTATCACACATGATAAACTTAGATACGTGAGCTTAACAGATAGTATCATACAGGTGCTTCTCACAAAATTAGAATATCATCAGAAAGTTACTTTATTTCAGTTCTTCAATACAAACAGTGAAACTCCTATATTATATAGAGTCATTACACACAGAGGGATCTATTATATAGAATCATTACACACAGAGTGATCTATTATATAGAATCATTACACACAGAGGGATCTATTATATAGAGTCATTACACACAGAGGGATCTATTATATAGAGGCATTACACGCAGAGGGATCTATTATATAGAGTCATTACACACAGAGTGATCTATTATATAGAGCCATTACACGCAGAGGGATCTATTATATAGAGCCATTACACACAGAGGGATCTATTATATAGAGTCATTACACACAGAGGGATCTATTATATAGAGTCAGTACACACAGAGGGATCTATTATATAGAGTCATTACACGCAGAGGGATCTATTATATAGAGTCATTACACACAGAGCGATCTATTATATAGAGTCATTACACACAGAGGGATCTATTATATAGAGTCATTACACACAGAGGGATCTATTCTGTAGAGTCATTACACGCAGAGGGATCTATTATATAGAGTCATTACACGCAGAGGGATCTATTATATAGAGTCATTACACACAGAGGGATCTATTATATAGAGCCATTACACACAGAGGGATCTATTATATAGAGTCATTACACACAGAGGGATCTATTATATAGAGTCATTACACACAGAGGGATCTATTATATAGAGTCATTACACACAGAGGGATCTATTATATAGAGTCATTACACACAGAGGGATCTATTATATAGTCATTACACACAGAGGGATCTATTATATAGAGTCATTACACACAGAGGGATCTATTATATAGAGTCATTACACACAGAGGGATCTATTATATAGAGTCATATATTTCTGGGCCGTGGGGTACTCGGTGCCGGGCTGGTCGGTGCAGGGGATGTCACAGTGGCAGTGACCCTGTCCGTGACCCGGGGCGGTCAATAAAAAGGGGATTATAGTTTTTATGGTTTAATGTTGGTGACGCCACCTGTGGTATGCGGCTATATGGAGCCGCCGCTGCGCAGCAGATCCTCTGGAGCTGATGGTGACGCAGCAGAGTTGGTTCAGCTCTCCACAGGCAGAGCTAAGCTCCAGGGCAGTGTATAATGATGTTATAAATGAGGTAGATGTTGCTGTGCAGTGTAGTGCAGGGGATGGTGCAGATAATAATTCTAGGACACAGTGGGGTGCAGTCTTCAAGGTTTACTCACAGTTGTTGACCTCCAGGTTACCAGTACTAGAGTAACCTCCCACGCCGTCCTGCGTTCACCAAGGAAGGGGTTCAGTAATCTCTCAGGTGTTTCAGGAGTACTTAAACGGGACCCCTTTCTATGCGCCTTCCTCAGTCGTCTTCCTGCGCTGGCTCTCACCCTCCTGCCCTGCGCCTCACAATCAGTGTCCCAAGCCGGTAGCCTCGGATCTTGTCGGACGACCTGCAGCCCCCTGGACCCTCTGTGGCCACCTTTTCGGCAATGTAATTGTGGTGGTTGGCAGCTGCACCTTGCAAGTACAGCAGCCTCCGGTTTCTAGCTGAGCCTTGTAGTTCTCCACTAGTTTAGGGGCCGGTCCCCTCTGCGGCCTGATCCCTCCACGTCCTGGTTGATTCGGGTGCACGGGTGGCATCCGCACTTCCCGTGCCCCTATGATCCCCTCACTCCTGGAGCCTTCCTCTGCTCCTGTCCTCTTCAGCCTTTCCTCCTGGGCATCTCAACTCAGGCCCGCTCCTCCTGAGCAGAGCTCCTACAGAGCTCCTGCTCCACACACTCTCTCCTCACTGTTCTGACCACTCTCAAGATGGCTCCCCTATTTATACTCCTGCTGAAGTGCTCCCCTGAGCTTCTTCCTCCACCCACACCCAACTACATGGTTCCACCCTCCAGCTAGGGACAGGGACTGTGCTCTCCCTTAGGAGCAATCTCACCCTTCCCTCCTGAAGTGTAATGGATGCAAGTGTTAGGGTCCCGGGCAGTACTCCATCCTTACCCGAGAATGGGATACCACACCAATGGGTGAGGTGCAGCACCTCTGTGGCGACTGAACCCGCAGGGGCGCCACATATACGCATGCAGACTTTTTGATTACTACTAAAATGAAGTATTAGCTAAGTATTACAACTCTTCTTCCCTCTCTGCAGTCTGTTTCTTATTCCGAAGAGATGTCATTGATCCCAATTACAGCCTTGACGCAGACATGGCCACCTGTCCTGCACCTGGAGACGTGTGACGGGTGACGTGACCACCGCCGATGCCAAATCATTTTGGGTCTCATTTTCAGCATTTAATTGCAGCGCGTCGCCTTTCACATTGTCATCAGGAGGTGCGATCGGCGAGTCTATATCTGGGCTCGGCGTATTACTGTCTGGAGATTTGTGATGTTAATTAGGTAGGAAGAGCGCGCTCCTCAGCCGCACTCGTATAGGAAAATTAATCCACATCAATTGGATCTTTGACAAATACTAGGCTTCTAATTTATGGAGCTTATTTTTATAATCCTGGGGTGGACTGGAAATAAAAAAAAAAAAAATGAATTGCACTTTTATGTCCAATCATTACTCAGGCCTAACAGGCGACACGCAAAGTAGAGCAAGGAGGCCGGAGGGAGATGGGGGCTAAGAATAAAATATACCGTCTAATGGGAGAAAGTCAGCAGAGGAACAGGTGAGAAAAAGGTACAAAGCGCTAAAGGTACGGCGGCACGTAACCGACGCCGGGGCGTGATTTTTCACATCATTGTTCATGGTGGCAATTTTTTATGGATCAAACTGCTGCAAAATCTTTCATTAAATCCTGCACTATTTTGTAGATAAGTAGCAATCAAACACAAAATACCATGATCCATTTGTTGTGATGTTTTACTCAAAAGATGGCATCTGTCAATGATACCGGAGGAGATCCACAATCAGGTTCTACAAGAATAGGACAATACAGCGGCTTTCTTCAAAAAAAAAAACAGCGCCAACTGGTCAACAGGTTTAATATGGGATTGCAGGTCATCCCCAGCGCAGCGGAGCTACATTATCTGGTATAACTGATGGACAGGGGCAGAATGGATCCGAGTATTCTCTAATTCTAAACAAACACTTTCAAAAATATCCGAGCAAAAACCTGAGAAGTGGGAAATCAAGGAGGAGAGGGTGAAGAGAAGGAGAAGTAAGTGGATGGGAGAGGAAAGGAGCAGTGAGCTGGGGAAGAGTGTGAAGAGAAGGACGTGTGCGGACAGGAGACGTGAGCTGGGGAAAGGACGTGTGTGGATGGGAGAGGAAAGGAGAAGCGAGCTGGGGAAGAGTGTGAAGAGAAGGACGTGTGCGGACAGGAGAGGAAAGGAGAAGCGAGCTGGGGAAGAGTGTGAAGAGAAGGACGTGTGTGGACAGGAGACGTGAGCTGGGGAAAGGACGTGTGTGGATGGGAGAGGAAAGGAGAAGCGAGCTGGGGAAGAGGACGTGTGTGGACGGGAGAGGAAAGGAGAAGCGAGCTGGGGAAGAGGACGTGTGTGGACGGGAGAGGAAAGGAGAAGCGAGCTGGGGAAGAGGACGTGTGTGGACGGGAGAGGAAAGGAGAAGCGAGCTGGGGAAGAGGACGTGTGTGGACGGGAGAGGAAAGGAGAAGCGAGCTGGGGAAGAGGACATGTGTGGACGGGAGAGGAAAGGAGAAGCGAGCTGGGGAAGAGGACGTGTGTGGACGGGAGAGGAAAGGAGAAGCGAGCTGGGGAAGAGGACGTGTGTGGACGGGAGAGGAAAGGAGAAGCGAGCTGGGGAAGAGGACGTGTGTGGACGGGAGAGGAAAGGAGAAGCGAGCTGGGGAAGAGGACGTGTGTGGACGGGAGAGGAAAGGAGAAGTGCACTGGAGGAAGAGGACATACAGTACAGACCAAAAGTTTGGACACCTTCTCATTTAAAGATTTTTCTGTATTTTCATGACTTTGAAAATTGTACATTCAAACTGAAGGCATCAAAACTATGAATTAACACATGTGGAATTATATACTTAACAAAAAAGTGTGAAACAACTGAAAATATGTCTTATATTCTAGGTTCTTCAAAGTAGCCACCTTTTGCTTTGATGACTGCTTTGCATACTCTTGGCATTCTCTTGATGAGCTTCAAGAGGTAGTCACCGGAAATGGTCTTCACTTCACAGGTGTGCCCTGTCAGGTTTAATAAGTGGGATTTCTTGCCTTATAAATGGGGTTGGGACCATCAGTTGTGTTGTGCAGAAGTCAAGTGGATACACAGCTGATAGTCCTACTGAATAGACTGTTAGCTGCTTTTTTCTTGCCATAATACAAATTCTAAGTAAAGAAAAACAAGTGGCCATCATTACTTTAAGAAATGAAGGTCAGTCAGTGCGAAAAATTGGGAAAACTTTGAAAGTGTCCCCAAGTGCAGTTGCCAAAACCATCAAGCGCTACAAAGAAACTGGCTCACATGAGGACCGCCCCAGGAAAGGAAGACCAAGAGTCACCTCTGCTTCTGAGAATAAGTTTATCCGAGTCACCAGCCTTAGAAATCGCAGGTTAACAGCAGCTCAGATTAGAGACCATGTCAATGCCACACAGAGTTCTAGCAGCAGACACATCTCTTCAACAACTGTTAAGAGGAGACTTTGTGCAGCAGGCCTTCATGGTAAAATAGCTGCTAGGAAACCACTGCTAAGGACAGGCAACAAGCAGAAGAGACTTGTTTGGGCTAAAGAACACAAGGAATGGACATTAGACCAGTGGAAATCTGTGCTTTGGTCTGATGAGTCCAAATTTGATATCTTTGGTTTCAACCACCGTGTCTTGGTGCGACGCAGAAAAGGTGAACGGATGGACTCTACATGCCTGGTTCCCACCGTGAAGCATGGAGGAGGAGGTGTGATGGTGTGGGGGTGCTTTTCTTGTGACACTGTTGGGGATTTATTCAAAATTGAAGGCATACTGAACCCGCATGGCTACCACAGCATCTTGCAGCGGCATGCTATTCCATCCGGTTTGCGTTTAGTTGGACCATCATTTATTTTTCAACAGGACAATGACCCCAAACACACCTCCAGGCTGTGTAAGGGCTATTTGACCAAGGGAGAGAGTGATGGGGTGCTACGCCAGATGACCTGGCCTCCACAGTCACCAGAACTGATCCCAATCGAGATGGTTTGGGGTGAGCTGGACCGCAGAGTGAAGGCAAAAGGGCCAACAAGTGCTAAGCATCTCTGGGAACTCCTTCAAGATTGTTGGAAGACCATTTGCGGTGACTACCTCTTGAAGCTCATCAAGTGAATGCCAAGAGTGTGCAAAGCAGTCATCAAAGCAAAAGGTGGCTACTTTGAAGAACCTAGAATATAAGACATATTTTCAGTTATTTCACACTTTTTTGTTAAGTATATAATTCCACATGTGTTAATCCATAGTTTTGATGCCTTCAGTGTGAATGTACAATTTTCATAGTCATGAAAATACGGAAAAATCTTTAAATGAGAAGGTGTGTCCAAACTTTTGGTCTGTACTGTATGTGGATGGGAGAAGAAAGGAGAAGTGAGTGGGGGAAGAGAACGTGTGTGGATGGGAGAAGAAAGGAGAAGTGAGTGGGGGAAGAGGACGTGTGTGGATGGGAGAAGAAAGGAGAAGTGAGCTGGGGAAGAGGACGTGTGTGGATGGAGAAGAAAGGAGAAGTGAGCTGGGGAAGAGGACGTGTGTGGATGGAGAAGAAAGGAGAAGTGAGCTGGGGAAGAGGAGGTGTGTGGATGGGAGAAGAAAGGAGCATTGAGCTGGGGAAGAGGACGTGTGTGGATGGGAGAGGAAAGGAGCATTGAGCTGGGGAAGAGGACGTGTGTGGATGGGAGAAGAAAGGAGAAGCGAGCTGGGGAAGAGGACGTGTGTGGATGGGAGAAGAAAGGAGAAGTGAGTGGGGGAAGAGGACGTGTGTGGATGGGAGAGGAAAGGAGAAGGGAGTGGGGGAAGAGGACGTGTGTGGATGGGAGAGGAAAGGAGAAGTGAGTGGGGGAAGAGGACGTGTGTGGATGGGGGAGGAAATGAGAAGTGAGTGGGGGAAGAGGACGTGTGTGGATGGGAGAGGAAAGGAGAACTGAGTGAGGGAAGAGGACGTGTGTGGATGGGAGAGGAAAGGAGAACTGGGTGGGGGAAGAGGACGTGTGTGGATGAGAGAGGAAAGGAGAAGTGAGTGGGGGAAGAGGACGTGTGTGGATGGGAGAGGAAAGGAGAAGTGAGTGGGGGAAGAGGACGTGTGTTGATGGGAGAGGAAAGGAGAAGTGAGTGGGGGAAGAGGACGTGTGTGGATGGGAGAGGAAAGGAGAAGTGAGTGGGGGAAGAGGACGTGTGTGGATGGGAGAGGAAATGAGAAGTGAGTGGGGGAAGAGGACGTGTGTGGATGGGAAAGGAAAGGAGAAGTGAGTGGGGGAAGAGGACGTGTGTGGATGGGAGAAGAAAGGAAAAGTGAGTGGGGGAAGAGGACGTGTGTGGATGGGAGAAGAAAGGAAAAGTGAGTGGGGGAAGAGGACGTGTGTGGACGGGAGAGGAAAGGAGAAGTGAGTGGGGGAGGAGAACGTGTGTGGATGGGAGAGGAAAGGAGAAGTGAGTGGGGGAAGAGAACGTGTGTGGATGGGAGAGGAAAGGAGAACTGAGTGGGGGAAGAGGACGTGTGTGGATGGGAGAAGAAAGGAAAAGTGAGTGGGGGAAGAGGACGTGTGTGGATGGGAGAGGAAAGGAGAACTGAGTGGGGGAAGAGGACGTGTGTGGATGGAAGAGGAAAGGAGAAGTGAGTGGGGGAAGAGAACGTGTGTGGACGGGAGAGGAAAGGAGAAGTGAGTGGGGGAAGAGAACGTGTGTGGATGGGAGAGGAAAGGAGAACTAAGTGGGGGGAGAGGACGTGTGTGGATGGGAGAGGAAAGGAGAACTGAGTGGGGGAAAAGGACGTGTGTGGATGGGAGAAGAAAGGAGAAGTGAGTGGGGGAAGAGAACGTGTGTGGATGGGAGAAGAAAGGAGAACTAAGTGGGGGAAGAGGACGTGTGTGGATGGGAGAGGAAAGGAAAAGTGAGTGGGGGAAGAGGACGTGTGTGGACGGGAGAGGAAAGGAGAAGTGAGTGGGGGAAGAGAACGTGTGTGGATGGGAGAGGAAAGGAGAAGTGAGTGGGGGAAGAGAACGTGTGTGGATGGGAGAGGAAAGGAGAACTAAGTGGGGGAAGAGGACGTGTGTGGATGGGAGAGGAAAGGAGAACTGAGTGGGGGAAAAGGACGTGTGTGGATGGGAGAAGAAAGGAGAAGTGAGTGGGGGAAGAGAACGTGTGTGGATGGGAGAAGAAAGGAGAACTAAGTGGGGGAAGAGGACGTGTGTGGATGGGAGAGGAAAGGAAAAGTGAGTGGGGGAAGAGGACGTGTGTGGACGGGAGAGGAAAGGAGAAGTGAGTGGGGGAAGAGAACGTGTGTGGATGGGAGAAGAAAGGAGAACTAAGTGGGGGAAGAGGACGTGTGTGGATGGGAGAGGAAAGGAGAAGTGAGTGGGGGAAGAGGACGTGTGTGGATGGGAGAAGAAAGGAAAAGTGAGTGGGGGAAGAGGACGTGTGTGGATGGGAGAGGAAAGGAGAAGTGAGTGGGGGAAGAGAACGTGTGTGGACGGGAGAGGAAAGGAGAAGTGAGTGGGGGAAGATGACGTGTGTAGAAGGGGGAGGAAAGGAGCAGTGAACTGGGGAAGAGGATGAAGAGGACGTATGTGGACAGAAGAAGAAAGGAGAAGCGAGCTGGGGGAAGAGGGTGAAGAGGACGTGTGTGGACGGGAGAGGAAAGGAGCAGTGAGTTGTGGTCAGGCTGTAGCCTGCAGCTTCTCCTACATTATCCTGATGTTGCAGGGGCACAGTGCCATCTCTGGCAAGATGCTTAATACTACAGCTTTAGTAATAAGCGTTTGTCCTTCCCCCTATGCTTTACACTGCAGTTCAGCTTTTTTTTGCAAGCATCTGGATTCTGGACCACTTGTGAGAAAAGCATAATCAGGAAACTGCTAAAAAGGAGAACAACAGTATTTAAAAGTAAAACCTAAAAGTTGGTTTTAAAGGGAACAAGAAAAGACAATGTTACTTGAAACTATCAGTCCGGCTCTACAGGTCGCAGTACAACAATATAATTGATACCTGTCTTTTAGTAATCCAGTGTGTCAGCGCTGAGAAATCTAGCTGAAAAGGCACATGCAAATTATCCAGGAAGTGCAATAGGGGCGTGTCCATGCCCCCCCCCCCATACAACACATTTCCAGCTAATTTGCATGTGGCACCAAAGCTCGATTACTCAGCGCTTTGGCCGATCCCCAATAACGTAAGATTATTTTTTTCAGTGAGCTAATTAGCTGAAGGCCGTCTACCATCAGAAAACCATACGAAGCGCTCGCACATCAAGGACTGAAAAAAGTCCAGAGTTCAGGGTTTTTACTGCAGAATTTGCATATAAACAAACAAGATCAAAGCGGCGTCAGTGCATGAAATATTAGGAAGCAAAGCCGCAGGCAAAATTAAAAGAAAAAAAAAAAACTAAAAAAAGAAGTAATAATTATTACAATGTCCTGTTTTTCTGCTCTGGCCACCTTTTAATGAACACATTGTGTAAAGTGCGTTCCCCGGGGGTTTAGTGCGCATCACAAACCTAAATTAAAAATGAACCAATAAATATTTAAATCTGATCTGCAAACTCCTCAAAAGTTAATAGTCAGCAAATAAACAAGTTTTACTATCACAATGCAGGGGCACTAAATGTTTAGAATAAGTCGGCAATTTCCTAAACCACGGCAAAAAGTAACAAAGCCAAAGTAACAATAGCTACAAAAAAACAAACCTAGATTTTTTTTTCCTGTGTTAAAGTATTTTGTACGCGTCTCATAATTTTTTTATTTGGTGAAGTATTATAGATGTGAGTTTTCCCATAATTTGAAACATCACAAATTTTTGCACTTCAGGTAATGAATGGTTAATAATGATTACTGTTCCCAGAGGCTAAATGGAAACCCAAATCTGATGCATTAAATCTGCTGTTTCATGTGAAGCTATTGATAATTTTTTTTGCAAACAAAAAAAAAAAGGCAGCACAAAAAAAAAATACAGAAATCTTGCGCAAAAACACAAATCATATATTCCCCCTTTTAAGTCCTCACTATTTTTAGGATGTTTGCTCATTTTCAATGACCAGGAATCTCTGCCCCCCACCACCACTATAGCTAAGCTCGGCACTATATTCGCAGGTTCTTGATCATTTTTGCACAATATATGAATTTTGCACATTCGCAAGTAATTCTGAACAATGAAGGAACGGCATTATCAGGACCATCACCGGATCAGACTCCAGGATCACTCAGGTGCCATGTATAACTTGTCACATCCATGTTTTTACTCATTTAACGTGTTCTCATTATAGTTATTGGGATTTTCACGTTTGTTTGTTTTTGCGGATGATGTATTCGAAAAAGAAAAAAAAAAGGGAAACGTGTCCATTTTTTGATCCAAGTTACAGATCGCATTTGTCCTTTTAAGTCTCGGCACACTGATGGTTTCCTAATTCTGTCTGATTTTTCACTGTTTGGAGAAGATAAGAAACTTCCATCAATGTTTGCAAGAAAAGTTGATGAAACACCGTTAGTAAAATCTACATCTAAGTGCGGATTTTTCTATTTTTCTGCAGATTTCAATCTTTACAGTTACAATGATAAATGTGATAAAGAGAAATGGGGGTGAATTTATAATTGCAGCTGAGCTACTTTTTGGAACAAATGTAGCTAATTTAACAGTCGTTACAAAGTGTTTTGTGCTGCTTTTTTTCGGATACCTTGCAGCATGAGCGCGGTTTGATGTGCGCAGCTATTTTAACCCTCATCTGGTGAGGTGGGGTTTTTGTCACGCAACTGGTGATGTGGGGTGTCCTATACCCCAGTGTTTAGAAATCTCTTATTTTTACAGAAAATGCAAAGATCACATTTGTTTTAATCGTTTTCTTACTGGCGATTGATTACACATGAGTATAACTAATTTTTGACACCCACAAATGGATGGAAGCTAGTGAGACACGTATCCTCATACCAGCATTTTTCAATGAATGGCAGCCGAACAAAAATTCCCTGGGTTGTGGCAAACCCCACCTCACCTCCACCTCACCAGTTGAGGGTTAAAAACTTGCTACTTTTTGCCCAATTTTAATCCAGGGAAAGTCCAATGTATAACAATGTAATATTTCCCAGTTACAAATAAAGACATCTGATCACCTGTAGAACGAGTTTACAGATTATTCCATTTTTGATACATTTGTATCTTCTAACAGGAAAGTAAGGAAGAGAATTTAATCAGAAAGGTTCAGAAGCAGAACATATATTATATCTCCATAATTATCCTGGACAAATCTCTCGTTATCTCAGGAATATGTGATCCTTTGAAATCCTCAGCCCGCTCATGGGTAGGTGACCCCATAACATGAATCTCACTGAACTATCAACTAGGTCACCACTTGTGTTGGCCACATAACAACATCTACTTTGGTAAAATCTCTAAATTGTATCAATAGAAATTTCCAACATCCAGCACAAAATGTCCCAAAGCAAGAGCAGCGAACACACGACATCAGCCCTATAGACTACGTCCTCGTAGAGGAGCCGCTCTCCTGCTGCGGCGCCTCTCTCCTCCTGCTGCTGCTGCTGTGCCTCTCTCCTGCTGCTGCTGTGCCTCTCTCCTGCTGCTGCACAGGCACACAGGTGCTCGGCTCTTCCCCAGGTGTCATCAGATTCCCAAATTACATCAGTAATGTTCACACACTGCGGCTTTTCAGAAAGTAGCAGCAAAACTACACACCGGTACGTTCAGTGATTTTATGCCGCGTTTTTTTCCGCATGAACAATGCGGTGCACATTATATGCATTTTTAATCCATTTTTTTATGCATTTTTCATGTTTTTTAAAGCACTGATGAATCGCCCTCATTATGTCTTTTGTTAGCTTCTGATTTCGAGCTCATTCATTCATCATTCGTTACATTTTGCAACATTTCCGCGCACTTTACAATCCACGAGAGGAGAAATCGGATGGGACATTCGCAGCTTAAATCGACGTGCTGCAGATGTCAAATCCACCGCGAAGATCAAGTTAGTATGCTGCAGATTTTCTCTGCTGTGTGTGAATGAGAGTTTATGAGATCTAACACACAATACTACTAAGGCAATAAACTGCCGACTTTGGACATGCAAATCCTAAAGGAAAATCCACGGCACTCATCATGGAAGCACGTTCTCAGGCCACGTTCACACTTCAGTATTTGGTCAGTATTTTGCATCAGTATTTGCAAGCCAAAAGCAGGTGACAATGTAGAAGTGGTGATGTGTTTCTTTTATATTCTTACAAATGCTGATGTAAAATACTGAACATGTGAACATGGCCTTGATGCAATGTGGTGCAGAGTTTCCTAATTATCCCCCTAGGACTCTCACCAGTAAATACAAAATAGCATTGTATTATTGCACAATATCACATGCAATATTAGCCTATGGGACTGGATGACATCATATTCTTACATATGATGTCATACATTAATAATTTCATGCAATTCAATTTTAATAAATGAATATGGAGCTAACAGACTTGCGTGCTTCTATTAAATGTGGCTCACTCCGCCAAGCAGGGGGTGAGCAGAGCCGAGCCACGAGTTCCCATGGCTGGATAAAAACAAGACTTTTTGGGCTTGTGCACATGTTGCAGATTTCCTAGCAAAACCTGAAGCAATCCTGATACAGCAAAGTGAATGAGAAACCTGAAGTGTCATGCACACATTCTTATTTTGTGACTTGCAGATATAGTGCAGAAAATATTCTACCACACGTGAATTCTCTGTGCGTCATTCACCATTAACTTTACTAAAATCAGTCAAAAACACGCGGCAAAAACTCATCAAAAATGTGGCAAAAACGTGTGTTTCTGCAGCTGCATTTTCCTGCCAAAACATTGCAGAACTTTTCCTCAACTTGTGCACGTAGCCTCATTACTGCATTAGTGTCTTTTTTTTTTTTTTAAGGCTATTTTACGTATTTTCCTATTTGTTTTTTTTAATGTTTGCCACGTGGTCTTGGTTTATGTTTTCCTGAAGTTGGCAGAAGATTCATCAAGGGCAAATCCACTCCAATCCCTGTAGAGTCACTTTATAAATGCCTGAAAATTTTGCACAGACTTTGCAGCATATTATCATATTATTTTTCTTTTGCAACATATTATCAGAATATGTGACATTCATTTTCTAAAAAGATAAGAAAAAAATAAAAGGGGGCATTTTGATTTTGAGCAAAATCTAGGAACCAGCATGCGCCATTTTGAAGAATTGGCAGAAAAAACTGACAGCAAATACCATGAAAGTTCAGGCCGCGTATCTGCTTAACCCCATCATGGCAGAGTTGCACCACTGCAGTTCTGTTTTGCAGATATAGTCATTTGCTAGTTGAACTGCAGTTCATGCAGCAAGTTTTTGTATGTGGGTAACCACCACCAATGCTGCGGCAATAAGTTACAATGTCATTTACCATAGTCAGATTCTCTAACGAGAATCTGATTATCCAGATTTTTCAGCACTTTGCAAGCAAGGACTTAAATCCAAACCCAACCGTGCCAACTATGCAATGCATTAATACGCATTCCCCATTAAATGCACAACAAGAAGAAGGAGCGCAAGATCCTGAGCCAAGATTCCTCCTCTGAGCCCCGGCAGCTCGGGTCAATAGCGAAGAAGCATCTCCAGGATCAACACATTGACTTTGGCTCGGCTACTGCGCTAATCTAAATTGCTAAAGAAGTTATCTGGGTCTGGGACACGGAGCTCATACACTGTGCCAGGAGTCTATGGAGTTACAAGACTGATATCAAGAAGGAGGTTTATTGATTGTGTCCAGATCTTCTGCCACCTCCAGAGGAGAGGAAAGTTCCTCCACCGGATGCCGATACAAACTCGTCTTCCCACTTAGATCTGATTACTTTCTCATGTTGTTCAGCAAGAAACTAAAAATGCTCAAAGGCAGAAACTTGTTACTCCGCGGCTCCTTCTCCCTCATTTAATTAGAGTTGCTTCCAGATTTAGTTCATTTAACATTTTAATGCGATTTTTTTTTTATTTTCTGTTGTAACCTTCCTTAACTCAAGTTCAATTTTGCAAAAAAATATAATTGTTGCTATAATTTAATACTCCTTTACTCACATAATGTTTAATGTTCCCAGCAAGAAAAATTGGGGAAAAAACGGAGAAAAAAAGATGAGTCTTTACTGAATACAATATAGAGCTACTAAGAAATAATATTACATCTATAATAGAGCACCTATTTATAAAATATAACTACAATAATACTGCCCCCTATGTACAAGAATATAACTACTATAATACTGCCCCCTATGTACAAGAATATAACTACTATAATACTGCTCCTATGTACAAGAATATATCTACTATAATACTGCTCCTATGTACAAGAATATAGCTATTATAATACTGCCCCTATGTACAAGAATATAACTACTATAATACTGCTCCTATGTACAGGAATATAACTACTATAATACTGCTCCTATGTACAAGAATATAACTACTATAATACTGCCCCCTATGTACAAGAATATAACTACTATAATACTGCCCCCTATGTACAAGAATATAACTACTATCATACTGCTCCTATGTACAAGAGTATAACTACTATAATACTGCTCCCTATGTACTGGAATATAACTACTATAATACTGCTCCTATGTACAAGAATATAACTACTATAATACTGCCCCCTATATACAAGAATATATCTACTATAATACTGCCCCTATGTACAAGAATATAACTACTATAATACTGCCCCTATGTACAAGAATATAACTACTATAATACTGCCCCTATGTACAAGAATATAACTACTATAATACTGCCCCCTATGTACAAGAATATAACTACTATCATACTGCTCCTATGTACAAGAGTATAACTACTATAATACTGCTCCCTATGTACTGGAATATAACTACTATAATACTGCTCCTATGTACAAGAATATAACTACTATAATACTGCCCCCTATATACAAGAATATATCTACTATAATACTGCCCCTATGTACAAGAATATAACTACTATAATACTGCCCCTATGTACAAGAATATAACTACTATAATACTGCCCCTATGTACAAGAATATAACTACTATAATACTGCCCCCTATGTACAAGAATATAACTACTATAATACTGCCCCCTATGTACAAGAATATAACTACTATAATACTGCCCTCTATGTACAAGAATATAACTACTATAATACTGCCCCCTATGTACAAGAATATAACTACTATAATACTGCCCCCTATGTACAAGAATATAACTAATATAATACTGCCCCTATGTACAAGAATATAACTACTATAATACTGCCCCTATGTACAAGAATATAACTACAATAATACTGCCCCCTATGTACAAGAATATAACTACTATAATACTGCCCTCTAACGACAAGAATATAACTACAATAATACTGCCCCCTATGTACAAGAATATAACTACTATAATACTGCCCCCTATGTACAAGAATATAACTACTATAATACTGCCCCCTATGTACAAGAATATAACTACTATAATACTGCCCCTATGTACAAGAATATAACTACTATAATACTGCCCCTATGTACAAGAATATAACTACTATCATACTGCCCCTATGTACAAGAATATAACTACTATAATACTGCTACTATGTACAAGAATATAACTACTATAATACTGCCTCTATGCACAAGAATATAACTACTATAATACTGCTCCTATGTACAAGAGTATAACTACTATAATACTGCTCCCTATGTACTGGAATATAACTACTATAATACTGCTCCATATGTACAAGAATATAACTACTATAATACTGCCCCTATGTACAAGAATATAACTACTATAATACTGCTCCTATGTACAAGAATATATCTACTATAATACTGCTCCTATGTACAAGAATATAGCTATTATAATACTGCCCCTATGTACAAGAATATAACTACTATAATACTGCTCCTATGTACAAGAGTATAACTACTATAATACTGCTCCCTATGTACTGGAATATAACTACAATAATACTGCCCCCTATGTACAAGAATATAACTACTATAATACTGCCCCCTATGTACAAGAATATAACTACTATAATACTGCTCCTATGTACAAGAATATATCTACTATAATACTGCTCCTATGTACAAGAATATAGCTATTATAATACTGCCCCTATGTACAAGAATATAACTACTATAATACTGCTCCTATGTACAGGAATATAACTACTATAATACTGCTCCTATGTACAAGAATATAACTACTATAATACTGCCCCCTATGTACAAGAATATAACTACTATAATACTGCCCCCTATGTACAAGAATATAACTACTATCATACTGCTCCTATGTACAAGAGTATAACTACTATAATACTGCTCCCTATGTACTGGAATATAACTACTATAATACTGCTCCTATGTACAAGAATATAACTACTATAATACTGCCCCCTATATACAAGAATATATCTACTATAATACTGCCCCTATGTACAAGAATATAACTACTATAATACTGCCCCTATGTACAAGAATATAACTACTATAATACTGCCCCTATGTACAAGAATATAACTACTATAATACTGCCCCCTATGTACAAGAATATAACTACTATCATACTGCTCCTATGTACAAGAGTATAACTACTATAATACTGCTCCCTATGTACTGGAATATAACTACTATAATACTGCTCCTATGTACAAGAATATAACTACTATAATACTGCCCCCTATATACAAGAATATATCTACTATAATACTGCCCCTATGTACAAGAATATAACTACTATAATACTGCCCCTATGTACAAGAATATAACTACTATAATACTGCCCCTATGTACAAGAATATAACTACTATAATACTGCCCCCTATGTACAAGAATATAACTACTATAATACTGCCCCCTATGTACAAGAATATAACTACTATAATACTGCCCTCTATGTACAAGAATATAACTACTATAATACTGCCCCCTATGTACAAGAATATAACTACTATAATACTGCCCCCTATGTACAAGAATATAACTAATATAATACTGCCCCTATGTACAAGAATATAACTACTATAATACTGCCCCTATGTACAAGAATATAACTACAATAATACTGCCCCCTATGTACAAGAATATAACTACTATAATACTGCCCTCTAACGACAAGAATATAACTACAATAATACTGCCCCCTATGTACAAGAATATAACTACTATAATACTGCCCCCTATGTACAAGAATATAACTACTATAATACTGCCCCCTATGTACAAGAATATAACTACTATAATACTGCCCCTATGTACAAGAATATAACTACTATAATACTGCCCCTATGTACAAGAATATAACTACTATAATACTGCCCCTATGTACAAGAATATAACTACTATCATACTGCCCCTATGTACAAGAATATAACTACTATAATACTGCTACTATGTACAAGAATATAACTACTATAATACTGCCTCTATGCACAAGAATATAACTACTATAATACTGCTCCTATGTACAAGAGTATAACTACTATAATACTGCTCCCTATGTACTGGAATATAACTACTATAATACTGCTCCATATGTACAAGAATATAACTACTATAATACTGCCCCTATGTACAAGAATATAACTACTATAATACTGCCCCTATGTACAAGAATATAACTACTATAATACTGCTCCCTATATACAAGAATGTAACTACTATAATACTGCCCCCTATGTACAAGAATATAACTACTATAATACTGCCCCCTATGTACAAGAATATAACTACTATAATACTGCTCCTATATACAAGAATATAACTACTATAATACTGCCCCCTATGTACAAGAATATAAGTACTATAATACTGCTCCTATGTACAAGAATATAACTACTATAATACTGCCCCCTATGTACAAGAATATAACTACTATAACACTGCCCCTATGTACAAGAATATAACTACTATAATACTGCCCCTATGTACAAGAATATAACTACTATAATACTGCTCCTATGTACAAGAATATAACTACTATAACACTGCCCCTATGTACAAGAATATAACTACTATAATACTGCCCCCTATGTATAAGAATATTACTACTATAATACTGCCCCTATGTACAAGAATATAACTACTATAATACTGCTCCTATGTACAAGAATATAACCACTATAATACTGCCCCTATGTACAAGAATATAACTACTATAATACTGCTCCCTATGTACAAGAATATAACCACTATAATACTGGCCCTATGTACAAGAATATAACTATATAATACTGCCCCTATGTACAAGAATATAGCTACTATAATACTGCTCCTATGTACAAGAATATAACTACTATAATACTGCTCCAATGTACAAGAATATAACTACTATAATACTGCTCCTATGTACAAGAATATAACTATATAATACTGCCCCCTATGTACAAGAATATAACTACTATAATACTGCCCCTATGTACAAGAATATAACTACTATAATACTGCTTCCTATGTACAAGAATATAACTACTATAATACTGCTTCCTATGTACAAGAATATAACTACTATAATACTGCTCCTATGTACAAGAATATAACTACTATAATACTGCCCCCTATGTACAAGAATATAACTACTATAATACTGCCCCCTATGTACAAGAATATAACTACTATAATACTGCCCCCTATGTACAAGAATATAACCACTATAATACTGCCCCCTATGTACAAGAATATAACTACTATAATACTGCTCCTATGTACAAGAATACAACTACTATAATACTACTCCTATGTACAAGAATATAACCACTATAATACTGCCCCCTATGTACAAGAATATAACCACTATAATACTGCTCCTATGTACAAGAATATAACTACTATAATACTGCCCCTATGTTCAAGAATATAACTACTATAATACTGCCCCTATGTACAAGAATATAACTACTATAATACTGCCCCCTATGTAGAAGAATATAACTACTATAATACTGATCCCTATGTACAAGAATATAACTACTATAATACTGATCCCTATGTACAAGAATATAACTACTATAATACTGCCCCCTATGTACAAGAATATAACTACTATAATAATGCCCCTATGTACAAGAATATAACTACTATAATACTGCTCCCTATATACAAGAATATAACTACTATATTACTGCTCCTATGTACAAGAATATAACTACTATAATACTGCTCCTATGTACAAGAATATAACTACTATAATACTGCCCCCTATGTACAAGAATATATCTACTATAATACTGCCCCTATGTACAGGAATATAACTACTATAATACAGCTCCTATGTACAAGAATATATCTACTATAATACTGCTCCTATGTACAAGAATATAACTACAATAATACTGGCCCTTTGTACAAGAATATAACTACTATAATACTGCTCCTATGTACAAGAATATAACTACAATAATACTGCCCCTTTGTACAAGAATATAACTACTATAATACTGCTCCTATGTACAAGAATATAACTACTATAATACTGCCCCTATGTACAAGAATATAACTACTATAATACTGCTCCTATGTACAAGAATATAACTACTATAATACTGCCCCTTTGTACAAGAATATAACTACTATAATACTGCTCCTATGTACAAGAATATAACTACTGTAATATTGCCCCCTATGTACAAGAATATAACTACTGTAATACTGCTCCTATATACAAGAATATAACTACTATAATACAGCCCCCTATGTACAAGAATATAACTACAATAATACTGCTCCTATGTACAAGAATATAACTACTATAATACTGCTCCTATGAACAAGAATATAACTACTATAATACTGCCCCTATGTACAAGAATATAACTACTATAATACAGCCCCTATGTACAAGAATATAACTACAATAATACTGCCCCCTATATACAAGAATATAACTACTATAATACTGCTCCCTATGTACAAGAATATAACTACTATAATACTGCCCCCTATATACAAGATTATAACTACTATAATACAGCTCCTATGTACAAGAATATAACTACAATAATACTGCTCCTATGTACAAGAATATAACTACTATAATACTGCCCCTATGTACAAGAATATAACTACTATAATACAGCCCCTATGTACAAGAATATAACTACTATAATACTGCTCCCTATGTACAAGAATATAACTACTATAATACTGCCCCTATGTACAAGAATATAACTACTATAATACTGCTCCTATGTACAAGAATATAACTACAATAATACTGCTCTTATGTACAAGAATATAGCTACTATAATACTGCCCCTATATACAAGAATATAACTACTATAATACTGCCCCTTTTGTACAAGAATATAACTACTATAATACAGCTCCTATGTACAAGAATATAACTACTATAATACTGCTCCTATGTACAAGAATATAACTACAATAATACTGCTCCTATGTACAAGAATATAACTACTATAATAATGATCCTATGTACAAGAATATAACTACTATAATACTGCCCCTATGTACAAGAATATAACTACTATAATACAGCCCCTATGTACAAGAATATAACTACTATAATACTGCTCCCTATATACAAGAATATAACTACTATAATACTGCCCCTTTGTACAAGAATATAACTACTATAATACAGCTCCTATGTACAAGAATATAACTACTATAATACTGCTCCTATGTACAAGAATATAACTACAATAATACTGCTCCTATGTACAAGAATATAACTACTATAATAATGATCCTATGTACAAGAATATAACTACTATAATACTGCCCCTATGTACAAGAATATAACTACTATAATACAGCCCCTATGTACAAGAATATAACTACTATAATACTGCTCCCTATGTACAAGAATATAACTACTATAATACTGCCCCTATGTACAAGAATATAACTACTATAATACTGCTCCTATGTACAAGAATATAACTACAATAATACTGCTCTTATGTACAAGAATATAGCTACTATAATACTGCCCCTATATACAAGAATATAACTACTATAATACTGCCCCTTTGTACAAGAATATAACTACTATAATACAGCTCCTATGTACAAGAATATAACTACTATAATACTGCTCCTATGTACAAGAATATAACTACAATAATACTGCTCCTATGTACAAGAATATAACTACTATAATAATGATCTTATGTACAAGAATATAACTACTATAATACTGCCCCCTATATACAAGAATATAACTACTATAATACTGCCCCTTTGTACAAGAATATAACTACTATAATACTGCCCCCTATGTACAAGAATATAACTACTATAATACTGCCCCTATGTACAAGAATATAACTACTATAATACTGCTCCTATGTACAAGAATATAACTACAATAATACTGCTCCTATGTACAAGAATATAACTACTATAATACTGCTCCTATGTACAAGAATATAACTACTATAATACTGCCCCTATGTACAAGAATATAACTGCTATAATACTGCTCCTATGTGCAAGAATATAACTACTATAATACTGCCCCTATGTACATGAATATAACTACTATAATACTGCCCCTTTGTACAAGAATATAACTACTATAATACTGCTCCTATGTACAAGAATATAACTACTATAATACTGCTCCTATGTACAAGAATATAACTACAATAATACTGCCCCTTTGTACAAGTATATAACTACTATAATACTGCTCCTATGTACAAGAATATAACTACTATAATACAGCCCCTATGTACAAGAATATAACTACAATAATACTGCTCCTATGTACAAGAATATAACTACTGTAATACTGCCCCTATATACAAGAATATAACTACTATAATACTACCCCTATATACAAGAATATAACTACTATAATACTGCCCCCTATATACAAGAATATAACTACTATAATACAGCTCCTATGTACAAGAATATAACTACAATAATACTGCTCCTATGTACAAGAATATAACTACTATAATACTGCCCCTATGTACAAGAATATAACTACTATAATACTGCCCCTATGTACAAGAATATAACTACTATAATACTGCCCCCTATGTACAAGAATATAACTACTATAATACTGCTCCTATGTGCAAGAATATAACTACTATAATACTGCTCCTATGTACAAGAATATAACTACTATAATACTGCTCCTATGTACAAGAATATAACTACTATAATACTGCCCCTTTGTACAAGAATATAACTACTATAATACTGCCCCCTTGTACAAGAATATAACTACTATAATACTGCTCCTATGTACAAGAATATAACTACTATAATACTGCTCCTATGTACAAGAATATAACTACTATAATACTGCCCCTATGTACAAGAATATAGCTACTATAATACTGCTCCTATGTACAAGAATATAACTACTATAATACTGCTCCTATGTACATGAATATAACTACTATAATACTGCCCCTATGTACATGAATATAACTACTATAATACTGCCCCCTATGTACAAGAATATAACTACTATCATGTTAACCTTTCTAATCTTTATATATGAGGGTTGCACCCAGCAAACTATGAAGCCTTTAGGTCTAAGTCTAATCTTTCTATTTCCTGTTATTAATAAATGTTACATGACGATTGTCACCGTAACATCGAGGAGAATATATTTTTGGCTGCTTCCATTATATCTCGCTGTCATAAGAACCTCTTGATGTAGTCAGAAACATTACTGAAATCAGCGACGAATTGAACGTCCCGTTCGAAAATGTTAGCGGCCGTTGTTATTGTCAACCTTAATTCATCGTCGCCAGTCATGCAGATAATTGTCAACATTATCCCCACATTGAAATATCGAAAGCCATAAATTGAAACAGTAATAAAACAATGGCTCAGTGTGTCGTGCGCCTTCTACCAGAATGTCATCCTCCCCATTAGCCGCTTACATTATAAAGCTCCAGGATGAATCTACCGGTGAAATAATTTGTTGCATTTAATGATCTCGGCGGCTGTAACGCCAGTCATTAGCGCAGGTTTGATGCTGAAGACTTTGCAAACAAACAGCACGTATCGCGGAGAACTCGGCGTGCCGTCGCTCAAGTCGCCGGCTGTCAACGGCAGCATTTCAAGGTGTCTTAACGGGATACTGGAGACGTGACAGCAGAACTTTGATCAATGTAATGCTTAAAAATAAATTAGCTTGAAGTCTCGGTTTAGATCTGAGCGTCGGCTAATCTGCACGGCGGCTTTAAACTTCCTGCAATTGATGTTTAGTCGCTGGGCCTGACAGGTTTCTCTACCTGGTTAATGGATGTTTTGGGCTCATGTCTGCGCCCCTCATTTCAGGAAGATGTATTTATCTTTGACTTTCAAACCGTTTCTTCATTCTTTAGACATTTGTTATTTCTTTGCGTTCCGAATACAATCCTTTATGTTTATTATTCCCAATAAGGGTCAACGTATCGGGTGAAGACTTTGGTTACAATGTTATACTTATTCATATCCCTTTTGGCTGCTTTTAACCATTTCTCGACCTTAGACGTACTGCTGAAGAACCTCTTTGCAGCCATTTTGTTTTTTTTTTTGAAGCGTAGCCACCGGTTGGGCTTCATAGGAGACCATGACTTGTACTATATAGTTAAAGGGACCTGTTATGTCAAAAAACACTATTAACCTGCAGATGTAGGGTTATTCTGCAGTATTTAAAAGCCGCACGGCTGCACTGAAAGTCCCGCTGCCGGGAGGAAATGAACTTTATTCCTCTATGACGACTGAAAGCCGGAGAATGCCAGGAATAATACATTTCATTTTTTTCCCAGTAACGGGGCTTTCAGTCCACACAGCTTTAGAATGATATTAATTTGCAGATTAACCCCATATCTGCAGATTAACAATATTTTTTGACATAACAGGCTTCCTTTTAAATACTTCAGTATTGCAAAATACAGAGAAAGTGATCAGTCCCCTAATGGGAGTAAAATGCAAATTGAAAAGTAAGAAACAAACAAAAAAAAGTCTAAAAAAAATATTAATAAAAAAATAACTAAAATTACCCTCTTATCCCATTAAATTAAATATTCGGTATTGCCGTGACCATAAAAGTTTAATCTGTAGGTAAAACATGCAAAGAAAAAATGAAAACATCAGAAAGTGCCCTTTTTTTTTTTTTAGTCTTTGCATTTACTCTTAAAATTCCATTATGTATCCAAAATAGTACGAAAAAAAACCTGCAGCTTGTAAGGTAAAATCCAAATCCCCGCACAACTCCTTCAATGGAAAAATAAAAGTCATGCATCTCAAAAGATGAGGACAGAAAAACAAAAAAAACATTTTTTTTTAAGTTTTAAATTCTTTTTCGATACTTACCGTAAATAAAAAAAAATAAAAGTAAAGCTTTAGTATCGCCCGAATCACACTGAGCTGAAGAATCCTGTTACCAACTCATATTTACTGTATCATTTATTTTGTTAAAGCAAAACCCCAAAAAACTATGGAAGATTTGCTTTTTTTTTTCACCATTTAACTTTGGAATATTTTTTTTGGGGTGGGGTTTTAGGACTATTTTTGGTAAAATAAAAAGTGTTATTCAAAACTACAACTTATTTCCCCCCAAAAAATAAGTTCTCATCAACGAAAAAAAATCAAAAAGTCTTTTGGATGAAGAGGAGGAAAAAAACGGAAGAGGAAAAAAACGGAAGAGGGAAAAAACGGAAGAGGAAAAAAACGGAAGAGGGAAAAATTAAAAATTCCCTCTTTTTGGGACGATATTAGATGTTAGGGTGTAGAAGCCAAACAGATGGGTATGTCCTTGATCCTCAGGGGCGGAGCTACACCAAGCAGGACTCCTCCCCTTCACAGTCATTGCTGCCAAAATAAGAGCCTGTGAGTCAGAAAAAGAATTGAGCAGTCATTGGATCTTTATAATGGGACCTGTGGAAGGTGGTAGTGAAAGGGTGTGTGGAGATGGCGTTCTCAACTACGACCATTAGGGGGAGTCCTGTTTCTATAGTTGGCATGCATTTTCTTGAACTATGTTGGGGTCTTTTAACAGCAGTTGCACTATTTTCTTTGGTTCCTTCAGAGCTCACAAACACCAAACATATGTTAGTTTATGTCTTGTCAGTAGATGATTTTAGTTACCATTATACCCCACTTTAACATACGTATTGCCATACGTAGAGGGTGTGGTTAGGCTGGAGACCCCTTTAAGCTGTGCCAATTAAATGCAGCATTAGGAGACTGACGTTCTAGAACAGAAGTGACGTTTCTGCATGTCTTGTTTAGATACAATGGAAGTTCGGATATCCAGCACAAATTGTGCATAATTAGAAGCTGAAACAAACCCGAAGCAGCAAGTTCCATGTCAGGGACTCAGAAATACAAGAAAGCCGCCTCTCTCCATGACGGAGCGCTTGGATTTCAGCCTTGTTGGATGCAGTATGGCTTCTCGGCACAGCTCAGAGACCAAGCATCAATAAAACAGGACTTCAAAGCTGGCGCAGCGTACTTATTCATACGATAAAATAACAATACCGCAAGCTGTTCCATTGATAAGTGGCCTCCGGGCAAAATCAACACTTCTCCAAATGAATTTGAAAAAAGGTTAAAAAAAAAAAAAAGGCAACTCCGTCCTCTGAACCAAGCTGGAAAGTAGTCACTGCCCCCTCTCCCACCAGGAACATTTGTTGGGGGGGAGTAGACTATGTCTAAGGTGAACCTCAGACCTTGACATCTCGACAAATCCTCCTGCGTGCAGGACCAGAGATGTGCTCGATAGATCCGAAAATAAGACCCGAGACTGCGGATTCACCATGTGTCCTCCTCCTGCCATGAGCCCAAGGAAAGATCCCAACAGATGTATAGCCTCAAGGACAACTACAATGGCCAAAAGCAGATTCTGCCTGACCGTCCTTTCACACAAAGCCTGTAGGTGAGCATAGTATTGTTACCTCATACCCCACAATAAATGGTAAAACTACTGTTGGTGCAGATACCAGTTCTAATAAGTCAAGGAGCTGTCCGCTGTCATCATTATCCTGCTCTGTAACCAGCCATCCACTTTTGTCATTGTCTGGGTCCTCACTTTGCATTTGCCAGCACTATAGGTGCTGAAACTTCCTTTCCCTCACTTGGCATCATACATTGCTCTTGTCTGTACTGAACTGAAAGCCAACGCCTATACTATATCTCAACAAACTGGCGAATGTGAGCAGAGAGACAATGACCCAACCTCAATTTCTATAACTAATTAAAGACCCTCCCTCACCCCCTGCAGAGCAATAAAGACCCTTTTCATCTAAAAAAGGAGTCCCTCACTTTGTGTAGAGAAAGACCCACCCCAACTTCCTGTAGAGAGATAAAGACCCGCCCCAACTTCCTGTAGAGAGATAAAGACCCACCCCAACTTCCTGTAGAGAGATAAAGACCCACCCACACTTCCTATACAAAGACTTAACTCCACTTCCTGTAGCGATAAAGACCCACCCCAACTTCCTGTAGAAAGATAAAGACCCTTGCTCTCCTTCTGCAGAGCAATAAAGACCCGCTTCAACATCATCTAAAGAGACAACGGACCCTTCACTTCCTGTAGAGAGATAAAGACCCACCCTCATTTCCTGTAGAAAGACTTCCACTTCCTGTAGAGACAGTGACCCACCCTCAATTTCTATAACTAGTTAGAGACCCTCCCTCACCTCCTGAAGAGCAATAAAGACCTGCTTCATCATCGAAAGAGACAACGAGCCCCCCACTTCCTGTAGAAAGATAAAGACCTGCCCTCACTTCCTGTAGAAAGACTTACTTCCACTTCCTGTAGAGCGATAAGGACCCGCCCCCACTTCCTGTAGAGCAATAAAGACCCGCCCTAACTTCCTGCAGAAAGACTTCCACTTCCTGTAGAGCGATAAAGACCCGCCCCCACTTCCTGTAGAGCAATAAAGACGCGCCACCACTTACTGTAGAGCAATAAAGACCTGCCCTAACTTCCTGTAGAAAGACTTACTTCCACTTCCTGTAGAGCGATAAGGACCCACCCCCACTTCCTGTAGAGCAATAAAGACCCGCCCTAACTTCCTGTTGAAAGAAAGACTCATCTCCTTTTCCTATACAGAGACAAATGCCTAGTCCCACTTCGATAAACACAAAATTTAACCCTTCTCTTGTTGAAGTGATATAGAACCACCCTATATCTTGTAGAAATGTATACCCACCCACACCGCCTGTAAAGACATAGACCCACCCCCACTTCTTATAGAAATATATACCCACCGCCAACCCCTATGGAAACATAGGCCTTCCCACTTTCTGTAGATACACAGGCTCATACACTTCCTGGAGAGACAGACCTACCCCCACTCCCTGTAGAGAGATAAAGCTCCGCACCCACTTTCTATAGAGAGATGAACCTCTGCCCCCAACTTTCTGTAGAGGAAGCCCCTCCCCCACTTCCAGGAGAGGAAGCCCCACCCCACTTCCTGTAGAGAGAGGAAGCCCCACCCCCACATTTCTGTAGAACCCGTGCCCCCACTTCCTGTAGAGGAAGCCCTGCCCCCAACTTTCTGTAGAGAGATGAAGTTCTGCCCCCACTTCCTGTAGAAGAAGCCCCACCCCCACTTCCTGTTGAGGGATAAAGCTCCACCCCCACTTCCTGTTGAGGGATAAAGCTCCTCCCCACTTCCTGCAATCCATCTGCAGCACTTTGATACTTCCCTTTCTGCAGCCGCATCTCCATTGTACTCTGTTAGTCGCATGACCAGCGCCTCATTGCTGTTGCCACCGCACAAAGGAGCAGAGAAATCTCTGCACAAATAATTGTATCCTCCCCTGCAGAGCGGCCCGTGACGCCTGGCGCTGCTGACTATGCAGATTAATCCTCGAGGCCCCACAAGTGTTTTTCAGGGCTGAATCTACAGCTGTGCGCATCCTGCACGGAGCCGTCCTTCCTGCGCCAGGGGAGCGCTAATCTAGTCACAGACATTGCGGCTATCACGGAAACTGCCGCCCCGCTGTTTGGGACGGGATTTCTGCCCGGCAGTTCACGGCGCGCGTCGGTCGCACTCTGCTGACTTCGGAATGGCTCTCACTCTACTGCTAGTCGCTGTGTTATTGTACGCGGCTTGGATACATTATGGCTACTCACGGGGAGACAGTGGAGCACGGACGGGTGACTTCACCCCGAGATTGCTGTGGATTCCGGATTTTCATATACAATGAAACAAAGTAAAACCGAACTGTACACATCGGCCCAAAGCATTGCCTGTCGTATCAGCCTCCGCACAGATTCTGCTCTGGGCACCAGGAACTGTTACATCTCTGACATATTGGAAGCCATTGCAGCCCAATCATCATTCACAAGCTATAGATTTGTATGGCCATATAGTGACATATTTCCCACTGTATATGTGTCAGTCTTTACTGTTATTCTGGCATTCTATTTATAAGCCAGGAAGGATTAGGATGAACAACATCGCTGTGTGAATAAGCGCTGAGGGAAGTAGCACACGTTGTGTATTTGCTTTGGGTTTTCAGCTCCAAAAATCTGCAGCAAAATAAATCAGTATCAGTAAAGTAAATGAGATTCATTTGCACTCTGCTAACCTTTTTCTGCACATAAATTGACATGTGAATCCACTACCACATGGTAAAAATACAGCATATTTTTTGGAAGAAACATATTTGCAATGTAATTTAACCAGCACTGTGGACATTAAATTCTCAGCATGTCAATTCATGGGGCAGACTTTCAACCGTTTGCAAAGCAAAAGGCTAACAAGTGGCTTAGATGCACCATTTTTGCAACAATATTTGCGGCAGTTTTTTACCACAGCAGATTTTGCTGCTCTATTTCTACTGCAAGAAGTTCAGGATTTCTTGCAAATGTTACTCTTTGTGGTACAATCCCAGGTAAGTGCTACAGAAATATCCACAGTGTTACTGTAACTATGACTGTGAATATTAATGCAAAAAAACGTGTTAAAAGGTTTAACCTTTTGAAATGCAAAGAGCCAAATCTGCAATCACATCTGCAGGATATATTAACTTTCTTCAGATTCCAAAACTTCTTTAAATCTCATGCACAATGCTGGTACTATAAAACCCAGCTGATTCTCTAAAATCTAATACACAGCAGAAACTATTCTTTATTTTTGCTATGTGGTAACATACTTTTGCAATGCAGATCTGCAAGTATTTCTGTAACAAAATTTCCATATAACAAAAGCAGATTTTACTGCAGAAACTTTGCAACAACAAAAAAAAATCTGTGTCAAATCTGCTACAGGAGCATTTACTTTATTAGTTCAGAGCTTATTGGTTTAATATTAATGCAGTAACTGTAAATACTATGAAGATAGAGCTGATTACAGAAGGCTAAAAATAAATATAATGAATGGCGTTCCTAATTAATTACTTACTTAATTACTAGTCACATTAGGATGCACCGCTATTTGTAGCAGATTTGTTGCTGTAAGTAAATACTGCAGTGTCCACATATGTCAAAGTGAGAAAAACATGAGGTTATGGATCTGATACATTGTTGATATCTATAGAGAAAATGCAATATTGTTTCCCATTATAGCCGACCTAAGAAAATGAAGCTGTTTTTTCAAGATAAAATAGAGCAAGATAAAATAATGAATATTAATCTCTGGATTATTGCTACAAAAGTATCTACTACAACCGCAGAGCTTACAATCTAACATTCCAAGGACATGGGTTTATATCATAGGCACGTCTGATCCCCTCAGTATATATGTACGTATATTGCAGGAGAAACATCCAAAACCTTCCCAGATGGTCTCTACAGCATTCTGGACTCATTATTTCTATAACACTGATTCCATTAGAGGGCGATGCACCCAGCTTTCCCAGTCTTCAGAATGACTAGCTATGTCTAGTAATAATTATTATTATTATTTATTATTATTATAGCGCCATTTATTCAATTGCTGATGCTGGGGGAGTCTCGTTGCAAAATTAGCAATATCTGCAGATGAGGAGATTGGGAAAGCTGGGTGACAGTTGTTATGAATTCTGTAATAAGACCACATTGGTTATCACCCAGCTTTTCCAGTCTCCTGAATGACTAATCTGTCTAGTTATTATAATGCAACTTGCAACCATTAGGCAAGTCTCTCACTGTAAAACGATAAGTGTCAATCAACAGTCAAGAAAGGCTGAGTAATGGTCCTAGAGAAAGTTGCAATGTGGGCATATTTGTTATCACCCAGCTTTCCCAGTCTCCTGAATGACTAATCTGTCTACTTAAATAGGAATTTGCTGATGCTAAGGAAGTTTCATTGCAAACCTAGAAATATCTGCCAATCTGGAATCCCTCACATACTTTCTACAATGGAATTGTCTTGTTTACCTTTTTGATACATTTTTACTGTTTGTTTTTTCTTTACTTTGCTGATCATTTGATACATTCATTCACTTATTAACCCTATCTCCACATTCTCTCCTGATGAATAAACCACTTTCTCTTCTTCTCTCTAATCTGTAATTATCCTTCATAAAGTATGTATTTTTATATTTTGGTTTTCGCCTTTGGTTTTTTTTTTGGATTGGATTAAAATAAGGAATTTGGGAAAAACCCGGATGGAAGTATTGAGATATGCAGTGGTGATACTTTGTAGCGACTTAATAATTTGCCCTTTACATGATAATAAGGCGGCTCATAATTAAAATGTCCATGACAACAAAGATTCAAGGTCGGGAGTGGACAGCGTCAGACAACGGAAAGTCAAAGCCGCCATATTGTGATACGGTACAAACTACTTGTATTTGCTAAATGCACGGATCATGGTATAAATCAGCGGAGCGGCCGCTGTCATAATAACAGGTGTTTACAGACACCCAGGTCTTGTCAGGATAATTAATACAACCAGGATATAACTACATCTACATAACGTCACCTGCCGCCGAGTAAATAATCGCTGCTGCTTAGCGTCGTCGTCACCGCGGCTCTGCAGAAAGCGGCTGCTTCTGGGCAAAGGTCAAAACAACTGTAAAGTAATCTATTCAATGACAGCAAGAACGGTGGTAGTGACTGGAGACAATGTAGAAGTCAAATGTAGACTGTTGCTGGATCCTGACACCCATCTGGATCCATCAACAGGAAAGGGACCAATATTGAGGCCATCTTGTGAGACGTGAACAGCAACATTGAGAACGACCCCATATAACTGCAGACAGATATTATGTGACTGATTTGGCCCAAACATAAAGTAGCCCTCGACCTATACGCAGCCGATTCGCCGCCTTCAAACAAACTTACAATTTCAGCCGCATAAACAAGTAAAAGCGAAGCCAATAATAAGAATAACTTTGCATGAATCAGTATAATTTTCCCATTACCCAAATAATGAAATGCAGGAAAAGATCCATTTTACTTTCTATTTACTGAGAGTAGGCGCCGTGCCGTGCACAGGTACGGCCGCACCGCGCGGCTCGGCTCTCCACGCCTGTAACTCCGCGCAGCGGTCTGTAAACCGCACGGCTAATGAGTAATGACATTGACCAGTCAGGATGCCAGCCCGTCAGCGCCACACATTATACAATTACATTATCGGAATTGCAAATCAGATGGAGTTTGCACTGTGACTTTTATTCCCTTTAATTTGATTCAGCGGCGCAGACGCGCGGGCACAGAAGACGCCGTTACTCAGGGCTACTTGGCAGGAAGCGAATCGCACGTGTACGCTAAATTATCAGCGTCCGCAGGAGAGCCATTATTTTGCAATCCCCGATTTGTTTAGTAAAATGATGATAATTGTGCTGGAACTCGCTTTAATCTCCAGTTTTTCTCTGTATGTCACACTTCAAAGGCTTACGTTTAAGGTAAAGATGGAGAGTAATCAAAGCGAAACGCGCTGGATGGAGGATGCACAGCCGTATACCGGAGCCTGGTGCTGAATCCTCATCTATCCCATAATTACTGCTGAGAATTATCTCCATTAGGGCGATAATCATTGGCTGGGCGACCTCAAGTGGTCGAGAAAACAAGTCAGATTATTCCTAGTTACATAATGGGGGGCAGCCAACAAGACCACTCTGCCATCCAACCTCGCCAACCAGCTGAAAGGGGAAAAAACACCAATTTATAGGCCAAATGCAGATCTGGGTCATCTGCTCCGGACCATAAACTGCAACAATACAGTGCAATTCTAGGGATTAATTGACAATATGTATACAATAAAGCAAATAAATACTTTGGAGCATGTTACAGATTCTTAAATCTACGGAATGTATTAACAATTGCAAAGTTTTCACCGTTGTTACCAATTTGTATGTAAATATTGAAAACCACAGGAAAACCTGCCCTGAAATCTGCTGCAAAATCCACAATCTGCTGTAGCTTGTAATGAAATAAAAAACTATATACAGATTATTTGGGGACTGTTTTTAGGTATTTTGGGGTCTTTTTTTTTTATACAAAGCAGCATGTTCTGTGTGACTTGTTTTTTTTTTCTGGGGTTCTTCCCTATAAGTTTCCCTATAAAGCCTCATTCACATGTCATTATTTCATCAGTATTTTTATGCCAAAACCAGAAATGTCTCCAAAACACAGAACAGACATCAATCTTTTAATTCCACTCCTGGTTTTGGCATAAAAACACTGTTGCAAAATACTGACCAAATACTGACGTGAGAATGAGCCCTAAGAGTTACCAGAAAAATTCCAAATGTCTTAGTTGATACAAAGTAGCAAAGTGAAGGTAAAGAGGCGTTCTCATCTCTGTAAGTGACGGCGTGTTACTAAAATATGCTAAAACTTTATGATCTTGAGTGTCTGATCCTAAGAACGAAGGGACACAGAATGGCTGTGCTCCTGGCCATCTGGATGTGCTTCTGGCCACCTGGATGTGCTTCTGGCCACCCGGATGTGCTCCTGGCCACTCGGCTGTGCTCCTGGCCACCCGGCTGTGCTCCTGGCCACCTGGATGTGCTTCTGGCCACCCGGATGTGCTTCTGGCCACCCGGCTGTGCTCCTGGCCACCCGGCTGTGCTCCTGGCCACCCTGCTGTGCTCCTAGCCACCTGGATGTGCTCCTGGCCACCCTGCTGTGCTTCTGGCCACCCGGCTGTGCTCCTGGTCACCCTGCTGTGCTCCTGGCCACCCTGCTGTGCTCCTGGCCACCTGGATGTGCTCCTGGACACCCTGCTGTGCTCCTGGCCACCTGGATGTGCTCCTGGCCACCCTGCTGTGCTCCTGGCCAGCCGGCTGTGCTCCTGACCACCCTGCTGTGCTCCTGGCCACCCTGCTATGCTCCTGGCCACCTGGATGTGCTCACGGCCACCCTGCTGTTCTTCTGGCCACCCTGCTGTGCTCCTGGCCACCTGGCTGTGCATCTGGCCACCCTGCTGTGCTCCTGGCCACCCAGCTGTGCTCCTGGCCATCCTACTGAGCTCCTGGCCACCTGGATGTTCTCCCGGCCACCCTGCTGTGCATCTGGCCACCCTGCTGTGCTCCTGGCCAACCTGCTGTGCTCCTGGCCACCCCGCTGTGCTTCTGGCCACCCTGCTGTGCTCCTGGCCACCTGGATGTGCTCCTGGCCACCCTGCTGTTCATCTGGCCACCCGGCTGTGCTCCTGGCCACCCTGCTGTGCTTCTGGCCACCCTGCTGTGCTCCTGGCCACCCGGATGTGCTTCTGGCCACCCGGATGTGTTTCTGGCCACCCGGATGTGCTTCTGGCCAACCGGATGTGTTTCTGGCCTACCGGATGTGCTCCTGGCCACCCGGATGTGCTTCTGGCCACCCGGATGTGTTTCTGGCCACCCGGCTGTGCTCCTGGCCACCTGGATGTGCTTCTGGCCACCTGGATGTGCTTCTGTCCCTATTGATTTGAATGGCCAGGAGCACACACTGGGGCAGCGGAGAAACTGTGAAGGATCCCAGCGCTGTGGTCCCTTCTTTCCTGAAGCAGAAGTTGGACCCCCAGCAATTATTAAGTAATAGCATACTCTAGTTATAAGATAATGCTTCTTTCATGAGGCTAAAGTTCAATAGCACATACAACCTGTGGACAGAGGTGGCGCTGTTTCTGGAAGAAAGCAGCCATATACAGTACATGTGCATTAGCTTTCCTACGGTTTCTGCAAATCTTAATCTCAATCTCAATAACTAATGCTGAATTCTCCTCTCCTATAAATCAGAGCTATACCTTGGGATTATTCCTCATATACCACTGACCGATGACACTGTATAGCGCCTGCATATTACACTTGTACTGACAACTGTGCTATAATGTATGACACTTTATAGCCGAAAGGAAAAGTTCCATTCATCCACAATGAGAAAAAATAAATAAATACTGTGTAATAAATGTGTTTTTGTTTTTTTTATGAGGCCGACTGTATGGTAAAGGGCTTCTATTGTGGACTCCCAGGTATATAAATGCAAGTAAAGGAAAAACAAATGTAACCTTTAGCGATAGATTGGCAGTCTAAGTCATGCGCATGCGCTAGAAGTCTTTCCAGTGAACCAGCAATTTATTGTACAATCTATACCCACTTTTAAGCCCATTGACTTCTATGGTGAGAGTACAGACCCATAATTCCCCAATAGTATATATATATGGACTGGCAGTTTCTCGCTTTGCTGACATTTTAGGCCGTAGTCGCGCGATATTTGCTGAATATTTTTGCTCATTTCCTGGCGGCCGCCGCCCGCGGATCGCGGTGCTTTTTTCGCAGCAGGATTCTGATAGAATAGAACTGTAACCTTTTCCCTTGTGGGATATTTCTCCGAGACCTCTGATCTTCAGATGTAATCATTTTCTCCTCTGACCGCGGCCGGCGTGCCATCATGCAGTCATAATGCGGCTTAATGCTATACGAGGCCGGTAAAGGTCATATTTGCATGTGGAAATTGAGATCTTCACATAAAACGTTTTCTTTTTTCAAGGACGAATGAGACGGACGAGGCTGCGCTGTCACCGGTGCGGACGCCGCGCTATTTTATGGCTGGAAGTCGTAAGACTCAAATCACTAAAGCCGGTTTGATTAATTAAGTCACTTCTCTTTGTATCACACAAACAAAGGTTATGTCTGCCAGCCGCCTAATTAGACATCGCGCAGGAGCCGAGATTAATACGTACACAGCAATTACTTACCGCAGCTTTTACACAATCAACTTCCTTCCAAACTCCCATATTAAACAATGAAAAAAAAACAATAGACATAATGATAATAATAAAAAAAACTCTAAATGTCAATCGGTGTCTAATATTAAAGAACCGAACAATAATGAGAAATGTAAAGCCGCCATCATTAACCCCTTCAGCCTAGCAAAGGTATTTCATGGGACTAGCCATCACAGTTAGAGGGACGCTCCATCCATAAAAAGATGAGCATGGATTTAAAGGTGAACTCCTCTGCATTGACTACATACATATGGATCAGTGAGTATTATAGACTTGTCCATAGTGCAGGTTTATTTCTCTTTCTGGAGGTCTCTTTGGTGCGTTCTGCAGACAGTTCTTCTGGTTGTCTTGACTTCCTGCTTGGGTGACTACTATTTTTTACCATGTAGCAATGTAAACTAGTAGTCGCAGGAAGTTAATTAAAGGCAAAACCCCTCTGCATTGGTTACACACACCTAGAATAGTGAGTATTGTGAAATGTCTGGATTTCAGGTATATTTCTCTTTCTGGAGGTCTCTTTGGTGCATTCTACAGACACTTCTTCTGGTTATCTTCACTTCCTGTTTGGGTGACTACTATTCAACATCATGTAATATATGGAATGAGGTGGTCACTGGAAAAAACTTCCATTGGACTGGCTCTCCCTCCAGTATCCTTTCCTTATGCATCAGGGCACACATAAAGAGTGTCAAGTTTTGGGCACTCCTATCCCCAGACACTTTATATCAGGCTCTCACTACATGCACATCTATATATAATGAGAATTAGTATTTATAGTATTTTACAGTGGTTTTATTTACCAATATACAGTGGGTACGGAAAGTATTCAGACCCCTTTAAATGTTTCACTCTTTGCTTCATTGCAGCCATTTGATAAATTCTAAAAAGTTCATTTTTTCCTCATTAAAGTCCACTCCGCACCCCATCTGGACTGAAAAAAACAGAAATATAGAAATTTTTGCAAATTTATTAAAAAAGAAAAACTGAAATATCACATGGTCATAAGTATTCAGACCCTTTGTTCAGACACTTATATTTAAGTCACATGCTGTCCATTTCCTTGTGATCCTCCTTGAGATGGTTCTACTCCTTCATTGGAGTGAAGCTGTGTTTAATTAAACTGATAGCACTTGATTTGGAAAGGAGCACACCTGTCTATATAAGACCTCACAGCTCACAGTGCATGTCAGACCAAATGAGAATCATGAGCTCAAAGAAACTGCCCAAGGAGCTCAGAGACAGAATTGTAGTAAGACACAGATCTGGCCAAGGTTACAAAAGAATTTCTGCATTACTCAAGGTTCCTAAGAGCACAGTGGCCTCCATAATCCTTAAATGGAAGAAGTTTGGGACCACCAGAAGTCTTCCTAGACCTGCCGTCCAGCAAAACTGAGCAATCATGGGAGAAGAGCCTTGGTGAGAGAGGTAAAGAAGAGCCCCAAGATCACTGTGGCTGAGCTCCAGAGATGCAGTAGGGAGATGGGAGAAAGTTCCACAAAGTCAACTATCACTGCAGCTCTCCACCAGTCGGGCGTTTATGGCAGAGTGGACCAACGGAAGCCTCTCCTCAGTGTAAGACATAAGAAAGCCCGCATAGAGTTTGCTCAAAAACACATGAAGGACTCCCAGACTATGAGAAATAAGATTCTCTGGTCTGATGAGATGAAGATAGAATTTTTTGGTGATAATTCTAAGCGGTATGTGTGGAGAAAACCAGGCACTGCTCATCACTAGCCCAATACAATCCCAACAGTGAAGCATGGTGGTGGCAGCATTATGCTATAGGGGTGTTTTTTAGCTGCAGGGACATGACAACTGGTTGCAATTGAAGGAAACATGAATGCGGCCAAGTACAGAGATATCCTGGATGAAAACCTCTTCCAGAGTGCTCTGAATTTCGGACTTGGCCAAAGGTTCACCTTCCAACAAGACAATGACCCTAAGCACACAGCTAAAATAACAAAGGAGTGGCTTCAGAACAACTCTGTGACCATTCTTGACTGGTCCAGCCAGAGCCCTGACCTAAACCCAATTGAGCATCTCTGGAGAGACCAGAAAATGGCTGTCCACCAACGTTCACCATCCAACCTGACGGAACTGGAGAGGATCTGCAAGGAAGAATGGCAGAGGATCCCCAAATCCAGGTGTGAAAAACTTGTTGCATCATTCCCAAGAAGACTCATGGCTGTATTAGCTCAAAAGGGGGCTTCTACTCAATACTGAGCAAAGGGTCTGAATACTTATGACCATGTGATATTTCAGTTTTTCTTTTTAATAAATTTGCAAAAATTTCTACATTTCTGTTTTTTTCAGTCAAGATGGGGTGCGGAGTGTACTTTAATGAGAAAAAAATTAACTTTTTAGAATTTACCAAATGGCTGCAATGAAACAAAGAGTGAAAAATTTAAAGGGGTCTGAATACTTTCCGTACCCACTGTACATTATGGCTCATTATAGTGCAATTCTCCTAGCATGGGTCTGCAGGCACTAGGACCGAGGAGTAACCACAACATTCCCTATACTACACTATATACCTACACGACAGACTGTGCAAGAAGCGGAGCCGCCATTGCTGACCCCTTTTTGCCTGGCAAAAATCTATTATAACCAGTGCATCATACGACCCACTAAGGTTCGAGGGAATCTCCACAGCGAGAGAATTCATTTCTTAATTTAGAGGTGAACTTCATGCATTTGAGCAATAGATTATAATGCTTAAGTTATCAAACAAGAAAATGGGGCAAAAAATAAGTTTTTCTACCAAGTATCAAATTGAGAATAATATAAAATTTAAATGACGACTAAATGCGCCGATTGTGATTGGAAAATGAAAATTGAGACATTTGCTGATTGCGCCTTTCATTTAAAAATTAAAAGAGAGAAATAAAAAGAAAATAATGGCGCATTTATCAGATGCCACATTACAGAGGTGATCTACCCCAGAAGTAATGGAGATTTACTAGGCAAATATGGGAGAATTCTTCAGGATTTATTCGTGGCTCTCACCAGCTTCCCAATAGCGGATCTCATATTTGCACCAAAGTTTGTTACTTTTTCCATTTTCCGATGTTCTAAGTTCGGCCTCATTCACACGTACAATTTCTTTTTGTGTACGAGAAAATGGGACCGATTATTCTGATCAGACTCTCATCGGACTTTGATCAGAATGTGGTGCAAATGTTGTCCGATTTTTTTGCGCATGGAGAGATTAAAAAAAAAAAAACCCTCTCTCTCCTCCTTCCCCAATCATCAGAGTCAGTGAAAACCGAACTGCGCTCAGACGTCATCCTTGTGCGGTCCGATTTTTTTCACTCACCCATTGACTTGCATGGCCGATTTTTGATCCGATTAGAATCAGACATGTCCAAAATTAGTGTAAAATTATTTTGCAAACTTTGGACTTTCTGGTGAACAAAACACTGATTGTAATAAAGATATAAGATATAGGAAAAGTTTTGCACATTCATCACTCAGACTGCGGCGTTGTGATATGATTGGCACCATCTCTACTTGTCCAGTCTACTTTTATGCCATCTTCATTCTCCATTGTGTCTCAAGGAGGCTTATTTGTCCGACATACAAAGACCAAACGTGTGGCCTCCATTGACTCACATGTGAGCATAGTGGGCATGCTCTGTGACACGCGCAGAGGTCACTGTGCAAGGAGGGGGAGGAAACACTCAAAATGTGTCTGCCATCTCCCTAAAAAATAAAGCTTTTTTTTACATATATTTTTTATTTCTTTACTTATTGAGATGTCAGAGCTCCCGGCACCCTGGTGTATTGCATTATTAGAGATGTAGTGTGCTCTCTAGATCCCCAACAATGCACCAGAACAGAGCTGCTCGCTGCGCAGACACTGAACCAGCAGGGTGTAATTCCAATAATTCACAGTCCGTTCACATAATGCCGACCTGCAGCTACATTGTAGCCTCCCGATCAGACGAGCTGTATACCTTACTGTATACGAGCTCCTAGGGGCGCCCTTATTAATATTAGCATAATCTAATGACCGCCGCTGAAGAAGAGGAAACGCAGTTTTATGGCACAACATTTGACATTTTCTTGTTATCGGTAATCTGATTTTTGCTTCACTGGAGCAGAAGGTCAGACAGGAGGTTCAGTAATAATGCAGAACACACAGTAACCATGGAAAGAAAATTACCAACTGCAAAATAAAGAAAAGAAAATGGAACCGTAATAAGAGCCGCACGAGCGTCATATCAAACTGTCCAGAATGGTTAATGATGGGGCAGAGCGGAGAAACTTACTGACACCTGTGGTCGATCTAAAAGTGTCCAATTCATAGGCAGATTATAATGAGGACAATCTGGGCTACCGCCCAGGGCCCGGGGCTTCGTGGGGCCCATGGTCAGATCGCCCTCATTATAATGTTTCCTCTACTGAGCAGAATCCACTACAAAAGCTGAGACAAATTTAAAGGGGCACACAACCTGAATAAAAATTAAAGTGCAACATCATTTCCAAACAGTATTATTGGGCCTACATCTCCAGGAGGAGCTTTGTAAATACTCGGCTTTGCTGATTTTCTGCTGATATTGACATCTCTTCAAAATCAGGGTCAACATAAATGACTGAAAATGCTAAAAATAAATAATGAATATGTTCACACATCATGTTTTTTTCAGCGTATTTTGATGCGTTTTTTTTCATGCAAATTTTCAACTGCGTTTTACAGTACGAGCAAAGTCTATGAGAAACCAGAAATCTCATGCGCACATCTAGCTTTTTTTTTTTGTTCAGGATTTTGTGCCTTGCATGTTTTTTTGTTTTTTTTTTGCAAAATAGAGCATGTCTTTTTCTTTTCACCCATTGGAAGTAATGGTGGTGAAAAAACGCTTGCAAAAAAAATGCACCAAAAATGCAGGTGTCAGTTTTTTTCAGCGTTTTTTCAGTGGTTTTTGTGCCAAAACCAGAATAAGATTTTTTTTTTTCACTGAAATTTATGCACATGCATATTAGAGACAAAAGGGACAGTGAAAAAAAAGCTGCAAAAACGCACAAAAAAAATAAGCAAAACAGCAAGAAAAATCCTGAACAACCTCCTGGTAAGAGATCAGGTTTTGCTGCAGAAAAAAAAATGCAGAAAAAATCATGATGTGTGAATATAGCCTAAAGCTCTACACCATGATTATCATTGTGTCTACTACTGTTTAGCATAAACTAAGTGAATGATTGATTTACCACCCACGTGACTGATTCAGAAGATAGGACCGCCTCCCTGACTCTAAGTGACCATCTCTCTGCGACAACTGACACCATTTTCCTGCAACTAAGCCGCAAACCGGAGCACAAAGAAGCAGCGGAGTAGGCATTTGGATGGATTCTGGAGTATTTCTAAGCAATCCTTGGGGGCCAGCCAAACTTGTAGCAAATTTTGGATTCTGAAAAAATGTGTTTGGATTTTTGGTTCAATCACACACTAGATTGCCGCTGATCCCTAGAATCAGGGAGTGTAACTTCCAGAGGCACAGATATGGTAAAGAAGAGCTTGTGGGGGAGAAGAGGTTTTTAAATGAAAGAGTTGTCCACTACGTTGAATACATTTAGAAATGGGCCCATGATGGTACTAAAGATGAAAAAAAAAAAAATTAATACATACTCAATAACCAGATCCCTGCTGCTCTCCCATACTGATGCAGGTGTTCCCCATTGATCTCCATTTTATATATGTTAGGACCAACAAAGGCCTATTTGTAATATAAGTAGTGGACAACCCCTTTATGTTTGGATTTTAGGGAGTCGAGACCTAGGTCTGTCTGTGAGCAAGAAAGAAATTGCAGGAAATATGAATGAATGGAGACACTCTTATCTGACAGGTGAGGTGGCTGGCTCCAAGGGGGAGTATATATAGAATAGGAGGGGTTCTGCAGTGTGCTCTGAGGGGGAGTATATATAGAATGGGAGGAGTTCTGCAGTGTGCTCCGAGGGGGAGTATATATAGAATGGGAGGGGTTCTGCAGTGTGCTCTGAGGAGGAGTATATATAGAATGGGAGGAGTTCTGCAGTGTGCTCCGAGGGGGAGTATATATAGAATGGGAGGGGTTCTGCAGTGTGTTCCGAGGGGGAGTATATATAGAATGGGAGGGGTTCTGCAGTGTGCTCTGAGGGGGAGTATATATAGAATGGGAGGAGTTCTGGAGTGTGCTCCAAGGGGGAGTATATATATAGAATGGGAGGAGTTTGGCAGTGTGCTCCGAGGGGGAGTATATATATAGAATGGGAGGAGTTCTGCAGTGTGCTCCAAGGGGGAGTATATATAGAATGGGAGGAGTTCTGCAGTGTGCTTTGAGGGGGAGTATATATATAGAATGGGAGGGGTTCTGTAGTGTGCTCCAAGGGGGAGTATATATAGAATGGGAGGAGTTCTGCAGTGTGCTCTGAGGAGGAGTATATCTAGAATGGGAGGGGTTATGCAGTGTGCTCTGAGGGAGAGTATATATAGAATGGGAGGGGTTCTGCAGCGTGCTCCGAGGGGGAGTATATATAGAATGGGAGGAGTTATGCAGTGTGCTCTGAGGGGGAGTATATATAGAATGGGAGGGGTTCTGCAGTGTGCTCCGAGGGAGAGTATATATAGAATAGCAGGAGTTCTGCAGTGTGCTCTGAGGGGGAGTATATATAGAATGGGAGGAGTTCTGCAGTGTGCTCCGAGGGGGAGTATATATAGAATGGGAGGGGTTCTGCAGTGTGCTCTGAGGAGGAGTATATATAGAATGGGAGGAGTTCTGCAGTGTGCTCCGAGGGGGAGTATATATAGAATGGGAGGGATTCTGCAGTGTGCTCCGAGGGGGAGTATATATAGAATGGGAGGGGTTCTGCAGTGTGCTCTGAGGGGGAGTATATATAGAATGGGATTAGTTCTGGAGTGTGCTCCAAGGGGGAGTATATATATATAGAATGGGAGGAGTTTGGCAGTGTGCTCCGAGGGGGAGTATATATATAGAATGGGAGGAGTTCTGCAGTGTGCTCCAAGGGGGAGTATATATAGAATGGGAGGAGTTCTGCAGTGTGCTTTGAGGGGGAGTATATATATAGAATGGGAGGGGTTCTGTAGTGTGCTCCAAGGGGGAGTATATATAGAATGGGAGGAGTTCTGCAGTGTGCTCTGAGGAGGAGTATATCTAGAATGGGAGGGGTTATGCAGTGTGCTCTGAGGGAGAGTATATATAGAATGGGAGGAGTTATGCAGTGTGCTCTGAGGGGGAGTATATATAGAATGGGAGGGGTTCTGCAGTGTGCTCCGAGGGGGAGTATATATAGAATGGGAGGAGTTATGCAGTGTGCTCTGAGGGGGAGTATATATAGAATGGGAGGGGTTCTGCAGTGTGCTCCGAGGGAGAGTATATATAGAATAGCAGGAGTTCTAAAGTGTGCTCTGAGGGGGGAGTATATATAGAATGGGAGGGGTTCTGCAGTGTGCTCCGAGGGGGAGTATATATAGAATGGGAGGGGTTCTGCAGTGTGCTCTGAGGAGGAGTATATATAGAATGGGAGGAGTTCTGCAGTGTGCTCCGAGGGGGAGTATATATAGAATGGGAGGGGTTCTGCAGTGTGTTCCGAGGGGGAGTATATATAGAATGGGAGGGGTCCTGCAGTGTGCTCTGAGGGGGAGTATATATAGAATGGGAGGAGTTCTGGAGTGTGCTCCAAGGGGGAGTATATATATAGAATGGGAGGAGTTCTGCAGTGTGATTCGAGGGGGAGTATATATATAGAATGGGAGGGGTTCTGTAGTGTGCTCCAAGGGGCAGTATATGTAGAATGGGAGGAGTTCTGCAGTGTGCTCCGAGGGGGAGTATATATAGAATGGGAGGAGTTCTGCAGTGTGCTTTGAGGGGGAGTATATATATAGAATGGGAGGGGTTCTGTAGTGTGCTCCAAGGGGGAGTATATATAGAATGGGAGGAGTTCTGCAGTGTGCTCTGAGGAGGAGTATATCTAGAATGGGAGGGGTTATGCAGTGTGCTCTGAGGGAGAGTATATATAGAATGGGAGGGGTTCTGCAGCATGCTCCGAGGGGGAGTATATATAGAATGGGAGGAGTTATGCAGTGTGCTCTGAGGGGGAGTATATATAGAATGGGAGGGGTTCTGCAGTGTGCTCCGAGGGAGAGTATATATAGAATAGCAGGAGTTCTGCAGTGTGCTCTGAGGGGGAGTATATATAGAATGGGAGGAGTTCTGCAGTGTGCTCCGAGGGGGAGTATATATAGAATGGGAGGGGTTCTGCAGTGTGCTCTGAGGAGGAGTATATATAGAATGGGAGGAGTTCTGCAGTGTGCTCCGAGGGGGAGTATATATAGAATGGGAGGGATTCTGCAGTGTGCTCCAAGGGGGAGTATATATAGAATGGGAGGGGTTCTGCAGTGTGCTCTGAGAGGGAGAATATATAGAATGGGATTAGTTCTGGAGTGTGCTCCAAGGGGGAGTATATATATATAGAATGGGAGGAGTTTGGCAGTGTGCTCCGAGGGGGAGTATATATATAGAATGGGAGGAGTTCTGCAGTTTGCTCCAAGGGGGAGTATATATAGAATGGGAGGAGTTCAGCAGTGTGCTTTGAGGGGGAGTATATATATAGAATGGGAGGGGTTCTGTAGTGTGCTCCAAGGGGGAGTATATATAGAATGGGAGGAGTTCTGCAGTGTGCTCCGAGGGGGAGTATATATAGAATGGGAGGGGTTCTGCAGTGTTCTCTGAGGAGGAGTATATATAGAATGGGAGGAGTTCTGCAGTGTGCTCCGAGGGGGAGTATATATAGAATGGGAGGGGTTCTGCAGTGTGCTCCGAGGGGGAGTATATATAGAATGGGAGGGGTTCTGCAGTGTGCTCTCAGGGGGAGTATATATAGAATGGGATTAGTTCTGGAGTGTGCTCCAAGGGGGAGTATATATATAGAATGGGAGGAGTTTGGCAGTGTGCTCCGAGGGGGAGTATATATAGAAGGGGAGGAGTTCTGCAGTGTGCTTCGAGGGGGAGTATATATATAGAATGGGAGGGGTTCTGTAGTGTGCTCCAAGGGGGAGTATATATATAGAATGGGAGGAGTTCTGCAGTGTGCTCTGAGGAGGAGTATATCTAGAATGGGAGGGGTTATGCAGTGTGCTCTGAGGGAGAGTATATATAGAATGGGAGGAGTTATGCAGTGTGCTCTGAGGGGGAGTATATATAGAATGGGAGGAGATCTGCAGTGTGCTCTGAGGGGGAGTATATATAGAATGGGAGGGGTTCTGCAGTGTGCTCCGAGGGGGAGTATATATAGAATGGCAGGAGTTCTGGAGTGTGCTCCAAGGGGGAGTATATATAGAATGGGAGGAGTTCTGCAGTGTGCTCCGAGGGGGAGTATATATATAGAATGGGAGGGGTTCTGCCGTGTGCTCCGAGGGGGAGTATATATAGAATGGGAGGGGTTCTGCAGTGTGCTCCGAGGGAGAGTATATATAGAATGGCAGGAGTTCTGCAGTGTGCTCCAAGGGGGAGTATATATAGAATGGGAGGGGTTCTGCAGGGTGCTCCAAGGGGGAGTATATATAGAATGGGAGGAGTTCTGCAGTGTGCTCCGAGGGGGAGTATATATATAGAATGGGAGGGGTTCTGCCGTGTGCTCCGAGGGGGAGTATATATAGAATGGGAGGGGTTCTGCAGTGTGCTCCGAGGGAGAGCATATATAGAATGGCAGGAGTTCTGCAGTGTGCTCCAAGGGGGAGTATATATAGAATGGGAGGGGTTCTGCAGGGTGCTCCGAGGGGGAGTATATATAGAATGGGAGGGGTTCTGCAGGGTGCTCCGAGGGGGAGTATATATAGAATGGGAGGGGTTCTGCAGAGTGCTCCGAGGGGGAGTATATATAGAATGGGAGGGGTTCTGCAGTGTGCTCCGAGGGAGAGTATATATAGAATGGCAGGAGTTCTGCAGTGTGCTCCAAGGGGGAGTATATATAGAATGGGAGGGGTTCTGCAGTGTGCTCCGAGGGAGAGTATATATAGAATGGGAGGGGTTCTGCAGTGTGCTCCGAGGGGGAGTATATATATAGAATGGGAGGGGTTCTGCCGTGTGCTCCGAGGGGGAGTATATATAGAATAGGAGGGGTTCTGCAGGGTGCTCCGAGGGGGAGTATATATAGAATGGGAGGGGTTCTGCAGGGTGCTCCGAGGGGGAGTTTATATAGAATGGGAGGGGTTCTGCAGAGTGCTCCGAGGGGGAGTATATATAGAATGGGAGGGGTTCTGCAGTGTGCTCCGAGGGAGAGTATATATAGAATGGGAGGGGTTCTGCAGTGTGCTCCGAGGGAGAGTATATATAGAATGGCAGGAGTTCTGCAGTGTGCTCCAAGGGGGAGTATATATAGAATAGGAGGGGTTCTGCAGGGTGCTCCGAGGGGGAGTATATATAGAATGGGAGGGGTTCTGCAGGGTGCTCCGAGGGGGAGTTTATATAGAATGGGAGGGGTTCTGCAGGGTGCTCTGAGTGGGAGTATATACAGAATGGCAGGAGTTCTGCAGTGTGCTCTGAGGGGGAGTATATATAGAATGGCAGGAGTTCTGCAGTGTGCTCCGAGGGGCAGTATATATATAGAATATGAGGGGTTCTGCAGTGTGCTCCGAGGGGCAGTATATATATATATATATAGAAGGGGAAGGGTTCTGCGGTGTGCTCCGAGGGGAGTATATATATATATATACACAAGAGGAGGGGTTTTGTGGTGGGCTCCAAGTGGCATTATATATATCTAGAAGGGGAGGGGTTCTGCGTTGTGCTCCGAGGGGAGTATATATATACAAGAGGAGGGGTTTTGCGGTGGGCTGCGAGGGGCAGTATATATTTCTAGAAGGGGAGGGGTTCTGCAGTGGGCTCTGAGGGGAGTATATATAGAATGGGAGGAGTTATGCAGTGTGCTCTGAGGGGGAGTATATATAGAATGGGAGGGGTTCTGCAGTGTGCTCCGAGGTGGAGTATATATATAATGGGAGGAGATCTGCAGTGTGCTCCAAGGGGGAGTATATATAGAATGGGAGGAGTTCTGCAGTGTGCTCCGAGGGGGAGTATATATAGAATGGCAGGAGTTCTGCAGTGTGCTCTGAGGAGGAGTATATATAGAATGGGAGGAGTTCTGCAGTGTGCTCTGAGGCGGAGTATATATATAGAATGGGAGGAGATCTGCAGTGTGCTCTGAGGGGGAGTATATATAGAATGGGAGGGGTTCTGCAGTGTGCTCTGAGGGGGAGTATATATAGAATGGGAGGAGTTCTGCAGTGTGCTCCAAGGGGGAGTATATATAGAAAGGGAGGAGTTCTGCAGTGTGCTCCGAGGGGGAGTATATATATAGAATGGGAGGGGTTCTGCCGTCTGCTCTGAGGGGGAGTATATATAGAATGGGAGGGGTTCTGCAGTGTGGTCCAAGGGGGAGCATATATATAGAATGGGAGGGGTTCTGCAGTGTGCTCCGAGGGGGAGTATATATAGAATGGCAGGAGTTCTGCAGTGTGCTCCGAGGGGGAGTATATATATAGAATGGAAGGGGTTCTGCCGTGTGCTCCAAGGGGGAGTATATATAGAATGTGAGGAGTACTGCAGTGTGCTCCGAGGGGGAGTATAAATATAGAATGGGAGGGGTTCGGTAGTGTGCTCCAAGGGGGAGTATATATATAGAATGGCAGGATTTCTGGAGTGTGCTCTGAGGAGGCGTATATATAGAATGGGAGGAGTTCTGCAGTGTGCTCTGAGGGGGAGTAAATATAGAATGGGAGGAGATCTGCAGTGTGCTCTGAGGGGGAGTATATATAGAATGGGAGTGGTTCTGCAGTGTGCTCCGAGGGGGAGTATATATAGAATGGGAGGAGTTCTGCAGTGTGCTCTCAGGGGGAGTATATATAGAATGGGATTAGTTCTGGAGTGTGCTCCAAGGGGGAGTATATATATAGAATGGGAGGAGTTTGGCAGTGTGCTCCGAGGGGGAGTATATATAGAATGGGAGGAGTTCTGCAGTGTGCTTCGAGGGGGAGTATATATATAGAATGGGAGGGGTTCTGTAGTGTGCTCCAAGGGGGAGTATATATATAGAATGGGAGGAGTTCTGCAGTGTGCTCTGAGGAGGAGTATATCTAGAATGGGAGGGGTTATGCAGTGTGCTCTGAGGGAGAGTATATATAGAATGGGAGGAGTTATGCAGTGTGCTCTGAGGGGGAGTATATATAGAATGGGAGGAGATCTGCAGTGTGCTCTGAGGGGGAGTATATATAGAATGGGAGGGGTTCTGCAGTGTGCTCCGAGGGGGAGTACATATAGAATGGCAGGAGTTCTGGAGTGTGCTCCAAGGGGGAGTATATATAGAATGGGAGGAGTTCTGCAGTGTGCTCCGAGGGGGAGTATATATATAGAATGGGAGGGGTTCTGCCGTGTGCTCCGAGGGGGAGTATATATAGAATGGGAGGGGTTCTGCAGTGTGCTCCGAGGGAGAGTATATATAGAATGGCAGGAGTTCTGCAGTGTGCTCCAAGGGGGAGTATATATAGAATGGGAGGTGTTCTGCAGGGTGCTCCAAGGGGGAGTATATATAGAATGGGAGGAGTTCTGCAGTGTGCTCCGAGGGGGAGTATATATATAGAATGGGAGGGGTTCTGCCGTGTGCTCCGAGGGGGAGTATATATAGAATGGGAGGGGTTCTGCAGTGTGCTCCGAGGGAGAGCATATATAGAATGGCAGGAGTTCTGCAGTGTGCTCCAAGGGGGAGTATATATAGAATGGGAGGGGTTCTGCAGGGTGCTCCAAGGGGGAGTATATATAGAATGGGAGGGGTTCTGCAGGGTGCTCCGAGGGGGAGTATATATAGAATGGGAGGGGTTCTGCAGAGTGCTCCGAGGGGGAGTATATATAGAATGGGAGGGGTTCTGCAGTGTGCTCCGAGGGAGAGTATATATAGAATGGCAGGAGTTCTGCAGTGTGCTCCAAGGGGGAGTATATATAGAATGGGAGGGGTTCTGCAGTGTGCTCCGAGGGAGAGTATATATAGAATGGGAGGGGTTCTGCAGTGTGCTCCGAGGGGGAGTATATATAGAATGGGAGGGGTTCTGCAGTGTGCTCCGAGGGGGAGTATATATAGAATGGGTGTTCTGCAGTTTGCTCCAAGGGGGAGTATATATAGAATGGGAGGAGTTCTGCAGTGTGCTCCGAGGGGGAGTATATATATAGAATGGGAGGGGTTCTGCCGTGTGCTCCGAGGGGGAGTATATATAGAATAGGAGGGGTTCTGCAGGGTGCTCCGAGGGGGAGTATATATAGAATGGGAGGGGTTCTGCAGGGTGCTCCGAGGGGGAGTTTATATAGAATGGGAGGGGTTCTGCAGAGTGCTCCGAGGGGGAGTATATATAGAATGGGAGGGGTTCTGCAGTGTGCTCCGAGGGAGAGTATATATAGAATGGGAGGGGTTCTGCAGTGTGCTCCGAGGGAGAGTATATATAGAATGGCAGGAGTTCTGCAGTGTGCTCCAAGGGGGAGTATATATAGAATAGGAGGGGTTCTGCAGGGTGCTCCGAGGGGGAGTATATATAGAATGGGAGGGGTTCTGCAGGGTGCTCCGAGGGGGAGTTTATATAGAATGGGAGGGGTTCTGCAGGGTGCTCTGAGTGGGAGTATATACAGAATGGCAGGAGTTCTGCAGTGTGCTCTGAGGGGGAGTATATATAGAATGGCAGGAGTTCTGCAGTGTGCTCCGAGGGGCAGTATATATATAGAATATGAGGGGTTCTGCAGTGTGCTCCGAGGGGCAGTATATATATATATATAGAAGGGGAAGGGTTCTGCGGTGTGCTCCGAGGGGAGTATATATATATATACACAAGAGGAGGGGTTTTGTGGTGGGCTCCAAGTGGCATTATATATATCTAGAAGGGGAGGGGTTCTGCGTTGTGCTCCGAGGGGAGTATATATATACAAGAGGAGGGGTTTTGCGGTGGGCTGCGAGGGGCAGTATATATTTCTAGAAGGGGAGGGGTTAAGCAGTGGGCTCTGAGGGGAGTATATATAGAATGGGAGGAGTTATGCAGTGTGCTCTGAGGGGGAGTATATATAGAATGGGAGGGGTTCTGCAGTGTGCTCCGAGGTGGAGTATATATATAATGGGAGGAGATCTGCAGTGTGCTCCAAGGGGGAGTATATATAGAATGGGAGGAGTTCTGCAGTGTGCTCCGAGGGGGAGTATATATAGAATGGCAGGAGTTCTGCAGTGTGCTCTGAGGGGGAGTATATATATAGAATGGGAGGAGATCTGCAGTGTGCTCTGAGGGGGAGTATATATAGAATGGGAGGAGATCTGCAGTGTGCTCCAAGGGGGAGTATATATAGAATGGGAGGAGTTCTGCAGTGTGCTCCGAGGGGGAGTATATATAGAATGGCAGGAGTTCTGCAGTGTGCTCTGAGGGGGAGTATATATATAGAATGGGAGGGGTTCTGCAGTGTGCTCCGAGGGAGAGTATATATAGAATGGGAGGGGTTCTGCAGTGTGCTCTGAGGGGGAGTATATATAGAATGGGAGGAGTTCTGCAGTGTGCTCCAAGGGGGAGTATATATAGAAACGGAGGAGTTCTGCAGTGTGCTCCGAGGGGGAGTATATATATAGAATGGGAGGGGTTCTGCCGTCTGCTCTGAGGGGGAGTATATATAGAATGGGAGGGGTTCTGCAGTGTGCTCCAAGGGGGAGCATATATATAGAATGGGAGGGGTTCTGCAGTGTGCTCCGAGGGGGAGTATATATAGAATGGCAGGAGTTCTGCAGTGTGCTCCGAGGGGGAGTATATATATAGAATGGAAGGGGTTCTGCCGTGTGCTCCAAGGGGGAGTATATATAGAATGTGAGGAGTACTGCAGTGTGCTCCGAGGGGGAGTATAAATATAGAATGGGAGGGGTTCGGTAGTGTGCTCCAAGGGGGAGTATATATATAGAATGGCAGGATTTCTGGAGTGTGCTCTGAGGAGGCGTATATATAGAATGGGAGGAGTTCTGCAGTGTGCTCTGAGGGGGAGTAAATATAGAATGGGAGGAGATCTGCAGTGTGCTCTGAGGGGGAGTATATATAGAATGGGAGTGGTTCTGCAGTGTGCTCCGAGGGGGAGTATATATAGAATGGGAGGAGTTCTGCAGTGTGCTCCAAGGGGGAGTATATATAGAATAGGAGGAGTTCTGCAGTGTGCTCAGAGGGGGAGTATATATATAGAATGGGAGGGGTTCTGCCGTGTGCTCCGAGGGGGAGTATATATAGAATGGGAGGGGTTCTGCAGTGTGCTCCGAGGGAGAGTATATATAGAATGGCAGGAGATCTGCAGTTTGCTCCAAGGGGGAGTATATATAGAATGGGAGGGGTTCTGCAGGGGGCTCCAAGGGGGAGTATATATAGAATGGGAGGCGTTCTGCAGGGTGCTCCGAGGGGGAGTATATATAGAATGGGAGGGGTTCTGCAGTGTGCTCCGAGGGGGAGTATATATAGAATGGGAGGGGTTCTGCAGTGTGCTCCAAGGGGGAGTATATATAGAATGGGAGGGGTTCTGCAGTGTGCTCCGAGGGAGAGTATATATAGAATGGCAGGAGTTCTGCAGTGTGCTCCAAGGGGGAGTATATATAGAATGGGAGGGGTTCTGCAGTGTGCTCCGAGGGGGAGTATATATAGAATGGGAGGGGCTCTGCAGTGTGCTCCGAGGGGGAGTATATATAGAATGGGAGGAGTTCTGCAGTTCGCTCCAAGGGGGAGTATATATAGAATGGGAGGAGTTCTGCAGTTTGCTCCGAGGGGGAGTATATATAGAATGGCAGGAGTTCTGCAGTGTGCTCCGAGGGGGAGTATATATAGAATGGGAGGGGTTCTGCAGGGTTCTCCGAGGGGGAGTATATATAGAATGGGAGGGGTTCTGCAGTGTGCTCCGAGGGAGAGTATATATAGAATGGCAGGAGTTCTGCAGTGTGCTCCGAGGGGGAGTATATATAGAATGGGAGGGGTTCTGCAGGGTTCTCCGAGGGGGAGTATATATAGAATGGGAGGGGTTCTGCAGGGTGCTCCGAGGGGGAGTATATATAGAATGGGAGGGGTTCTGCAGGGTGCTCTGAGGGGGAGTATATATAGAATGGCAGGAGTTCTGCAGTGTGCTCCGAGGGGCAGTATATATATAGAATATGAGGGGTTCTGCAGTGTGCTCCGAGGGGCAGTATATATATATATAGAAGGGGAAGGGTTCTGCAGTGTGCTCCGAGGGGAGTATATATATATATACACAAGAGGAGGGGTTTTGCGGTGGGCTCCAAGTGGCAGTATATATATCTAGAAGGGGAGGGGTTCTGCGTTGTGCTCCGAGGGGAGTATATATATATATATACACAAGAGGAGGGGTTTTGCGGTGGGCTGCGAGGGGCAGTATATATATATAGAAGGGGAGGGGTTTTACAGTGGGCTCCGAGGGGCAGTATATATCTAGAAGGGGAGGGGTTCTGCGGTGTCCTCTGAGGGGAGTATATATATATATATATATACAAGAGGAGGGGTTCTGCGGTGTGCTCCGAGGGGAGTATATATATATATATATACAAGAGGAGGGGTTTTGCGGTGAGCTGCGAGGGGCAGTTTGGACACACCTTCTCATTTAAAGATTTTTCTGTATTTTCATGACTATGAAAATTGTACATTCACACTGAAGGCATCAAAACTATGAATTACCACATGTGGAATTATATACTTAACAAAAAAGTGTGAAACAACTGAAAATATGTCTTATATTCTAGGTTCTTCAAAGCAGCCACCTTTTGCTTTGATGACGGCTTTGCACACTCTTGGCATTCTCTTGATGAGCTTCAAGAGGTAGTCACCGGAAATGGTTTTCACTTCACAGGTGTGCCCTGTCAGGTTTAATAAGTGGGATTTCTTGCCTTATAAATGGGGTTGGGACCATCAGTTGTGTTGTGCAGAAGTCTGGTGGATACACAGCTGATAGTCCTACTGAATAGAGTGTTAGCTGCTTTTTTCTTGCCATAATACAAATTCTAAGCAAAGAAAAACGAGTGCCTATCATTACTTTAAGAAATGAAGGTCAGTCAGTGTGAAAAATTGGGAAAACTTTGAAAGTGTCCCCAAGTGCAGTTGCAAAAAACAATCAAGGGCTACAGAGAAACTGGCTCACATGAGGACTGCCACAGGAAAGGAAGACCAAGAGTCACCTCTGCTTCTGAGGATAAGTTTATCCGAGTCACCAGCCTCAGAAATCGCAGGTTAACAGCAGCTCAGATTAGAGACCAGGTCAATGCCACACAGAGTTCTAGCAGCAGACACATCTCTACAACAACTGTTAAGAGGAGACTTTGTGCAGCAGGCCTTCATGGTAAAATAGCTGCTAGGAAACCACAGCTAAGGACAGGCAACAAGCAGAAGAGACTTGTTTGGGCTAAAGAACACAAGGAATGGACATTAGACCAGTGGAAATCTGTGCTTTGGTCTGATGAGTCCAAATTTGAGATCTTTGGTTCCAACCACCGTGTCTTTGTGCGACGCAGAAAAGGTGAACGGATGGACTCTACATGCCTGGTTCCCACCGTGAAGCATGGAGGAGGAGGTGTGATGGTGTGGGGGGGCTTTGCTGGTGACACTGTTGGGGATTTATTTAAAATTGAAGGCATACTGAACCAGCATGGCTACCACAGCATCTTGCAGCGGCATGCTATTCCATCCGGTTTGCGTTTAGTTGGACCATCATTTATTTTTCAACAGGACAATGACCCCAAACACACCTCCAGGCTGTGTAAGGGCTATTTGACCAAGAAGGAGAGTGATGGGGGGCTACGCCAGATGACTTGGCCTCCACAGTCACCAGACCTGAACCCAATCGAGATGGTTTGGGGTGAGCTGGACCGCAGAGTGAAGGCAAAAGGGCCAACAAGTGCTAAGCATCTCTGGGAACTCCTTCAAGATTGTTGGAAGACCATTTCCGGTGACTACCTCTTGAAGCTCATCAAGAGAATGCCAAGAGTGTGCAAAGCAGTCATCAAAGCAAAAGGTGGCTACTTTGAAGAACCTAGAATATAAGACATATTTTCAGTTGTTTCACACTTTTTTGTTAAGTATATAATTCCACATGTGGTAATTCATAGTTTTGATGCCTTCAGTGTGAATGTACAATTTTCAAAGTCATGAAAATACAGAAAAATCTTTAAATGAGAAGGTGTGTCCAAACTTTTGGTCTGTACTGTATATAGAAGGGGAGGGGTTCTGCAGTGGGCTCCGAGGGGCAGTATATATATATATCTAGAAGGGGAGGGGTTAGTAATCTGATGTAAAACAGTGATGTAACGCATATTGTACAAAAAAAAAAAGTATTCAGACATGTGACATTGATTTCTGTGCTTCTTAAAAGCCGACAGAACAGAGCAACACAATGTCACAATGTCACAATGTCAAGGACACACTGGTCTTATCTGAAAAAAAGAGAGGCCTTATTCCCTCGTCAATGGACATCAGAAAACTGTGGCTGAAATTTCTACATATTGTACAAAGTTTCCAACTTCTAAAAGAAAAAACTTGTTAAATATTTCCTAAACATGCCTAAATAAAAATGTAAAAAAAAATAAAAAATAAATAATGAAAATACTTAAAAAAAAAAGAAGAAAAAAACAAGAAGAGTCATGTGCTGCAGTTTTGTGTGAACTTGACTTGCAGAATCTCACCTGTGTCTGTCCCTATATCCGGATTCAGCATCACGTCGTGCATTTATACTTTTATACGACCCCAAATGAAACTCTATAATTTTATTTCAATGTTAAATATTGCCAATAAGATAAGTCCTGCTCCGACATGAGATGCCCTTCCCTGACAGAAGAGGACACTCTGAATAATCTCCCCTCATCCCAGACACAAGGAATTGTTCTAAAACTTCAGCATCTTCTTTTTCTTATATTTCTGCTTCAATGACATCTGCAATTCTAAAATCTCTTTTATGGTTGATTTGAGATAGATTGCATCTGCTCCAAACCAGTGGAAAGAAAACTCCTGTGATTTATCCAGAGCAAAGCATGATGGGTACAATTCTAAATTAAACACAAGAAGAAAATAGAAGGAGATTCAGTAAGTACAGAAACAAATGAATGGACATTATAATCCGACTGACCTGATAAACTCCAGCTCCGATGTAAAAACTGGAAATATAGTGCATAGTAATGGACAGATCCAGGGGAGCAGTATCAAAGAGGGCAGTATTATAGTAGTTATATTCTTGTACATAGGGGCAGTATTATAGTAGTTATATTCTTGTACATAGGGGCAGTATTATAGTAGTTATATTCTTGTACATAGGGGCAGTATTATAGTAGTTATATTCTTGTACATAGGGGCAGTATTATAGTAGTTATATTCTTGTACATAGAGGCAGTATTATAGTAGTTATATTCTTGTACATAGGAGCAGTATTATAGTAGTTATATTCTTGTACATAGGGGTAGTATTATAGTAGTTATATTCTTGTACATAGGAGCAGTATTATAGTAGTTATATTATTGTACATAGTGGGCAGTATTATAGTAGTTATATTCTTGTTCATGGGGAGAAGTATTATAGTAGCTATATTCTTGTATATAGGGGGCAGTATTATAGTAGTTATATTCTTGCACATAGGGGGCAGTATTATAGTAGTTATATTCTTGTTCATGGGGAGAAGTATTATAGTAGCTATATTCTTGTATATAGGGGGCAGTATTATAGTAGTTATATTCTTGTACAGAGGAGCAGTATTATAGTAGTTATATTCTTGTACATAGGGGGCAGTATTATAGCAGTTATATTCTTGTTCATGGGGAGAAGTATTATAGTGCTATATTCTTGTATATAGGGGGCAGTATTATAGTAGTTATATTCTTGCACATAGGGGGCAGTATTATAGTAGTTATATTCTTGTTCATGGGGAGAAGTATTATAGTAGCTATATTCTTGTATATAGGGGGCAGTATTATAGTAGTTATATTCTTGTACAGAGGAGCAGTATTATAGTAGTTATATTCTTGTACATAGGGGGCAGTATTATAGTAGTTATATTCTTGTTCATGGGGAGAAGTATTATAGTAGCTATATTCTTGCACATAGGAGTAGTATTATAGTAGTTATATTCTTGTACATAGGAGCAGTATTATAGTAGTTATATTCTTGTATATAGGGGGCAGTATTATAGTAGTTATATTCTTGCACATAGGGGGCAGTATTATAGTAGTTATATTCTTGTACATAGGAGCAGTATTATAGTAGTTATATTGTTGTACATAGGGGCAGTATTATAGTAGTTATATTCTTGTACATGGGAGCAGTATTACAGTAGTTATATTCTTGTACATAGGGGCAGTATTATAGTAGTTATATTCTTGTACATAGGGGGCAGTATTACAGTAGTTATATTCTTGTACATAGGAGCAGTATTATAGTAGTTATATTCTTGTACATAGGAGCAGTATTATAGTAGTTATATTCTTGTACATAGGAGCAGTATTATAGTAGTTATATTCTTGTACATAGGAGCAGTATTATAGTTGTTATATTCTTGTACATAGGGAGTAGTATTATTGTAGTTATATTCTTGTACATAGGAGCAGTATTATAGTAGTTATATTCTTGTACATAGGAGCAGCATTATAGTAGTTATATTCTTGTACATAGGGGGCAGTATTACAGTAGTTATATTCTTGTACATAGGAGCAGTATTATAGTAGTTATATTCTTGTACATAGGAGCAGCATTATAGTAGTTATATTCTTGTACATAGGGGGCAGTATTATAGTAGTTATATTCTTGTACATAGGGGCAGTATTATAGTTGTTATATTCTTGTACATAGGGGGCAGTATTATAGTTGTTATATTCTTGTACATAGGGGGCAGTATTACAGTAGTTATATTCTTGTACATAGGAGCAGTATTATAGTAGTTATATTCTTGTACATAGGAGCAGTATTATAGTAGTTATATTCTTGTACATAGAAGCAGTATTATAGTAGTTATATTCTTGTACATAGGGGCAGTATTATAGTAGTTATATTCTTGTACATAGGGGCAGTATTATAGTAGTTATATTCTTGTACATAGGGGCAGTATTATAGTAGTTATATTCTTGTACATAGGGGCAGTATTATAGTAGTTATATTCTTGTATATAGGGGGCAGTATTATGGTAGTTATATTCTTGTATATAGGGGCAGTATTATAGTAGTTATATTCTTGTACATAGGGGCAGTATTATAGTAGTTATATTCTTGTACATAGGAGCAGTATTATAGTAGTTATATTCTTGTATATAGGGGGCAGTATTATAGTAGTTATATTCTTGTACATAGGGGCTGTATTATAGTAGTTATATTCTTGTACATAGGAGCAGTATTATAGTAGTTATATTCTTGTACATAGGAGCAGCATTATAGTAGTTATATTCTTGTACATAGGGGCAGTATTATAGTAGTTATATTCTTGTACATAGGGGGCAGTATTATAGTAGTTATATTCTTGTATATAGGGGGCAGTATTATAGCAGTTATATTCTTGTACATAGGAGCAGTATTATAGTAGTTATATTCTTGTACATAGGGGGCAGTATTATAGTAGTTATATTCTTGTACATAGGAGCAGTATTATAGTAGTTATATTCTTGTACATAGGAACAGTATTATAGTAGTTATATTCTTGTACATAGGAGCAGTATTATAGTAGTTATATTCTTATGTATAGGAGCAGTATTATAGTAGTTATATTCTTGTACATAGGGGCAGTATTATAGTAGTTATATCCTTGTGCATAGGAGGCAGTATTATAATGGGTATATTCTTGTACATAGGAGCAGTATTATAGTAGTTATATTCTTGTACATAGGAGCAGCATTATAGTAGTTATATTCTTGTACATAGGAGCAGTATTATAGTAGTTATATTCTTGTACATAGGGGCAGTATTATAGTTGTTATATTCTTGTACATAGGGGCAGTATTATAGTAGTTATATTCTTGTACATAGGAGCAGTATTATAGTAGTTATATTCTTGTACATAGGGGCAGTATTATAGTAGTTATATTCTTGTACATAGGAGCAGTATTATAGTAGTTATATTCTTGTACATAGGAGTAGTATTATAGTAGTTATATTCTTGTACATAGGAGCAGTATTATAGTAGTTATATTCTTGTACATAGGAGCAGTATTATAGTAGTTATATTCTTGTACATAGGGGCTGTATTATAATAGCTGTATTTTATGTACTTGCCATTTGTCATAGTTCGACATACCTTGTGATAAGTCACTGTGAATACCAGCTTTAAAAAATAATTTTGTGATACTCTGTCACATGAAGTTTATCTTATATGTCTTTATGTGATCAGTCAATGGTTTTGCTAGCAAGTTGGATGATTGTTCTTAACAAAATTTGTTAATGGTGGACAGACTTAGTTTCTTAGTTACAGACGACAGGTAAGAATTCATCGGATGTAACGTCTGTCATGGTTATTTTTTAGAATTGCTCTTTCATATTTTCGGAACTGAGACAGTTTGACAACATAGCTAAGAACATAAAGCCTGTGCGCCCCTACACGCGTGTCTCCCAGAAGATCATTTGAGAAGGAATCTAATTCTCCTTTATCCAGCTAATAACTTTACGTCAGGCCAAAGAACTTTCCTTCCTTCTTGATTAGTTTTTGGCCAGTTAATTTCTGCAGTCTTTCACATGGCACTAATCAGGAATTAAGAGCTAACATCGGCTTTGCGGGGACAGATTCCTTCATGAATGGGTTAGAGGAGATTTTCAGAATAGGCAATTCTCTGCCCTGTCTGATTATCCTCCGACAAGCTCATAATCCCCAGAACTGGTATTTAGGAAGTCAAGCAGCGAAATAAACAACAATGATTATAATCAACTCTTCTTTCATATTAAGGGCATGGAATGAGGAAATGTTGCATTTTTCCATCTGCTTATTGTTTTACTATGGAAATGTCAGGTTGGGGGGAATTCTATTATAGGAGGGGATTTTCTTACATCCAATATCCTACCTTGTCCCTTTCTACTGTCCCAAATTCTCATCATTTCAGTAGTATTGCTGAAGATTGATATTAGCATTGATAAAATGTATCACAATAATGTATCAGAAAACCATTACAGACCTTTATAAGTGACTGCAATTTAATGGGATAGAAAAGGTCACTGGAAGGGAAATCTGCTTACGTCTTGACCCCATCGACGTCTGTCTACACATCAGGATAGGAAATTAGCTTCTCCCGAAGGAAGAAACTATCTCTCGACTGCCTCCCTAATTAAAGTGTGCAATAGGCCAGACTCCACAGTATAAACTATGAACACAGCCTAGCAAGGGATATCGCCCCTTTAAGAATCGCACCTTTAATGTAATAATCGCTGCCTCCATTCTGCACAATATTACGATTAATCAAATATGCTAATTAGGGTGCTTGGTGTACACCAGTTGTGGCCAAATAGCTTCCTGCACCGTTACACCAGCTGGTTTCGCATGCCCCGTCCACCTCATTGCATGACCCGCCTCCCTCACTGTATGCCCCGCCTCCCTCACTGGTGATTGACGGCGTAGGCTTTTCAGAGCTTTCTCTGCAGACAAGGCTCAACAGCGAAACCAGTCACCAGTGAGGGAGGCCGACATGCAAAACCAGTGGGTGTAGTGTTCCTTTAAGTCTCTTGGCCACAACCGGTGTGCACCAAGCACCCTAATTAGCATATTTATTTAAACTTCAAGTTTCTAAAGAACCTGGAGGTTTGTGATGAAGCCTGATGTCTCTCTTTAAAGGGATTTTGTCCCCAGGTTTTTGCCACCTAATCAGAGAGCATCATAATGTCGGGGCAGAGATCCTGATTCTAATGATTTGTCACGTACTGTGCTGCACAGTTTTATCAGCAGGAGATTATTACTAGAGGACTAGTTATCTTGCTGTCAGATAGTCAGGCATATTAATGAGTTCGGTATAACCCGCCCGCACCACTGATTGGCAGCTTCCTGCCTATGCACAGTGCACACAGAAGCTGTCAATTAGTGGGTTGGGTGGGATTTTACAAAACTTAGCATTCAGAGAACTGCTAGATCTGCAACAGTTAAATTAGAGATTTTATCAAAACTACAGTAAGCAGCTCAGTAAGTGACACATCGCAGAAATCAGGGTCTCTGCCTCTACGTTATGGAAACATCTTGTGACAGATTCCCTTTAAAGTGAGTAGATAAGTGTGGAATCTTATTGCTAATGCTCCAAAATACAAATGATATTGTTGTTTTTGTTTTTTTTTTAAAAGAAACTATGTATCATGTGCTCCCTGTTGGAAGTGGCTCCCTCTAAGTCAATGTCTGACCCATCATGGAGCCTTGTAACGAGGCCAAAGATATCGTCAAGAAAGAAATACTGCCCCCTATGTACAAGAAACCTACAGACAGCTTTGTCCACGTTGGACATTGGCTTATAGGAGCTCACTCCTTTCGGTGACACTTGCAAGATACATTATTTCTTCTAGAGAGGCTAATTTATTAATAATAATAATAATAATTTGCATACTTAGACTCTCTGTAAGGGGTGCACGCGTGCTGGGGTGTGCACGCGTCTTCTTGTGCAAAGTGGCTTCGGAGAGAAGTGGCAGTTATTTCAGAGGCAGTTAGTCAGGGCAGGAGTCAGGTAACCCACACTTTGACCACTTAGTCTCTTTTAACTATGTTTCTGTTAGCTCTCACTTTTTCCTCTATAGTCCTCCACTTTCTAATAACCCTTCAAATCCCTACACCTAGTAAGAAACTCTTCATCTCTCCCTCCATCCTCCCCATTCATCTCACCTCCTCCTCCAAATTATTCCTCAGCATTCAATCCTGGATCTCCAAACACAGACAGCCACCTCATGCTCTCTCCTGCTCCCACCTGCTAACACTTTCTCTGCTCCTCCTCACTGCTGGAGATATCTCTCCAAATCCTGGTCCTCCTCGCCATATCCCCACACTCACTTCTACCTCCTATCCACGACCTTCCTCAAACTGTCGCAACCCTTCTAACCTCATACCCATCCAACTAATACCCACCTCCTCAGCTATACTAACAGGAGCTCTATGGAACGCTCGCTCTGTCTGCAACAAACTTTCCTTCATCCACGATCTTTTCATTACAAACAAACTCTCCTTCCTCGCCATCACTGAAACCTGGCTCACCCCCTCTGACACAGCCTCCCCAGCTGCCCTTTCATATGGCGGATTCCACCTTTCCCACACCCCCCGCCCCAATGGCAAACATGGTGGAGGCGTAGGTTTCCTCCTATCAGAACTCTGCGCTTTCACCAAAATCCCACTGCCACCCTCCGTTACACTCCCCTCTTTTGAGGTGCACTGTGTGCGCATCTATTCCCCCTCCAACCTCCAACTGGCCGTCGTTTACCGACCCCCAGGGCAAGCCACCACCTTCTTAGACCATTTCACTACCTGGCTGCTTCACTTCCTTTCCACTGACATCCCCACTATCATAATGGGTGACTTCAACATCCCCATTGACACTCCCCACTCGTCTGTCTCTAAGCTCCTATCCCTCACCTCCTCCTTTGGACTCACTCAATGGTCTTCCACACCCACCCACAAAGATGGCCACACACTGGACCTCATCTTCACCCGCCTCTGTTCCCTATCTAACCTCTCTAACTCACCACTCCCTCTCTCTGACCATAACCTCCTCACATTCTCTACCCTCTCCTCTCTGGGTGCACAATCCCCACTCCACAAACTCACACACCCTCGCAGAAATCTCAAACACCTTGACCTACACTCTCTCTCTGAATCCCTCCTTCCTCTCACAGACATAAATTCCTTGCACGATGCAGACGTTGCTGCTGCTTCATATAACACCACAATAGCTGCAGCTCTAGACTCAATCGCCCCTCTCACACACACCACACCTCGCACATTCAACAGGCAACCCTGGCACACTAAACTTACCAAAGAACTGCGCCGGGCCTCCAGGGTTGCGGAGCGGAGATGGAAAAGGTCTCACTCCATCGAGCACTTCATCGCATTCAAGCAATCCCTCACTAATTTCAAGTCCGCACTCACTACAGCAAAACAAACCTACTTCTCATCTCTCATATCCTCCCTATCTCACAACCCTAAACAGCTATTTAACACTTTCAACTCTCTCCTTCGTCCCCCAGCACCTCCTCCCTCTTCTCTCATCTCAGCCGACGACTTTGCCTCATTCTTCAAACAGAAGATTGACACCATCAGACAAAACTTTGGCCTAAAGTCCACACAACCCCTCCTCACATCTACTCAACCATCCTCCTCCAAACCCCACTTCTCCACCATTACAGAAGGTCAAGTCTCCTCTTTACTCTCCAAATCACACCTCACCACCTGCGAACTTGACCCAATCCCATCCCACCTCATCACTAACCTCACCTCAGTCTTCATCCCAACCCTAACCCACCTCTTCAATCTATCACTAACAACCGGAGTCTTCCCCTCATGTTTCAAACATGCCGCAATCACACCCATCCTCAAAAAGCCCTCCCTTGACCCTTCCTCTCTGACCAGCTACCGCCCCATATCACTCCTCCCCTTTGCCTCAAAACTTCTAGAACAACATGTCCACCTTGAACTGTCCTCCCACCTCTCCTCCTGCTCCCTCTTCGACCGTCTACAATCTGGCTTCCGACCGCATCACTCGACTGAAACTGCCCTGACCAAAGTCACCAACGACCTACTAAATGCCAAATCCAAGCGACACTACTCCATCCTCCTCCTTCTGGACCTGTCATCTGCCTTTGACACAGTGGACCATTCCCTCTTACTCCAGATTCTCTCATCTCTTGGCATCACGGACTTGGCTCTATCTTGGATCTCCTCATACTTAACAGACAGGACATTCAGCGTCTCCCACTCACGCACCACCTCCTCATCTCGCCCCCTATCTGTCGGTGTCCCCCAAGGTTCAGTTCTAGGACCCCTGCTCTTCTCCATCTACACCTTCGGCCTGGGACAGCTCATAGAGTCTCACGGCTTTCAGTATCACCTCTATGCTGATGACACACAGATCTACCTCTCTGGACCCGATATCTCCTCCCTACTAACCAGAATCCCACAATGTCTGTCCGCCATCTCATCCTTCTTCTCCGACAGGTTTCTAAAACTCAACATGGATAAAACAGAGTTCATCATCTTTCCACCCTCTCATTCACATCCCCCATCCGACCTATCCATCAACGTCAATGGCTGTTCACTCTCCCCAGTCCCACAAGCTCGCTGCCTTGGGGTAACCCTGGACTCTGATCTCTCCTTCAAGCCACATATCCAAGCCCTTTCCACCTCCTGCCGACTCCAACTCAAAAACATCTCCCGGATCCGTGCATTCCTCAGCAAAGACTCTGCAAAACCACTAGTGCATGCCCTCATCATATCCCGCCTCGACTACTGCAACCTCCTGCTCCGTGGCATCCCTTCCAACACTCTTGCACCTCTCCAATCTATCCTAAACTCTGCTGCTCGACTAATCCACCTGTCCCCCCGCTATTCCCCGGCCTCTCCTCTCTGTCAATCCCTTCACTGGCTCCCTATTGCCCAGAGAATTCAGTTCAAAACTCTAACCATGGCATACAAAGCCATCCACAACCTGTCTCCCCCATACATCTGTGACCTAGTCTCCCGGTACTTACCTGCACGCAACCTCCGATCCTCACAAGATCTCCTGCTCTACTCCCCTCTTATCTCCTCCTCCCACACTCGTATACAAGATTTCTCCCGTGCTTCCCCCCTACTCTGGAACTCTCTACCCCAACATATCAGACTCTCGCCGACCGTGGAAACCTTCAAAAGGAACCTGAAGACCCACCTCTTCCGACAAGCCTACAACCTGCAGTAACCACCGCTCCACCATACCGCTGCACGACCAGCTCTACCCTCACCTACTGTATCCTCACCCATCCCTCGTAGACTGTGAGCCCTCGCGGGCAGGGTCCTCGCTCCTCCTGTACCAGTCGCTGACTCGTTTTGTTAAGATTATGTAAATGCTTTTGTTATGTATATCCCTATCACATGTAAAGCGCCATGGAATAAATGGCGCTATAATAATAAATAATAATAATAATAATACTTTTTCCCATGGAGCATTGCTGATATTCTTGTTGAGAGCCAGTGCCCCCAAAGCTGTCCATGCACTAAAATCTTCAGTAGAGGTAGAATACGCGTGATGGGGACACCACATTTGTATTCTTCACAGGCATAGTCCCTACAACGTAGTTATTTTTTTGCATTTTTTTTTTTTTATGATAACTTTTTTTTATTATTTTTATTTTATTATTTTTTAATAAATCGGCTGGATGAACAGAGCTGAACTCTCTCTCCTTCTCGAGTCTGTGCTTGCCAGCCTGCAGATATTCCTGATAGCATCTGCCCTCTTATCTCTCCGCAATCTCTCCTGGCAAGTAAATCAAAAATCTGAGACAGAATTATTGTGATTAAGATGTCAAGCCGAGAGCTTTTACATCTCTAAACAGGTAATGCGTAAGAAAAGGGCGATTTTTCCGAAGACATTACCAGGAAAATTTCCATTTTTATTATTACTAACAGACAATTGTTGCAGCTGTAAATTCCTCAGAAAAGCCGAGCGAGATCTAATCAGCGAGGGGAGAAAACATCGGCTTTACGGATGATGATGATGATGATGATATGACAGCGGTGCTTACACTGTCATCTGCAGATATAAAGCTTCTGCTGTCTGTGCATCGATCACATCCTCGGCTTCAGATTCTCATTACCGGATTTCTTTGTGTTACTGCGTTTCTCATGACTTTGGAGTTCTGCATTGGAGATCATTTCTCGCCATGGGGGGAGAGCTCCGCTCTGGAGGGGTTTAGTCTTTTATTGACTAATGTCCCTTCTGCAAATTTTGAATACTGTTCTTTTCTACTTTTTTATTATTTTAGATAATTTTTTTTTTAGAGGAGTCATAATAATTTTGTCAACGTTTTTATAACCATTTCTACCCAATGTGTGAAATATCAGCCGTGCCCGAGACCATAAGGCATAGCGACTGTGCCATACTCTTAGTGTATGTTCCCTGTGCCTCTCTCTTTGGCACATAGTGAATTATTTAGACATACACACATACTAGTGATGATAAGAGTTCAATCTCACCCCATATTTGTATGCACAGCTACAATGCTCAGTACTGTGGCATAATCTCTTCCAAACTGCTGCTTTCTTGTAATTGTTTGCTCTCACACTTGTGCTATATTCACAGCTATGCTGTTCAGTACAGCTGTATAGTTGTATAGTGTTCCCCATGCTTCTGCTTTATAGTACGTGTTTTATCTCACCCATGTTGGATTCACAGCTACACTGCACAGTACTGCTATATTATGGCCTCCATACTGCAGATTTCTAGCAAGTGTTTTTCTTAACCAGTGTTAGATTCACTATTAAGTACTGCTAAATAATGACCTCCATTTGCTTGTTCTTGCTTCTATTCAATGTTTTATCTCACTTCAGTGCTGGATTCACAGCTACACTGCTCAGAACAGCTGTTTAATATCCTCCATGTCACTGCCGCTTCTGAGCATGTTCTGCACAGAGACAGGAGAGCAGGAATCCTTTATGTCTGTGAGTGCTGTGTATGGGAGACATCAAAACAGCTTGTCTACATGCACTAGCTCAGAGACAACTAAAATTACAGATAGAGCCTGCAAAGGAAAAGCTGGTGGAAAATGCAGGATACAGGTCATTTAATGGCCAGAGATAGTGTTATTCTTCATGTACAAAAATAACAGCTGATTCTAAAACGTCATCTAAAATCACAGATACATTTTACATTTCGTTGTATGGCAGGATTGGAGGTATCCAAGTCCAATCCATGGAAATATGGCTGTAAACTGTGGATCCCTTTATATAACGGAGTTTCATAGCTGTATTAAAGGGGTCCCCCATCTACAATACCTTCACATTCCACACAATGATAAATAAGTGATCTGTGGGTGTTTATCAAATGGGACCCCCCCACTGATCATCAGAATGGAGGTCCTGTGTCCTCTGTGTGATTGGAGCAATGGTACGAATGGAAGACCACCATTCTATTGACTGTGTATTGGAGCAGTGATTACACATGCCCAACCCCATAGAAGTGAATGTAGTGGAAGTTATGCTCCATTGTTTCTCCTTTTATACTTACCCTTGGGTTCGGGTGGTCGGACCCCCACTGAACATATATATTTATCACCTATCCTGTTGATAAATATTGTTAGGGGACTTTGCCATTAATGAATCTCCATCAATGTTCCTGAATTCCAGTTGGCACAGCCCCAATAAATCAAGTTTTCAAGATTCCCTTAGTATTGGACAGCTGGGAGAACATGTAGCAATTTCTGACGCCTTGATAATAATTCCAGCACTGATACAATAATAAGGAAATCCTGAAAACATGATGTGTTGGGGGCCGGGAGGACTGGAGTTTGGGAAATCACTGCTCTACATTGACCACTTATATCACTGTGTTACGCTCGTGGTTGTGGAACCACTGTGCCACGGTCCGGGGAGATCCTGGGGGGCGTAAGTGAGCGAACACCTGGTTCTTCACTAGAGCCCCTGATGGTGGAGTTAGACTTGAGCCTAGGTGGACACCAGGTACTAGTCCAGGACAGACCCCGGTGCCGCGGCAGTTGACCCCCAAATAGGCAGGGAAGCAGGTGCAGCCAGGAACTAGTTAACAAGAGGACTTGCGGCTGGTAGACAGAACAGATTCAGGATCAGGACCGCATGACTGGTAGACAGAACAGGTACTGGATTGGAAAGGGACAAGATAAGTTCAGGAACGCAGGAAGGACTCGAGTACAGCACAGGTGCAGGTTCAGACTGGACTGGTGAGGGTAGGGGTACAGGTGCGGACAAGACAGATCAGGTTCTGGACTTGGTAGAGACAGGACCGGCTCAGGAACAGGTTACAGGAAGACAGACAGGATCAGATTCAGACAGGGCAGGCAGGACACACAGGATCAGGTTCAAGGAGTACAGGTACAGGGACCTTACAACTAGTTAGCAGGAAACACACTGATTACTAAAGTTGCCAATAGGGGAAGGTGCCTTAAAAAGCAGACATCTCCCAGCTACTGGCTGGGGATGTTTTCAGAAGCAGAAGGGATAAAGCAGGGAAAGGTCCGAACGCGAGACATGGGAGGCTACTCCACAACCACCGACTTCATCAAGGCCGTTATAGACAATTTGCATGCTCGCTACATGAACTAGACGGATCAGGTTCTGGACTTGGTAGAGACAGGACCGGCTCAGGAACAGGTTACAGGAAGACAGACAGGATCAGATTCAGTCAGGGCAGACAGGACACACAGGATCACGTTCAGGGAGCACAGGTACAGGGATCTTACAACTAGTTAGCAGGAAACACACTGATTACTAAAGTTGCCAATAGGGGAAGGTGCCTTAAATATCAGTCATCTCCCAGCTATTGGCTGGGGATGTTTTCAGAAGCATGGGTGTTGCCCCTTTAAGAGATAAGGAGCACATGCTTGCCCTAAGCACACTCCCAGGAGACCTGCGTGCCATGCACAGGTCCTGGGAGGAAACAGATTCTGAGGGAGAGCAGGCGAATAAGTGAAAATGCCGGCGTCCCTGCTGGTAGGAGGAAGGGGACTCGTGCAGGGACGCCGACACTGTCCTAACACACTGTATATGGGAGTCAGTCCTACAAAGTAAAAGACCTTGGTTGTGACGGCAATTTTTAGGAGCTCTAAAGCTAAATCATTGACCAGTGAGAATGGAGACTTGTCCACCACCACCCCCCCGCACCTTTGGGGTTTTGCAGCAAGATAAATACTGATTTGGTTTGATATATTTCATTACATGAACCGTCTTCTGTTCTCCATAGTCTGTAAGGAGGAGATTGTCAAAAAAAGGAGTCAGAAGTCAGAGAATTTTACATTATTCCATATCTTGTCACGGAGATAAGATTGTGCATTAAAAGATATTTCAGCCTATGGAATTACAATATCCCGGCGCTATCAAGATGACAAGCGCCTTGTGAAATCGAGATGGATGTTCTATGATGCATTGTACATAATCCAGATCTGGAAAATGCTCTGAGAGTAAATATTTACAATCTAAGGTGTTTATCTGCTAAATTCATGGAGGTTTCAGCGGTTGCATATACTGATAAGAGAAAGCAAGGAATCAAACCTGGCGGCCCACGCATTCCGCACAAAATGTTTAGTATGTGCTAGAAAAAGCAGGAACTGCTACTTATCACAGGAGACATTAATTCCTATGTGTAATAAAGTTTACATAACAGGGATGTAGTTACTTCATATTGTATATTGCAAAATTGCTACTCTCAGCGCAGCCAGATACTTGTATGTTGCAACAGTCACCGGCTGGAGATCAGCATGGCATGGTGACATAGGGTGAGGCTATTGTGTGCATCTTTGAAGGTCCCTGATACATTGAGATTTATCAATCTAATAGTGCAAGAATAATGGCACAGTTTGCCCCAAAATTGTCTTAATCATGGGTTTTATACAGAGATGAGCGGATCAGGCAAAATTCGAATTTGCATGTTCATGCGTTTTTTTCCCGGGAAATTAAATTTGCTGAGACGTTATTCTCTAACAAATGTAATGTTCCTTATTATGATCTGGGGTCTCTACAAAGCCAAGAGCATAATAAATGTTATATGTAAAAAATAAAAAAATCCTTATACTCAGCACTCACCTCTCCGGCCGCTCCGCTCCTCACCGTCACTAGTCCGGTCCTTGTCCCGTCTTCGGTTTGGCGTCGGCGGTGCTGAACTCCACGGGCCCTCGGTCACTACACCGAAGCTGCCATGTTTGCTAAGCCAAGGAGGGCTTTGCTCATGCATCTGCAATGATCATGCTGTGATGTCATGGGCCGCGATTTTTGTGGGTGCATGAGCAGAGCCGTCCTTAGCAAACCCAGAAGCCTCGGGGGAGATTTCAGCACCGCTGACATCAATCGGAAGATGTATCGAGAACCAGACAGGCGGCGGTGAGGATCGGAAGGGCCGGAGAGTATAATTTTCTTGTATTTTGAAACATTTTGATGTCATTTTATAGTTTACAAAAATGCCACCAGCGACCATCATGTTGCTGAATCCGCACATAAGCAAATTACAAATAAATTGCATTTTGGAGAATGTAGATTTTTGTAAAATTTGATTAGAATTCAATTTCATTTTCTCATTTGTATTTTGACACTTTCTGCGCCTTTTCTGACAAGGGATCATAGTTTATTGGAAAAGGGGAATGGCCGAGTAGTTCAACACCATGCGCCAAAAAACTGTGCCAAAAATTGTGGTGTAAATTTCTGGTACAGACTAAGTTTAATAATAGGTGATGTAAACTTAGTGTCCAATTCACTAAGACTGAGGTTTTGCCGGCCAACCTTGATCCAGCGTTTGTTGGAATAAGATGTGTAAAATTGATTGAGAGGCTTCTGCTAATGAGTTTGGTGACGCTGATCTCCGGCGCCATTCACCGGCAGGAGAACATTGCAGCCGTATCTTACCCCACTTTTGTAACTTATATTCTGATTGATTTGCTGGACCGCACCCCATCGTGCTAAATTCAGTTTTTGAAAATGTTGCAAGAGTTTTGTAAAAATATAGACATTTCTTACAGTTTTATCGCCAGACTTCTGAAGAAAATTAATGAACTGAGACAAGAAGGTCTAAACATGTGGCAGATTTATCAGAGTATCAAGCACAATGATATATCTTTAGAAGACTGTTTAGTATCAGTTTGCATCATCTTAAAAAGTAGAGTTGAATCTGTTATTCATAGTGCCTGGGAAGGAGAAGTAGTATTTAGGAAATTTTCTTCACTTCCATGGATCATGATCCTGCATCAGACAATGCACCAAGTCTAACCCAATGACGTACGATTCATTATTGTACGTCCGTCTTATTGATGGGCATTTTGGAGTAAGACGCGCTGAAATCATTAAGAGGTGCATAGGATTTAATAAATTTGTTGCATCATCTCAGCGGCACGTTTCTCCATGGGACTCACCAGAAATGGTAACTTATCTGGGGTAAAAAACACCTCAACTATTGATGAATCTGACGGGCTGGCATAGTCACACCTCACCCCGGCTCCACTTCAGCTTCGACCATTTTGGCAGACTTTCCCAAAACTGACGTAAAAAAATGACCCCTACGCACGTTTCATCATATTGACTTCCTCAGGGGGCGTGATGACACCTGAGGAAGTCAATATGATGAAACGTGCGTAGGGGTAGAGGGACGCTGCACAATACGTTTGCCTGCTACATCAGCTGCTCTCAGGTATGTTTACCAATCTTTACATTATCCTTCTGCATCTGCACTGTTAGGGTCTGAACTCACAGGTCGCAGTTTAGCACTATAGGCAGCATAATAACAAATTTCTATCAAATATAGTAAGATAAGGCATCTGTATGCAATGATCGATCCCTCACAGTATGGAGGTGTTTTTTACCTTGTTTTTCATTATCTGTGTATTTTAATCAATAAAAATTACATGTTTGCTGAATGAATTTGGCCTCTGACTAATTTTATCAGATTAGGACCGAATTAATTGATGTTTATAGCCCAGGCCAATGTATCCGTTTTGGTTTTACTATGAAAAGAAATAATTAAGTGTCAGAAACTCTTTAATTATTTGAACCGTGCAGAGATTAGTAGATTCCAGCCTTCTTATAACTGGCTCCTTTCTCTTCTTGTCTTGTGTTTTTTTTTCATTCTGACACTACATTATTGTGCTTTACTTTTTATCTTTTAAGTTTACGTAGTTTATTGGCATTAAAGTGTAACAAGCGTTTCAGGTCAATAAGTGCAGCATGTGCAAAAAGGGTCAAAACCCAAGGAAAACAGACGACCTCGGATAACCAAAGAGTCAACTGGAAAATTGTTGTCAGTTTTAGTATAAAAACCCCAAATAATTGACTCAAACTATGGATTGAGCAGATCACCCCGGACAAGTGACAAAATGGGATCAAATTAGATGGTGGAATTAGGTGTCTCAAAATGTTAATGATTAGTTAAAGGCCATTTTGTGCCAACATCCGGGCCAAAGAGGCAACAAGGAAAAGGCTAATGGAAGTCAATCACATAAAATACCCGTTGGCTGAGCATGCACGTATGAGCATGCATACTCTGATGTGGAGGGTAAAATAGGCCATTGCAAAACAACTCCATCGCAGCTTACAACCCACAGGAATAGAAGATTGGACATGTTGAGATCCAACATGCCCAGTGCTTGTCCATGGAGCACAATGAACTTCTATTAACTCGTGTTCCCAAAATAGTTTTGAGTTTTTCCATTATTGTGCTTTGGTTAGGAATGTAGGATGTTTTCTGCGGAATCCTCTGCAATGTTTCGCATACACTATGCTTCAGAAAAGCAAGCCGTGAGACGAACTTTCTTTTGTGACCTCTGTATAGTATTGGATTCAGTCATCTGTAGTGGCCTGTGCAGCCGAGCAAATCTCAGGGCAGCGAGATGGTCATATCGAGGATCCGGACGGGAAAACACCATACAGTATTTATTTTGTTACAACAGAAAAAAAAAAGTATTGGCCATATTGAATCTGAACATGCCCAATACTTATTTCTCCATCATGTGCTGTCGGCAGAGATTTGGACGCCCGACGCACTTTAGAAAGTTGGCCAGACTTGCTGAAATTCAAGCTGAGGGATGATGTGACTTGATTTTTTGTGGACTTTTTTCTAAACTGAACCATTTAACCTGTCTATTAAGAATCCAAGATAGGGAGATGCCAAACAGAATAAAAATCAATTGAGCTAACAGCGAGAGTGGAGGCCGCCTCGGCTTCGAGTGTCACTCTCACTCCACAAATTGCTCAACAAGTCAGGATTTCTGTGACATAGGGTATAGATTTTCTTGGAGTAAATAGCCTTGAAATGCAGCGGTTATGGTGTTGGCTTAGCGATTTACTCATCTTTAAAGCCATCTCTTAAATAAGTAATTCAGTAATAGCAGATCCGGCTATGAATAGAGCCGCGTCTTTCTCGCATTACCGTTGCCTAAAAACTGTCATCAAGGCCATTAAACGACACAAGAGACTGGAAAGCCTGTAGTAACCAAATAAATACTGTATGGTGTTTTCCCGTCCGGATCCTCGATGTGACAATCTCGCTGCCCTGAGATTTGCTCGGTTGCAGCGTTCGCTACAGATGACTGAATCTAATACTAGGATAGAGGTCACAAAGGAAGAAGATTCAGCTCCCGGCCTCCTTCTATGACGCATGCGAAACATTGCGGACAATGATCCAGAAATTCTAACATTTCGCTACGGGTTTTAACGTCCGGTATTCCTGGCCAACCCGAAATGATGGAAAAAGTCAAACTCTTTTGGGAATATGAGTTTATGGAAGAGCTCCTCTCTTCTGGATCCTTACCTCTTTTCCAAAATGGAGAGCAGTTACTACGAGGATTTTTTGCTCCGGAGGAACTAAACTGTACAACACTCTGGGGGGCGCTGCAGCCATACCAAACACTATAGAATCCCACACACATTAGAGAGGACATCAAATGATTGCTCTTCACAGACAACATTGACCAATATTGTATGTTGCTTTTGCCACTGATGCAGCCAGTGCTGCAAAGTCTGAAAAAACATCCAATAGGTCCAATTGGTATTTTGCACTATTACTAACGTTAATCAGTTGGTCGAAACAACCAGACGGTGATCGTTCTTTTACGGTTCAATTTGGCCATTTTGTTAAATTTTAATCATTTATGTGCGGGCTCTCGTGCTGTCAGGTGTGCACACAATTCACAGCTGATCGCTGGAGGCGCTAGTGGGGGAATATTTTGTAATTTCCATTTATCTTAGAACTTCAGGGGTCCTTGGCTTTGGAAGGATTGCTACTTGGTTGAAGTTTTCTTTGACAATAAAAGTCTTTTTGTGAAAGAAACTTACCAAATAGCAATTCTTCTTTTTGTCAAGGAAACCTTAGACTAAGTAGCGATTCTTCAAAGTAAAGAACCTCTGAAGTTCTAAGATAAACCGAGTGTGATCTCCAGAAGAAGATCCCATGATCAAGGAATCTTTGGATAAATTAACAAACGTTAAGAAGAGTTCCTTACAAGTCATCCATGGACCTTTATTGTCTTCCATCATCCGGCCTGATGACGCATCACTACTGAACCATCGGCAGAAAGTTTCCTGCCTGCTGGTTCTAGTTGTAGAGCGTCCATAGATTTACTAGATAATGACTAATAGTGTTGTGACTTTGTTGCACATCCCGCTTAGGTAAATGCATTACATACTTCATGATGTTCCACAGATTGATTATAGACACTTTGAATCATCCTTAAATGGTCATGAAACGTTCTAGAAACAGTTACAATGTAGGGAGGACTCAGGGAGAAGATCCTGTTAGAATCGCTCCGTTTTCTTCACAATCCCGTCTTCACCATTGACTATAATAAGTTCTAAGCAAACGATATGTGTTTCTTTAGCAGAATCTAAGCTATTCTAGACCGTGAATAAACACGGAGGTCAATGGATATGTGTGACGTGAATATCAGGAGCTTTCCTGGCGCATATGTCAAACGTAAACTGCAAACACAATGTGGATGCGGAAGGAATAAAGAAGAATGGAAAAATGCAGGAAATAGAACAAAAGGAAGAGGCGGGGCACACATCTAAGACCCGCCCCCGAGGATCTACACATTCAATATACAGAAACAAAAGCAAAGTGGAAAATATATTTTAATTGACATACACCTGCTAGCTTTCAAAGGCTTGGCTAATTATTATCTATATTAAATACCATTGTCGACTTCTATTATTTTAAATATCAGTCATTTTAAATATTTTTTTTAAACCTTTTAATTTTTTTCAAAACTTTATATATATATATATATATATATATATATATATATATATACACACACACTTTTTAATTTCTTTCTTCTTTAACAAGAGAATGTGTTTTATAGAGATCTTACTGATAGTGAGTGGAAAGACGTTAGAAAGGTGATATGCGCCCGCTTATCCTTTTTCTTCCATTTGAGCACACCATTTGACTTAAAACTTGTAGCTGAATTATTTAGTGAGTCTGGGACTTGGATGGGCGCTCAGGAGAGCCTGCAGTTCTGCACAATGTATTTAATACGCCGCTGGTCAGGACACACTGAGCAATGAATCTGACTTGGCTCCACAATAAACTTTTGTAAACCCATCCTGCATTTCTCTGCCTTCATTACACGAGCCTGCAATTCACTATTTTATAGGAATGTATAGAGATTTACCACTTACCACTCCGGCCTCTTTGCTATTTACAGTTCTTGACGTAACCAGTAATTCATCCCTAAGTCACTTTACATTGATCCCAACACAACTTCCATTTCTCCCTGCGCCGGTTTGCAATTTAGGAAGTGGATATAACAGGATTTGGATACAATAAAAAGAATATGTACCGTAATGGCGTTCCGTAATTATACTCCTAGACATAGAGCAGCTCAATCTGTTGTAGTCTGCGGAATTATTTTATATTTATATCCTTATTTAAAAATAATAAAAAAAAAAAATGTTAAGTGCACTTTATAGGAAACATTTCAATGTTTTTTATCCATTTGGTACTTAATAACAATTAAATAAATTGCCTCGGGAAACAAAAAAGAGAAGCTTGTAATTATTAGATGAATATAAAGTAGATACATACATATTTGAAAAGGGTTTGTATTAAAAAAAAAAAAAGCAAAAAAAATATATATATTAGATAAAATGTGTACTTTGTATTTGCCCCCACCCCAGCAAATAAGCAAAAAAGTAAAAATAAAGAAATGAAAATATAAATATATTTAATAAATAAATACCCAAAAAAAATGAAAATATAAAAAATAAATAAATAACTAAATAGCTAAGTAAATGAAAATATAAAAAAATAAATAAATAACTAAATAGCTAAATAAATGAAAATATAAAAAATAAATAAATTACTAAATAGCTAAATAAATGAAAATATATATATAAAAAAAATAACTAAATAGCTAAATAAATGAAAATATAAAAAAATAAATAAATAACTAAATAGCTAAATAAATGAAAATATAAATATATAATAAATAAATAGCTAAATAAATGAAAATATAAAAAATAAATAACTAAATAGCTAAATAAATGAAAATATAAATATATAATAAATAAATGAATAGCTAAATATATACTGGAGTCATGGCCGCCTTTAGAGCCTCGGCCAGAGGTCGTCGCTGGCTCTTCTTGCCGTTCTCCCACTTCACGTCTCTGACATTTGCTTTGATACATTAAAAAGGAAAACAGGAAAATTGCAACACAAATAATACTAATTGGAGTTGGTGCATATTCCAAACTCTCAACATAAAAAATGTGTTTGACGACAGTTAATTTAAGAGCATTTCTCTGGATACAAACAGCTAATTGAGTCTGACATTTGTATCTGACTTTATTAATCACGCAGAGCCAATATTTTGGGCAGCGTCGCTGAGCTCGTGAATCACACCAGTGAACTGATCTCGTATTTGATTTGCAACAAGAAAATGGCAGAAAATTAATTTAGCTGCAAAATCATTTCAGATCAGATTAGTCAAAAAAAAAGAAGAAAGATAAAATACAATAAAACAATTGTGCAGAAGTTGAGCTGTTTGTGCGGCTCTGAGACTGCAGAATACATGGCTGTGCAGTATATGATCAGAGATGTGGGACATTAGTAGGGATTGTAGGGGAGGACTGGCTGGTCATGAAATCAATCAATGATGGATGGGGAGCCGCAGAGCGAGGCCACAGTGTCGGCACTGCCAAAAATCCACTGTTTGATCCATATTACAGGGGGTGTCGCAACGTTTGAGGAGCGCACTGCTCTTCTGCTTGCTGGGAGGTGGTGCCCTCCTGATGACTGACAGTTCACTCTACACATGGCGGAGTCTGTGCGCTCTACCATACTGCTATATGAGGCCTCTGCAGCACCTGAGGAGCACAGTGGCGGTCATGGTGGTCAGATGCATTGGGGTCCGGCGGGCTTCAGATCAGCGCATGCAGGCTAGACTGCAGAAGTGGCAGGAAACTTGGTAAAAAACAAAAAAATAAATAATCCCACAGTTTATTTGAGAACGGGTGATTTTAATAAGAAGTAAGTTGCAAAGCTGCTTGTTTCTACAGCCTTTTACCCCATTATGACGTCCTTTAATAATCTCGCCTAGCTGAGATCTGAGATTCTTTGCTATATTGTAACTAAAGCTCATTAGGCTCATAACTACAGTGATGACTAGAGGACATAAGAACTATGTACGGGACCTTTGCAGTCCAATAGTTCATTATGGTGCACAAGTGAACCTTCTTTGGAGGAGATAGTGGCCCCCTGATTCTAGGAGCCCCTATGCAGCTGCACAGGTTGCACCAATGATGTGTCTGTCCCTAGCCGTGACCCATCCGGTGGCTTCTAGCACAACTCTATACTTGCTGTAACGGACAGACATTTCCATGTAGATACAGCAGAGCCGCAGAACTGGTCCTCTGCTCAGGCAGACAGTAGGACTGACTCCATTAGGCAATGCAGACAGTGGTGCCTTATTGGGGTGCTGTTACATTATTAGGATTTGCCATCACTTTCTGCTCCTGACAATGAAGGCTCCGCAGGTCTGGAGCAGCGTTTTAGGCTTCCGGCTCTCTCTCTTTGCAGCTCGTCCTATTCACCTGGATGCGGCTGAATGAAGGGAATCAACACTTCTGTCCGCATCATCTCTGGGTCATTACTCATCTCCTGATTCTAGTTCAGCATCAACTCATTCGTTTATAGTTACGTTATTTAACACATTAGTTGCTGGAGCCGTCAAGGATCGGATCAGATCCAATTATATGAAGCCAGGAATGAGAAGTTTCCGGCGCCCGTGTCCCGCTCCTCCCCAGCGAGCGGCTCAGCTGCTCCTCCTCGGACATCGCAGGATTGATTAGCGGAGCTTCCCCAACCTCCCGCAGGAATAAAGATTAAATACACATTAAAACAATTTTCTGCAATTAGCCTCTTGATCATAACCAATAAAAGTGACGTCAATCGCCGGTGCCCTTCTCGGAGTTTTAACCTTGCCCTCTTCTGAGCTACTGTGTTATTATCGATCAGAAGGGCACTTACACTCCACTACAGACCTTTAACTCCGCGCTCCTCGACCTATTCCCCCAGGTAACCTTAGCTGTCTAGAATACTTATTGAATGGAGGAGAGTCAATTAGCAATTATTAAACCCACGTCTATTTATAGCCTTAAAGCGAAGCAGGCGAGGAAATCCAGATGTAGCAGAGCCGAGGTTATCAACTGATCTGCGACTGACCCTACCGGAGCAGCCTCTTTCTATATGATCTATGGCGATATGTATATAAATCGTAGCAATGTATAGACACTTCTATACAATATGTGCTTTCCCAATTTTTAGCTTCATGCAGGAAAATGTCACCACATACAGCTCACTGCTACATCTCTCAAGCAATAGGCCCCTTTAAGATGAGTAAGTTTTTTCTGAGGTCCCATATAAAGTCATATATAGCATTTGATGCCTAATGACCAATTCAGCTCTGCTACATCTGGATTTGGATTTTATAGTCCGCAGTCCTCGTGGATAGTGTTGAGCGATACCTTCCGATATCAGGAAATATCGTATCGGATTGGATCGGACCGATACTCAAAAAGTATCGGATATCGCCGATTCCGATACCGGAAACCAATGCAAGTCAATGGGACACAAATATCGGAATGAAAATAAACCCTTTCTTTCCTTGTAGGTTAATTCTACATGAAGTAAAACAACTAAGAATAATGTAGAATGTATTATGCGAAAAGCCGGCAATTCATCAGCGCATACACCGGTACCCGACAATTTACAACAGAAAGAATAGAGCTTCACACATAGATTAGATAGATAGAAATATGTCAGTCACATATATAAGAAGCACAGTGACAGTGTTGCTTACTGTACTTGTCATTTAGTGTAAAGGATTTATTAAAAAAAATAATTGTGTTTTCATGCACCGTCTCTTTAAAAAAGCCGGCCGGCAATTCAGCATCTGTACCCGACAATTTATAACAGACAGAATAGAGAATCACACATAGATTAGATAGATAGAAACATGTCAGTCACATATATATGAAGTACAGTGACAGTGTTGCTTACTGTACTTGTCATTTAGTGTTAAAATAAAGGATTTATTTAAAAAAAAATTGGCGTGGGATTCCCCGTAATTTTAGGCTCTAGCGGAGGTTAAGCAGACAGCTGGGGCAGATGTTTGAAGCCTGGGAAGGGGGTAATACCCACGGAGCTTCCCAGGCTACTAATATCAGCCCCCAGCTGAATGCCTAGCCTTTACTAGCTATTAAAATGGGGGACCCCCAAAAAAACGACGTGGGGTCCCCCCTAATTTAATAGCTAGCAAAGGCTAGGCAGACAGCTGGGGGCTGATATTAATAGCCCAGGAAGGGTGCCATGAATATTGGCCCCCTCCCAGGCTAGAAACACCAGCCGTCAGCCGCCCCAGAAATGGCGCATCCATAGGATGCGCCAACTCTGGCACTTAGCCTCGCTCTTCCCACTGCCCTGTAGCGGTGGCAGTGGGATAATAGGGTTGGGGTTGATGTCAGCTTATAATGCCAGCTGACATCAAGCCCAGGTTAGTAATGGAGAGGCGTCTATAAGACACCCCCATTACTAACCCCATAGTCAAAGTTAAAATAAAAGCACAAACACCCAGAATAAAGTCCTTTAATTGAAATAAAGACACAATTCTTTATTGTTCTAAATTAAACCATACTTACCATCACGTCCATTCCAGCTGAAGCCAACGATCTCCTGCAATAAAAGAAAAATAATAAAGCAACCTCATCCTTACCTTTCCATGGTTCCCAGGACCGGTCCAGCTCTGCTACATCGAGATGACAGGCTGGACCGCAGCAGAACGCTGCCATCCATCCTGTCATCCCGCAGACACTGAGAAGCGCAGGCATGCTTGCGCTCCTCAGTGTCTCTCTGTGACGGCATAAAGATGAGCCGAGGTCATGTCCAATGAACTCAGCTCACCTCATGCACGTCACTGACAGCGTGGGAAAATTCTCACGCTGAAGCGCTGAGTGCAGGAGAATTCTCCCACGCTGTCAGTGACGTGCATGAGGTGAGCTGAGTTCATTGGACATGACCTCGGCTCATCTTTATGCCGTCACAGAGAGACACTGAGGAGCGCAAGCATGCCTGCGCTTCTCAGTGTCTGCGGGATGACAGGATGGATGGCAGCGTTCTGCTGCGGTCCAGCCTGTCATCTCGATGTAGCAGAGCTGGACCGGTCCTGGGAACCATGGAAAGGTAAGGATGAGGTTGCTTTATTATTTTTCTTTTATTTCAGGAGATCGTTGGCTTCAGCTGGAATGGACGTGATGGTAAGTATGGTTTAATTTAGAACAATAAAGAATTGTGTCTTTATTTCAATTAAAGGACTTTTTTCTGGGTGTTTGTGTTTTTTTTAAATACTTTACTAGAAATTCATGGCGGTCATGTCTAATATTGGCGTGACCCCATGAATTTCGGGCTTAGGGCCAGCTGATAATGCCAAGCTGGCCTTAACCCCTTTATTACCCAGTGAGCCACCGCACCAGGGCCCTGGATGAGTTGGGTACAGCGCCAGAAGATGGCGCTTCTATGAACGCGCCATTTTCCAGGGCGGCTGCGGACTGCAATTTGCAGCGGGGGTGGCCCAGAAAGCTTGGGCCTCCCTGCGCTGCAGATTCCAGCCCCCAGCTGCCTAGTTGTACCTGGCTGGACACAAAAATAGGGCGAAGCCCCACGTATTTTTTTTTAAATTATTTCATGAAATTCATGGAATAATTAAGAAAAAAAGGGCTTCCCTATATTGTTGTGTCCGGCTAGGTACAAATAGGCAGCTGGTGGTTGGGGGCAGCCCGTTCCTGCCTGCTGCACCTGACTGGACACAAATATAGGGCGAAGCCCCACATCAATTTTTTTTAATTATATCATGAATTTCATGAAATAATTTAAAAAAAAATACGTGGGGCTTCGCCCTATTTTTGTGTCCAGCCAGGTACAACTAGGCAGCTGGGGGCTGGAATCCGCAGCGCAGGGAGGCCCAAGCTTTCTGGGCCCCCCCCCCCCGCTGCAAATTGCAGTCCGCAGCCACCCCGGAAAATGGCGCGTTCATAGAAGCTGGATGCTGTACCTGGCTGGCATACAAAAATATGGCGAAGCCCACGTCAAAAGTTTTGGGAAAAATTAATTAAAAAATAAATAATAATTTAGGGACTGCATCTTTATTAACTCCTCAAATGTCATTTAGTGTTAAAATAAAGGATTTATTTAAAAAAAAAATTGGCGTGGGTTACCCCATAATTTTAGTCTCTAGCGGAGGTTAAGCAGACGGCTGGGGCAGATGTTTGAAGTCTGGGAAGCGGGTAATACCAACGGAGCTTCCCAGGCTACTAATATCAGCCCCCAGCTGAATACCTAGCCTTTACTAGCTATTAAAATGGGGGACCCCCCCAAAAAAATGACGTGGAGTCCCCCCTATTGTAATAGCTAGCAAAGGCTAGGCAGACAGCTGGGGGCTGACATTAATAGCCCAGGAAGGGTGCCATGAATATTGGCCCCCTCCCAGGCTAGAAACACCAGCCGTCAGCCACCCCAGAAATGGCGCATCCATAGGATGCGCCAACTCTGGCACTTAGCCTCGCTCTTCTACGCTGCCCTGGTGCGGTGGCAGGGGGTAATAGTGGTGGGGTTCATGTCAGCGCCAGCTGCCATGAAGCCCAGGTTAGTAATGATGGGCGTCTATAAGACACCCCCATTACTAACCTACAAAGTGTTAAAAAGAAAAAACACACTACACCCAGAAAAAAATAATTTATTTGAAATAAAACACACCATTTTATTTAATTCTTAGTTTACTAAAAAAAAAAATAGTTCCCTGTCCACGTTCCTGCGCTGATCTCCCATGCACAGCTGTCACATCTGGAGATGGACCCCCAACATTCAAAAATTTACTCTACGACACATCAAAAGGTTTATGAAAATGCAGTTACTCTTTAAATTTACCACCATTTTCCAGAACTCTTCCGATTGGCGGTGACGAGAGACACTCATTTATAACCCAAAGTTAAAATAAATTGTCCAATCCCAATACTTCTGCTGAAGGTTTGCTACAATGTATCAATGCATTTATCAGTGCATCTGCAGCTGAAGTACAGGTTGGTAGCTCTTAAAGAAAATGGACACTTTTTACAGCCTCCATACACAGCAGATTGCAGAATGAGTAAACTGAGAATTCATCAGTAAGCTCGGTCTGACGACAGCATCTGTGCCCTCATCTCTTGTCTCTCATATACGACCTTCCAAGCTGATTTATGACCAGAGGAAAATTCCACATGGATGTCGCCATATATCAGCCTTGAAGAAAGTTTAGGGGAAGAGAGATAAAAGTTTCAGACTAAAATATTACACTGATAAATCTATGGGAAATTCATGCTGGTGTCTGCTATGTACAGTGATACATAAAGGCTGTAGAATCTAAACAGTGCTACATTTTTAATGAAACTCAAATGCTAAAAGATAGAGATGATCCAACTTAGAACTTAGAATTCAACAGTTTATCAAATTTTTCCAAAAACTTGATTTGCGGAGAATACATTTGCCAAGAATTGGAGGCAGCGCAAATGTCCTGGACTGATGGGGCAAACTCTAAGATCTAGTAGTGTCCGCTGCTTACCTTAATGTGTTTAATGGGCCTCAGTGACTGGAAGAAAGAAGCCGCCAACCATGAAAAGCTGCTCAGACGACTACATGTGTGGAGAGGCGAAAATGGAGAAAAATAGGGAGCAAGTGAGAAAAATCATAGATTAGTGGCAAAAAGTGCTGGGATGGGGCAATGTGAAGCCCTGGAGACAAGGGAGCCTGTTCCAAAACTGATTCATCGTTTGCGTTTTTTTTACGTCACTTTCTTTTTTTGCTTTATGGTATTCGTTGACTTTTTTTGGCCGCCAAATTCATCTAAATGAACGTGGTTAATGAATTTTGCACAAGTAAAAAAAAAAAAAAAGGGTATTTTCTTCTGTTTTGCGTTTGGCACCAAAAGGCACAAAGATTGCACTAAAATAGAAAATACACAAGGGAGGGAAACGAGTGAAACTGCTTCCAATTCAGTGACTTTTAAAAAAGTCGCAATTGATTAATCAGGGTGAAAATCTGGAATCGTTAAACTCTGCCACAAAACAGAAAACAAAAAACCGGCGAGAGCAGATTTATATGGATAGACTCCAAAAAAAAAAGGCGCAAACAGAGTGAAGAAATGGATTGTAAACAAAAAAAAGACGCAAAACACAGAAAACGATACAAAAACAGGCGCACGGGCAACGATGAATCAGAGCCTTAGTGTTATTAGAGAGGGTACGTGCCACAAATGACTGGGTGATACCAAAAGGGGGGATCTCGTTAACTAATTTATTATATAGATAGACGTAAAAAAAAAATCACTCACTCCTTGCTTGTAAAGGAGAAGCCATATATCTCTTATTAAAAAAAACCTTTTTCCCAAGAATGGAGGGATTTTTAATGCTATAGTTTACTGCTCATTGCCTAGGTTACCGGCCACGCTGCAGTCTATCTGCGACCACTGGTCTCCTTGAAAATGAGTGCAGCGCTTACAAGCTCTTTTCTATAGAGTTTGCAAGCGCTGCTCTGAAGCTGCCGGATCGCTGGATTCAGCAGCTGCAGTGTTCATGGCTCATCCGATGCTGCAGAGAAGATGCTGCTGCTCCAGACTTTTATTCATTCTGAAGCCCACCATCCCCATCCTTCGCAGCAAGTACCGAGCCAGGAGGCAGGGGAGCGGAAGCTCCTACTAAATAACCTGAGACAATCCCTTCATCTACACTGACACATTGTAACAAGTCTTGACCAATAATATAATAAATTGTCCATTCAATTGAAGATCCGTATTCCTGTAAATGGACTTGGAATTTCACAGCTTATATTCTATATAAATTCACTGTTATTCTGTAATTGTATTCATAATTAAGAAAGATCTAGATAAACTGAATATTGTGCAACAAAAATGCCGTGTAAAGCGTAAAACATAAAGTACATAAAATGCAAAACAGAAAGAAAACTGCTGTAACATTCTGTAAGGACTGAGCTGCGCCCCCGCTTCCTGCATCTCCAATAAAACAGCATTGTATAGTAAGTGTCTAATGATATAATCAGAATTCTTCAGGCTGTGATATCAACCTCTTAACCAGCCCGGGCCGGGGAATTGTACACAAAACAGAACTAATCACAAAAGGAAATATTAGCCCTAAATTATTCAGCACCTCTGAGCCTCGCTGCCTCCTGGATGTTTGCAAATTTACCAGCGTTTAATCTAGTATCAACTGTATGTCTTCTGTGTCTCCGAAGAATCGCGATGGAGGAGCCCCGGCTGCCAGCAAGAATCCTTTGTCTAAGTTTTTTAGTTTTCTACAATAAATGTAAATAGAACAGATAATGATCAAGTAAAATATATGCACTGTGTGAAGAAAGAAAGAAAGAGAAAGAAACAGAAAGAAAGAAAAAGAGAAAGAAAGAAAGAAAGAGAAAGAAAGAGAAAGAAAGAGAAAGAGAGCATAGACAGACAGACAGATAAGAGATAGACTGAGTATAGGATGATACATAAATAGAAATTGCAGTAAAACTGCAGATACAGTTGAAACCAGAAGTTTCCATCCACTATATAATAAGACACATCTGCATGTTTTTCTCAATATCTGACATGAAATCAGAATAAACCTTTCCCGTTTTAGGACAATTAGGATTATACCATCATTTTTAATATTTGCCAAATGCCCGAATAATGAGAGAGAGAGAATGTTTTAAGGCATTTTTATTACTTATTGTAAAGTCAAAAGTTTATATACAGTAAGATTACTATGCCTTTAAACAATTCTGGCCCGCCCATATGATGATGTCATGTGTTTGGAAGCTTCTGATGGTTTTTGGCAACATCTGAGTTAATTAGAGAAACAATTGTGGATGTATTTTAATGCACACCTGAAACACACTGCTTCATTTTGTAGCATCGTGGGAAAGTCTAAAGAAATCAGCCAAAATATCTGGAAGAGAATTGTGGACTTGCACGAATCTGGCTCATCCTTGGGTACAATTTCAAGATACCTGAAGTTGCCTCGTTCATCTGTACAAACAATTATACGCAAGTACAAACAAGATGGGAATGTCCAGCCATCGTACCGCTCAGGAAGGAGACAGGTCCCAGAGATGAACGTGCTTTAGTCTGACATGTGCATATCAACCCAAGGACAAAAGCAAAAGACCTTGTGAAGATGATGGCGGAAGCTGGTAAGATTGTGTCAATATCCACAGTGAAACGAATACTGTATCAACATGGGCTGAAAACCACTTTGCTATGATGAAGCCATTACTCCAAAATAAAATATAAAAAAGCCAGATTAATGTTTGCAAATGCACACAGGAACAAATACCTTAATTTTTGGAGACATGTCCTGTGATCTGATGAAATCAAAATTGAACATTTTGGGCATAAGGACCATCATTAGGTTTGGAGGAAAAAGGGGGAAGCTTGGAAGCCTAAGAACACCATCCCAACTGTGAAACACGGGGGTGGCAGCATCATGTTGTGGGGTTGTTTTGCTGCAGGAGGGACTGGAACACTTCACAAAATATCATTCAGTCATTCAGTTTAAGGGAAATGGTACCAAATACTAATGAAATGAATGGAAACTTTTGACTTTGCAGTAAGTCATAAAATACCTTAAAACATTCTCTCTTTCTCATTATTCTGGTATTTGGCGAATATTAAAAATGATGGTAATCCTAATTGTCCTAAAACGGGAAAGGTTTATTCTGATTTCATGTCAGATATTGAGAAAAACATGATATGTGTCTTCATATAAAGTGTATGGAAACTTCTGGTTTCCACTGTATCTGTCTATTCTACCACATTTTAATGAACATGCTTACAGTTGGGCTGAAGGCCGTTATTCTAGAATTTATAATAGTACATTCCTTTTTCTTCTCTGCTATTTTCAATTCTCCATCTTTTATGAGACCCAAAAGCTCATTTACATCGTCTCAATACAATATTACTGCGAGCATCCGCACTGTGTCATTCATCAGACCCAGGCTTTAAACATTTCTAATAAAACTCAGAAAATACTAGAACTTCAATATTTGTCTTTCCACTTTAGTGATTTTAATAAAAAGATGTTCCTGTAATATCACACATTCTTAAAAAAGACTGATACAGAATCCTCCCAACCCACATTCTTCACTGGAAAATTACTGAGCAGGACACTGCAGCGATATTAAAATCATTTATATAATTTAAAGGGCAAAACCAGAAAGAGCAATGTAATGTTGTGCAAATGCAGTAGTATTGTTCATATATTATTGTACATAGGGGGCAGTATTATAGTAGTTATATTCTTGTACATAGGGGCAGTATTATAGTAGTTATATTCTTGTACATAGGAGCAGTATTATAGTAGTTATATTCTTGTACATAGGGGCAGTATTATAGTAGTTATATTCTTGTGCATAGGAGCAGTATTATAGTAGTTATATTCTTGTACATAGGGGCAGTATTATAGTAGTTATATTCTTGTACATAGGAGCAGTATTATAGTAGTTATATTCTTGTACATAGGAGCAGTATTATAGTAGTTATATTCTTGTACATAGGAGCAGTATTATAGTAGTTATATTCTTGTACATAGGGGCAGTATTATAGTAGTTATATTCTTGTACATAGGAGCAGTATTATAGTAGTTATATTCTTGTACATAGGGGGCAGTATTATAGCAGTTATATTCTTTTACATAGGGGGCAGTATTATAGTAGTTATATACTTGTACATAGGGGGCAGTATTATAGTAGTTATATTCTTGTACATAGGAGCAGTATTATAGTAGTTATATTCTTGTACATAGGAGCAGTATTATAGTAGTTATATTCTTGTACATAGGAGCAGTATTATAGTAGTTATATTCTTGTACATAGGGGCAGTATTATAGTAGTTATATTCTTGTACATAGGAGCAGTATTATAGTAGTTATATTCTTGTACATAGGGGCAGTATTATAGTAGTTATATCCTTGTACATAGGAGCAGTATTATAGTAGTTATATTCTTGTACATAGGGTGCAGTATTATAGTAGTTATATTCTTGTACATAGGGTGCAGTATTATAGTAGTTATATTCTTGTACATAGGAGCAGTATTATAGTAGTGATATTCTTGTACATAGGAGCAGTATTATAGTAGTTATATTCTTGTACATAGGGTGCAGTATTATAGTAGTTATATTCTTGTACATAGGGGGCAGTATTATAGTAGTTATATTCTTGTACATAGGGGCAGTATTATAGTAGTTATATTCTTGTACATAGGAGCAGTATTATAGTAGTTATATTCTTGTACATAGGGGCAGTATTATAGTAGTTATATTCTTGTACATAGGAGCAGTATTAAAGTAGTGATATTCTTGTACATAGGAGCAGTATTATAGTAGTTATATTCTTGTACATAGGAGCAGTATTATAGTAGTTATATTCTTGTACATAGGGAGCAGTATTATAGTAGTTATATTCTTGTACATAGGGGGCAGTATTATAGTAGTTATATTCTTGTACATAGGGGGCAGTATTATAGTAGTTATATTCTTGTACATAGGAGCAGTATTATAGTAGTTATATTCTTGTACATAGGGAGCAGTATTATAGTAGTTATATTCTTGTACATAGGGGGCAGTATTATAGTAGTTATATTCTTGTACATAGGGAGCAGTATTATAGTTGTTATATTCTTGTACATAGGGGGCAGTATTATAGTAGTTATATTCTTGTACATAGGGGGCAGTATTATAGTAGTTATATTCTTGTACATAGGGGCAGTATTATAGTAGTTATATTCTTGTACATAGGGGGCAGTATTATAGTAGTTATAGTCTTGTACATAGGAGCAGTATTATAGTAGTTATATTCTTGTACATAGGGGGCAGTATTATAGTAGTTATATTCTTGTACATAGGAGCAGTATTATAGTAGTTATATTTTTATACATAGGGACAGTATTATAGTAGTTATATTCTTGTACATAGGGGCAGTATTATAGTAGTTATATTCTTGTACATAGGAGCAATATTATAGTAGTTATATTCTTGTACATATGGGGCAGTATTATAGTAGTTATATTCTTGTACATGGGTGACAGTATTATAGTAGTTATATTCTTGTACATAGGGGGCAGTATCATAGTAGTTATATTCTTGTAAATAGGAGCAGTATTAAAGTAATTATATTCTTGTACATAGGAGCAGTATTATAGTAGCTATATTCTTGTACATAGGGGACAGTATTATAGTAGTTATATTCTTGTACATAGGGAGCAGTATTATAGTAGTTATATTCTTGTACATAGGGACAGTATTATAGTAGATATATTTTTGTACATAGGGGACAGTATTATAGTAGTTATATTCTTGTACATAGGGAGCAGTAGTATAGTAGTTATATTCTTGTACATAGGGACAGTATTATAGTAGATATATTTTTGTACATAGGGGACAGTATTATAGTAGTTATATTCTTGTACATAGGGGGCAGTATTATAGTAGTTATATTCTTGTACATAGGAGCAGTATTATAGTAGTTATATTCTTGTACATAGGGTGCAGTATTATAGTAGTTATATTCTTGTACATAGAGGCAGTATTATAGTAGTTATATTCTTGTACATAGGGGACAGTATTATAGTAGTTATATTCTTTTACATAGGGGACAGTATTATAGTAGTTATATTCTTGTACATAGGGGCAGTATTATAGTAGTTATATTCTTGTACATAGGGGCAGTATTATAGTAGTTATATTCTTGTACATAGGAGCAGTATTATAGTAGTTATATTCTTGTACATAGGAGCAGTATTATAGTAGTTATATTCTTGTACATAGGAGCAGTATTATAGTAGTTATATTCTTGTACATAGGAGCAGTATTATAGTAGTTATATTCTTGTACATAGGAGCAGTATTATAGTAGTTATATTCTTGTACATAGGGGCAGTATTATAGTAGTTATATTCTTGTACATAGGGGCAGTATTATAGTAGTTATATTCTTGTACATAGGAGCATTATTATAGTAGTTATATTCTTGTACATAGGGGGCAGTATTATAGCAGTTATATTCTTTTACATAGGGGGAAGTATTATAGTAGTTATATACTTGTACATAGGAGCAGTATTATAGTAGTTATATTCTTGTACATAGGGGGCAGTATTATAGTAGTTATATTCTTGTACATAGGAGCAGTATTATAGTAGTTATATTCTTGTACATAGGAGCAGTATTATAGTAGTTATATTCTTGCACATAGGAGCAGTATTATAGTAGTTATATTCTTGTACATAGGAGCAGTATTATAGTAGTTATATTCTTGTACATAGGGGCAGTATTATAGTAGTTATATTCTTGTACATAGGAGCAGTATTATAGTAGTTATATTCTTGTACATAGGGGCAGTATTATAGTAGTTATATCCTTGTACATAGGAGCAGTATTATAGTAGTGATATTCTTGTACATAGGAGCAGTATTATAGTAGTTATATTCTTGTACATAGGGGGCAGTATTATAGTAGTTATATTCTTGTACATAGGGGTCAGTATTATAGTAGTTATATTCTTGTACATAGGGGCAGTATTATAGTAGTTATATTCTTGTACATAGGAGCAGTATTATAGTAGTTATATTCTTGTACATAGGGGCAGTATTATAGTAGTGATATTCTTGTACATAGGAGCAGTATTATAGTAGTTATATTCTTGTACATAGGAGCAGTATTATAGTAGTTATATTCTTGTACATAGGAGCAGTATTATAGTAGTGATATTCTTGTACATAGGAGCAGTATTATAGTAGTTATATTCTTGTACATAGGAGCAGTATTATAGTAGTTATATTCTTGTACATAGGGAGCAGTATTATAGTAGTTATATTCTTGTACATAGGGGGCAGTATTATAGTAGTTATATTCTTGTACATAGGGGCAGTATTATAGTAGTTATATTCTTGTACATAGGGGGCAGTATTATAGTAGTTATATTCTTGTACATAGGGGCAGTATTATAGTAGTTATATTCTTGTACATAGGGGGCAGTATTATAGTAGTTATAGTCTTGTACATAGGAGCAGTATTATAGTAGTTATATTCTTGTACATAGGGGGCAGTATTATAGTAGTTATATTCTTGTACATAGGAGCAGTATTATAGTAGTTATATTTTTGTACATAGGGACAGTATTGTAGTAGTTATATTCTTGTACATAGGGGCAGTATTATATTAGTTATATTCTTGTACATAGGAGCAGTATTATAGTAGTTATATTCTTGTACATAGGAGCAATATTATAGTAGTTATATTCTTGTACATATGGGGCAGTATTATAGTAGTTATATTCTTGTACATGGGTGACAGTATTATAGTAGTTATATTCTTGTACATAGGGGGCAGTATTATAGTAGTTATATTCTTGTAAATAGGAGCAGTATTATAGTAATTATATTCCTGTACATAGGGGACAGTATCATAGTAGATATATTCTTGTACATAGGGGCAGTATTATAGTAGTTATATTCTTGTACATAGGAGTAGTATTATAGTAGTTATATTCTTGTACATAGGAGCAGTATTATAGTAGTTATATTCTTGTACATAGGGGACAGTATTATAGTAGTTATATTCTTGTACATAGGGAGCAGTATTATAGTAGTTATATTCTTGTACACAGGGACAGTATTATAGTAGATATATTTTTGTACATAGGGGACAGTATTATAGTAGTTATATTCTTGTACATAGGGAGCAGTAGTATAGTAGTTATATTCTTGTACATAGGGACAGTATTATAGTAGATATATTTTTGTACATAGGGGACAGTATTATAGTAGTTATATTCTTGTACATAGGGGGCAGTATTATAGTAGTTATATTCTTGTACATAGGAGCAGTATTATAGTAGTTATATTCTTGTACATAGGGGGCAGTATTATAGTAGTTATATTCTTGTACATAGGAGCAGTATTATAGTAGTTATATTCTTGTACATAGGGGCAGTATTATAGTAGTTATATTCTTGTACATAGGGGACAGTATTATAGTAGTTATATTCTTTTACATAGGGGACAGTATTATAGTAGTTATATTCTTGTACATAGGGGCAGTATTATAGTAGTTATATTCTTGTACATAGGGGCAGTATTATAGTAGTTATATTCTTGTACATAGGAGCATTATTACAGTCATTATATTCCTGTACATAGGAGGCAGTATTATAGTAGTTATATTCTTGTACATAGGAGTAGTATTATAGTAGTTATATTCTTGTACATAGGGGCAGTCCGCAACCAGTCAGCAGAGCGCTGTTTAAATTTCGCGCCAAGCTCGCTGATTGGTCGCGGCTGGCGTCCGCGACCAATCAGCACAGCAGTGTTTAAATGTGGCGGCAAGATCGGTGATTGGTCGCGGCCGCTATTTAAATGTGGCGCCCAAATCGGTGATTGGTCGCGGGCAGCGGCCGCGACCAATCAGCAGAGTGGTGTTTAACTTTAGCGCCAAGATCACTGATTGGTCGCGCTCTCCGCCCGATCAGCGAATCGTATTGGTGAGGACCGGGGAGCGGAATCGTATTGGTGAGGACGGGGAGCGCCGCTGCCTGTGCGGATACTTCCGCTGCGAGAAGCCGGGACATGAGCGACTGCTCGCAGCAGAAGTATCCCGACCCGCAGCGCCGCTCCCCGGTCCTCCCTTCACACCCTAGCCGCTGATGTCCCCAAAGTATCCGCATGGTGTTACTAAGGTCCGGACATTTGTGTTAAAAATCGCTGATTGGTCGCTGACGCTGCCCGCGACCAATCACCGATTTGGGCGCCAAATTTAAATAGCGTCCGCGACTAATCAGTACAGTGGTGTTTAAATGTGGAGCCAAGATCGGTGATTGGTCGCGGCCGATATTTAAATTTGGCGCCCAAATCGGTGATTGGTCGCGGGCAGCGTCCGCAACCAATCAGCACAGTAGTGTTTAACTTTTGCGGCAAGATCAGTGATTGGTCGCGGGCCAAGACCGCAACCAATCACCGAGTTGGGCGCAACATTTAAATAGCGTCCGCGACCAATCAGCACAGCGGTGTTTAAATTTGTCGCCAAGATCGGTGATTGGTCGCGGCCGATATTTAAATGTGGCGGACAAATCGGTGATTGGTCGCGGGCAGCACCAGCGACCAATCAGCGATTTTTAACACAAATGTCCGGACCTTTGTAACACCATGCGGATACTGTGGGGACATCAGCGGCTAGCGTGTCAAGGGAGGACCGGGGAGTGGCGCTGCAGGACGAGATACTTGTGCTGCGAGCGCCCGCTCATGTCCCGGGTTCTCGCAGCGGAAGTATCCACACAGGCAGCGCCGCTGACATCCATGCGCCTATGGTGTGAAGGGAGGACCGGGGAGCGGAGCTGACATCCAATTGGTCGCGGCCGCTATTTAAAGGTTCCGCACAAATCGGTGATTGGTCGCGGTCTTGGCCCGCTACCAATCACTGATCTTGCCGCAAAAGTTAAACACTACTGTGCTAATTGGTCGCGGACGCTGCCCGCAACCAATCACCGATTTGGGCGTCAAATTTAAATATCGCCAGTGACCAATCACCGATCTTGGCTCCACATTTAAACACCGCTCTGCTGATTGGTCGCGGACGCTATTTAAATGTGGCGCCAAAATCGGTGATTGGTCGCGCCCGGCGTCGGCGACCAATCAGCACAGCGGTGTTTAAATGTGGAGCCAAGATCGGTGATTGGTCACTGCCGATATTTAAATGTGGCGCCTAAATCGGTGATTGGTCGCGGGCAGCAGTATTATAGTAGTTATATTCTTGTACATAGGGGCAGTATTATAGTAGTTATATTCTTGTACATAGGAGCAGTATTATAGTAGTTATATTCTTGTATATAGGGGACAGTATTATAGTAGTTATATTCTTGTACATAGGAGCAGTATTATAGTAGTTATATTCTTGTACATAGGAGCAGTATTATAGTAGTTATATTCTTGTACATAGGGGGCAGTATTATAGTAGTTATATTCTTGTACATAGGGGGCAGTATTATAGTAGTTATATTCTTGTACATAGGGGCAGTATTATAGTAGTTATATTCTTGTACATAGGAGCAGTATTATAGTAGTTATATTCTTGTACATAGGGGCAGTATTATAGTAGTTATATTCTTGTACATAGGGGCAGTATTATAGTAGTTATATTCTTGTACATAGGAGCAGTATTATAGTAGTTATATTCTTGTATATAGGGGACAGTATTATAGTAGTTATATTCTTGTACATAGGAGCAGTATTATAGTAGTTATATTCTTGTACATAGCAGCAGTATTATAGTAGTTATATTCTTGTACATAGGGGCAGTATTATAGTAGTTATATTCTTGTACATAGGAGCAGTATTATAGTAGTTATATTCTTGTACATAGGAGCAGTATTATAGTAGTTATATTCTTGTACATAGGAGCAGTATTATAGTAGTTATATTCTTGTACATGGGTGACAGTATTATAGTAGTTATATTCTTGTACATAGGAGCAGTATTATAGTACTTATATTCTTGTACATAGGGGGCAGTATTATAGTAGTTATATTCTTGTACATAGGGACAGTATTATAGTAGTTATATTCTTGTACATAGGGGTAGTATTATAGTACTTATATTCTTGTACATAGGGGGCAGTATTATAGTAGTTATATTCTTGTACATAGGGACAGTATTATAGTAGTTATATTCTTGTACATAGGGGCAGTATTATAGTAGTTATATTCTTGTACATAGGAGCAGTATTATAGTAGTCATATTCTTGTACATAGGGGCAGTATTATAGTAGTTATATTCTTGTACATAGGAGCAGTATTATAGTAGTTATATTCTTGTACATAGGGGCAGTATTATAGTAGTTATATTCTTGTACATAGAGGCAGTATTATAGTAGTTATATTCTTGTACATAGGGGGCAGTATTATAGTAGTTATATTCTTGTACATAGGGGGCAGTATTATAGTAGTTATATTCTTGTACATAGGGGGTAGTATTATAGTAGTTATATTCTTGTACATAGGGGGCAGTATTATAGTAGTTATATTCTTGTACATAGGAGCAGTATTATAGTAGTTATATTCTTGTACATAGAGGCAGTATTATAGTAGTTATATTCTTGTACATAGGGGGCAGTATTATAGTAGTTATATTCTTGTACATAGGGGCAGTATTATAATAGTTATATTCTTGTACATAGGGGCAGTATTATAATAGTTATATTCTTGTACATAGGGGGCAGTATTATAGTAGTTATATTCTTGTACATAGGGGGTAGTATTATAGTAGTTAAATTCTTGTACATAGGGGGCAGTATTATAGTAGTTATATTCTTGTACATAGGGGCAGTATTATAATAGTTATATTCTTGTACATAGGGGCAGTATTATAGTAGTTATATTCTAGTACATAGGGGGCAGTATTATAGTAGTTATATTCTTGTACATAGGAGCAGTATTATAGTAGTTATATTCTTGTACATAGGGGCAGTATTATAGTAGTTATATTCTTGTACATAGAGGCAGTATTATAGTAGTTATATTCTTGTACATAGGGGGCAGTATTATAGTAGTTATATTCTTGTACAAAGGGGGCAGTATTATAGTAGTTATATTCTTGTACATAGGGGGTAGTATTATAGTAGTTATATTCTTGTACATAGGGGGCAGTATTATAGTAGTTATATTCTTGTACATAGGAGCAGTATTATAGTAGTTATATTCTTGTACATAGAGGCAGTATTATAGTAGTTATATTCTTGTACATAGGGGGCAGTATTATAGTAGTTATATTCTTGTACATAGGGGCAGTATTATAATAGTTATATTCTTGTACATAGGGGCAGTATTATAATAGTTATATTCTTGTACATAGGGGGCAGTATTATAGTAGTTATATTCTTGTACATAGGGGGTAGTATTATAGTAGTTATATTCTTGTACATAGGGGGCAGTATTATAGTAGTTATATTCTTGTACATAGGGGTCAGTATTATAGTAGTTATATTCTTGTACATAGGGGGTAGTATTATAGTAGTTATATTCTTGTACATAGGGGGCAGTATTATAGTAGTTATATTCTTGTACATAGGGGACAGTATTACAGTAGTTATATTTTGCACATATGGGTTGTAAAATAGTAATTATCTTTTGTTTCTAAGAGGCAATATTATAGTAGCAATACTTTTGTACATACCAGGTAGTATAATTGTAGGATTAGGACAAGATAAGTTTTGTAATGTAAGTTCATCATCATAATTGTGAGCGCAGCTCTCAAGTATAATACAGGATGTAGCTCAGGATCAGTAATGTAATGTATGTACACAGTGACTGCACCAGCAGAATAGTGAGTGCAGCTCTGGAGTATAATATAGGATGTAACTCAGGATCAGTAATGTAATGTATGTACACAGTGACTGCACCAGCAGAATAGTGAGTGCAGCTCTGGAGTATAATACAGGAGGTAACTCAGGATCAGTAATGTAATGTATGTACACAGTGACTGCACCAGCAGAATAGTGAGTGCAGCTCTGGAGTATAATACAGGATGTAACTCAGGATCAGTAATGTAATGTATGTCCACAGTGACTGCACCAGCAGAATAGTGAGTGCAGCTCTGGAGTATAATACAGGAGGTAACTCAGGATCAGTAATGTAATGTATGTACACAGTGACTGCACCAGCAGAATAGTGAGTGCAGCTCTGGAGTATAATACAGGATGTAACTCAGGATCAGTAATGTATGTACACAGTGACTGCACCAGCAGAATAGTGAGTGCAGCTCTGGAGTATAATACAGGAGGTAACTCAGGATCAGTAATGTAATGTATGTACACAGTGACTGCACCAGCAGAATAGTGAGTGCAGCTCTGGAGTATAATACAGGATGTAACTCAGGATCAGTAATGTAATGTATGTACACAGTGACTGCACCAGCAGAATAGTGAGTGCAGCTCTGGAGTATAATACAGGATGTAACACAGGATCAGTAATGTAATGTATGTCCACAGTGACTCCACCAGCAGAATAGTGAGTGCAGCTCTGGAGTATAATACCGTGCATAGGAGATAGTAGTATTGTAGTTTTAATGTGGATAATGGTAAATATATAGTGCACAGTTTGCTAAATTGTATATTTTGCTTTAACATATATTCATATAGAGGGTAATTACATATCTTTTCCAAACTTCTTAAGAAAATTCCTTAAAGTTGTACAATAATAAATTCTCTTAGAATCATAGAATCATAGAATGGTAGAGTTGGAAGGGACCTCCTGGGTCATCTGGTCCAACCCCCTGCTCAAAGCAGGATTCACTAGATCATTTCAGACAGATGTCTGTCCAGCCTCTGTTTGAAGACGTCCATTGAAGGGGAACTCACCACCTCTCGTGGCCGCCTGTTCCACTCATTAATCACCCTAACTGTCAAAAAGTTTTTTCTAATATCTAATCTGTGTCTCCTCCCATTTAGTTTCATCCCATTGCTTCTAGTCTTTCCTTGTGCAAATGAGAATAAAGATGATCCTTCTACAATGTGACAGCCCTTGACATATTTGTAGACAGCTATTAAGTCTCCTCTCAGTCTTCTTTTTTGCAAGCTAAACATTCCCAAATCCTGCAACCGTTCCTCATAGGACATGGTTTGCAGACCAGTCACCATTCTGGTCGCTCTTCTCTGAACTTGCTCCAGTTTGTCTATGTCTTTTTTAAAATGTGGTGCCCAAAACTGTACACAGTATTCCAGATGAGGTCTGACCAAAGAGGAGTAAAGACCGATAATGACTTCACGTGATCTAGACTGTATGCTTCTGTTAATACATCCCAGAATTGTATTTGCCTTTTTTGCTGCTGCATCACACTGTTGACTCATGTTCAGTCTATGATCTATTAGTATACCTAAGTCTTTTTCACATGTACTGTTGCTTAGCTCTATTCCTCCCATTCTGTATATGCTTTTTTCATTTTTATTGCCCAGATGTAGTACTTTGCATTTGTCCCTGTTAAAAACCATTCTGTTGGTTGCTGCCCACTGCTCCAGTTTATTTAGGTCTTTTTGAATCCTCTCTCTCTCTTCTCTAATATTAGCTATCCCTCCTAGCTTTGTGTCATCAGCAAATTTAATCAGCTTACCCTCAATTCCTTCATCTAAATCATTGATAAAGATGTTGAACAATACAGGTCCCAGGACGGAGCCCTGTGGTACCCCACTTGAGACATTCATCCAGCTGGATGTGAAGCCATTTACAACCACCCTTTGAGTCCGATCACTAAGCCAGTTATGAATCCACCTAACAGTTGCCTGGTCCATTGCATACTTGGTCATTTTTTCAATAAGGATGGTGTGAGATACTTTGTCAAATGCTTTGCTGAAGTCAAGATATACTATATCTACAGCATTTCCCTGATCCACCCAGTCAGTGATTCTGTCATAGAAGGAAATTAAGTTAGTCTGACATGACTTGTTAGTTACAAACCCATGCTGACTCTGGTTAATCACTTCATTCTTATCCATGTACTTACATACATGTTGTTTAATAATTTGTTCAAAGATCTTTCCTGGTATAGAAGTCAGACTCACCGGCCTATAGTTCCCTGGGTCCACCTTCTTCCCCTTTTTGAAGATAGGAACAACATTTGCTCTTCTCCAGTCTTCTGGGACTTCTCCTGTTCTCCAAGAATTTTCAAAGATTATGGAGAGTGGTTCTAAAATTTCTTCTACAATCTCCTTCAGTACTTTGGGGTGTAATTCATCTGGACCTGGAGACTTGAACTCATTTATGTTAGCTAAATATTCCCTCACAATCTTTCGGTTTACAGATAACTTGGATTCCTCTATTCCTTTAAAAGGACAGTGAAGATCAGTTGATGTTACATTTTCTTTCTGAGAGAAAACAGATGCAAAATAGGAATTAAAAAGTTCGGCCTTCTCAACATCCTCTCTTACCATTTCTCCATTTTCATCCTGTAAAAATCCTATAGCATCTTTGACTTTTCTTTTACTTTTGACATACCCCCAAAATCCTTTTTTATTGCTTTTGACATCTCTTGCAAGCCTTAATTCATTGTCAGCTTTAGCTAACCTGATACGTGCCCTACAGGATCTGCAGACTGCATTATAATCTTCTTTAGATATGCCTCCCTCTTTCCATTTAATAAACATTTCTTTCTTTCTTTTTAGCATGTGTTTAAGTTCTGTGTTCATCCATCCTGGTTTCCTTAAATGCTTCCCATTCTTCCTACTTTTCGGGATTGTTAACGATTGTGCTTTGAGAATCTCATTTTTAAAAATTTCCCATCCTTCCTGGACATTTTTGTCCTTAAGGACATCCAGCCATTGGATCCCTCCTATTCTCTTTCTGAGTCTCTTTGCCACCTTCAACCCATATCACTAACAAATAAGATATCCGGGAAGATGAGGCACATCTGTGATAGCAGCGATATTGCTCATCACCCATCTGTCCCAGGAACGGATATAAAAATACCGTGCCATACGGAACGTATCGTGTAACACTTTTTAAAAGCATCAATATAATAACAGTATAATCTAATCTTCTAGCACCGCTCCGGTCTTGTCTGGATATTGTCAATATGGCACCTCTCACCCAAAGAAGACTAAAATCATCAGAGACGAGGCTGCAGAGGCGTCCTGTGTTGGGTATTCTTCTGTGTATATGTCAGTGACCTCAGATCTGTACGGTGCAATAAGAAGATCATCCTGTCCGGAATTCAGAACCCAAACATTGCAATAGTCAACATATTAAGAGCATGAAAACATTAAAATCCATCTAAAGAGCAGGACAAGCATCAACTATGTGAACAGTCACTGAGCAAGGAGAGGGAGCTAAAAGCAGAACAGTGAGTGCAGCTCTGGAGTATAATACAGGATGTAACTCAGGATCAGTAATGTAATGTATGTACACAGTGACTGCACCAGCAGAATAGTGAGTGCAGCTCTGGAGTATAATACAGGATGTAACTCAGGATCAGTAATGTAATGGATGTACACAGTGACTGCACCAGCAAAAGAGTGAGTGCAGCTCTGGAGTATAATACAGGATGTAAGTCAGGATCAGTAATGTAATGTATGTACACAGTGACTGCACCAGCAGAATAGTGAGTGCAGCTCTGGAGTATAATACAGGATGTAACTCAGGATCAGTAATGTAATGGATGTACACAGTGACTGCACCAGCAAAAGAGTGAGTGCAGCTCTGGAGTATAATACAGGATGTAAGTCAGGATCAGTAATGTAATGTATGTACACAGTGACTGCACCAGCAGAATAGTGAGTGCAGCTCTGGAGTATAATACAGGATGTAACTCAGGATCAGTAATGTAATGTATGTACACAGTGACTGCACCAGCAGAATAGTGAGTGCAGCTCTGGAGTATAATACAGGATGTAACTCAGGATCAGTAATGTAATGTATGTACACAGTGACTGCACCAGCAGAATAGTGAGTGCAGCTCTGGAGTATAATACAGGATGTAACTCAGGATCAGTAATGTAATGTATGTACACAGTGACTGCACCAGCAGAATAGTGAGTGCAGCTCTGGAGTATAATACAGGATGTAACTCAGGATCAGTAATGTAATGTATGTACACAGTGACTGCACCAGCAGAATAGTGAGTACAGCTCTGGAGTATAATACAGGAAGTAACTCAGGATCAGTAATGTAATGTATGTACACAGTGACTGCACCAGCAGAATAGTGAGTGCAGCTCTGGAGTATAATACAGGATGTAACTCAGGATCAGTAATGTAATGTATGTACACAGTGACTGCACCAGCAGAATAGTGAGTGCAGCTCTGGAGTATAATACAGGATGTAACTCAGGATCAGTAATGTAATGTATGTACACAGTGACTGCACCAGCAGAATAGTGAGTGCAGCTCTGGAGGATAATACAGGATGTAACTCAGGATCAGTAATGTAATGTATGTACACAGTGACTGCACCAGCAGAATAGTGAGTGCAGCTCTGGAGTATAATACAGGAGGTAACTCAGGATCAGTAATGTAATGTATGTACACAGTGACTGCACCAGCAGAATAGTGAGTGCAGCTCTGGAGGATAATACAGGATGTAACTCAGGATCAGTAATGTAATGTATGTACACAGTGACTGCACCAGCAGAATAGTGAGTGCAGCTCTGGAGTATAATACAGGAGGTAACTCAGGATCAGTAATGTAATGTATGTACACAGTGACTGCACCAGCAGAATAGTGAGTGCAGCTCTGAAGTATTATACAGGATATAAAGCAGGGTCATGGATAATATACATATTACTTTATTTCTAGTATAACATGTAGAATATAACAGATGTTTTTACCGTTAGTATACAGTGATTCCCTGCTCCCTCTTACACAGCTGCCATTAATAGTCGGCTGGTTGAGGTCTTTCCTTAGGGACTGGCACCAGTAAAGCTCTTTAACGAGATCTTGGCCCTCACATGTAGCCGGGTTTCTCTCAATCACTTTATGTCTCTCCACAGAACGGGAGATATATCCAGGTAGTTGTAATTGAAAGCATTAAACTGCAGCAGTGAAATCTTCCCGGAGAGATCGGCGCATTCAGTGCGGATCTTGTGTAAGTGGTGAGAAGACGATGACTATGGATCCATAGCAGCGATCCGGGGCAGGATCTGCCGCACCACCTCATGATTGATGTATACAAGTAGCAGAGATGGTTTGTAAACTTTATAAGTTACAATGTTTCTTTTTTTGTGATGATTCACATTTTGTGAGATATCTATGAAAACTGGTGCGAATGAAAAGTGGTGTAGATGAGGAACGCAACCAGCCAGCGAGTTCACAGTTTTTTTTCCTTTTGGAAATGAATGTGAACCTGCACCAACCGCCCTGCTATTGATAACGAGTCCCATTAATGGGGATTTTGCTGATACATTTCTCTTAATTTAAATCCAAAGATTTAGGAAAGTTTGAATTTTTGCTCCAGGTCCTGGAATTATGCGAGGATTCTGGAAGTGTGTAAACCAGGAGTGGGTGATAAATGCAGAATTGGTGACTTGTTTCTATTCTACCTTTTCTCTGATTGTTCCTCACCTGGTTTTTGGCTCCCACTCCTGAGAAAAAATACTGACCGAATACTGATCGCGGGGCCGTGGCCTTAGATGCATGCTCAATTCTGAATGGCACAATGGAATGGCCAATTGTAACATTTTCGATGTCCCTTTAACTTCTTGTCATCTCGCGGCTCTGGAGGTTTTTGCGCCCGTACTTCGCTGGATACAGCGCTGTTACTTAGTAGCTGCCTGTATTCTTCCAGCGCCTGGTGAATGGTGTCAGGCCGCACACTCGCGAGTCCTCGCTCTCTGTAATTTTCAATTGTATTCGGCTAAAAGTAAGAAGTGGGGCACCTGATACAAGTCTAAGTCTTTGATCAGAAGCGTGAAATTAGGAGACCCAGAATCTTACTTTCAGGTAGTGGGATTATTGTATGCCTGATCCGATTAGATGGCTCAACTAAAGAAATTGAATTAGTTGCAGTTACCGGGAGGTTTTATTGGGAAAGTTAAAAATAGATCCAACGTTTTAAAAAAAGCGTCTGCCTTTGTTATGTGGCCGACCGTGACATCCACCCAACGCACGTTCCTGGGATTTTTACTATTGCAGCAGCTACATCAAAGAGAATTAGGCGTGTTGGCATTAATTGGAATCAATGATCGCAATTTTGTTTCCTTTTAACCTGATGATATTTTGCAAACCTTGATGTCTCAAGCTGAAGACCCTCACCGATAATGACGATTCACAAAAGTAAGCTGATTTCGAGCTCAGTTTTATGATAAATTGCTGCACAGTAAAAGCAGCCGCCATAACGTACATATAAAAACTGCAGTCATATGGTACAAGGGTGGAAAACTAATGCAAGTAACAAATGCTGCCCTAATTCTAGTAGGATAATTCAGTGGCCATATAGAGCTATTACCAGTACACACATATGTCCAACAACCGCTTGCAGCCTCGTACGCAAGCATTCTCACAACATTTGAGCTCAAACCTAAGGAGGTTGTCCACTACCTTTTCATTGATGACCTATTCTTAGGAGAGGTCATCAATGTCTGATCGCTTAGGGTCCGACACCTGGAACCACCATGATCAGCTGTTATCGGTTTTGGCGGCCACTGGCCGGAATTACTCACTTGTGGAGCTGCTCCATCTTCTGATAGTGGCCACCGTAGGGTACTACACATCCACCGTCTATTGATCTGATTAGGAGGCGGATGTGCAGTACCAGGCCTCGGTCACAACCAGAAGACGACCAGCACTTCCAACCACCGCCGCCGCCGATAACAGCGGATCAGCGGGGGTGCCAGGTGTTGGACCCCGACCGATCAGACATTGATGACCTATTCTAAGACTAGCTCATCAATGCTAAAGTAGTGGACAACCCCTTTAAGCGATTACTCAGTTTCAGTTAACTTGCTGCTTAGCAAAATCTGTCACCATACTGTACAATTAAAAACTAGTATTATGTAGTAAAACTAAAACCTGAAAACCTAATGCAGATAAATGCTAGTCATGTCGTTCCTAAATAATGATGCTAAAAGTGCTGAAATACTATCGTGCAATAAGATAAAACAGCGGCCAAATAATACCGCCACAGAGTACACACGGTGTCTGCATGCACGCTCATGCACAAGCACACTCACTCATTCTTAGCTAAATTTAAAGTGATTTTTCAGTTTTTTGCTAAATTTTTGTTTAATAAAAACTGCCATCATACAGTACAAGAAAATGTGGAAAACTAATGCACATAATTAATACTGATACATAGTTTTAAAATAATAATTGCAATAGCGTGCTGAAATAATAACTTCATATTGAGCTCATGTTACAGAGTTAATAGTGCTGCTATTAGCCACAGTATAAAAATCACAAACATACGCACAGCTTCTGCACGCAGCACATACACACAGCGTCTGCACGCAGCACATACCCACAGCGTCTGCACGCAGCACATACGCACAGCGTCTGCACGCAGCACATACGCACAGCGTCTGCACGCAGCACATACCCACAGCGTCTGCACGCAGCACATACGCACAGCGTCTGCACGCAGCACATACACACAGCGTCTGCACGCAGCACATACGCACAGCATCTGCACGCAGCACATACACACAGCGTCTGCACGCAGCACATACGCACAGCGTCTGCACGCAGCACATACACACAGCGTCTGCACGCAGCACATACCCACAGCATCTGCACGCAGCACATACGCACAGCGTCTGCACGCAGCACATACACACAGCGTCTGCACGCAGCACATACACACAGCGTCTGCACGCAGCACATACGCACAGCGTCTGCACGCAGCACATACACACAGCGTCTGCACGCAGCACATACACACAGCGTCTGCACGCAGCACATACGCACAGCATCTGCACGCAGCACATACGCACAGCGTCTGCACGCAGCACATACGCACAGCATCTGCACGCAGCACATACGCACAGCGTCTGCACGCAGCACATACACACAGCGTCTGCACGCAGCACATACGCACAGCGTCTGCACGCAGCACATACGCACAGCGTCTGCACGCAGCACATACGCACAGCGTCTCCAAGCAGCACACACACACAGATTCTGCACGCAGGAACATACACACAGCGTCTACACGCAGCACATACACACAGCGTCTGCACGCAGCACATACACACAGCATCTGCACGCAGCACATACACACAGCATCTGCACGCAGCACATACACACAGCATCTGCACGCAGCACATACACACAGCGTCTGCATGCAGCACATACGCACAGCGTCTGCACGCAGCACATACACACAGCATCTGCACGCAGCACATACACACAGCGTCTGCACGCAGCACATACGCACAGCGTCTGCACGCAGCACATACACACAGCGTCTGCATGCAGCACATACGCACAGCGTCTGCACGCAGCACATACACACAGCGTCTGCACGCAGCACATACGCACAGCGTCTCCACGCGGCACATACACACAGCGTCTGCACGCAGCACATACACAGCGTCTGCACGCAGCACATACGCACAGCGTCTGCACGCAGCACATACACACAGCATCTGCACGCAGCACATACACAGCGTCTGCACGCAGCACATACACACAGCGTCTGCACGCAGCACATACGCACAGCGTCTCCACGCGGCACATACACACAGCGTCTGCACGCAGCACATACACAGCGTCTGCACGCAGCACATACACACAGCGTCTGCACGCAGCACATACACACAGCGTCTCCACGCGGCACATACACACAGCGTCTGCACGCAGCACATACACAGCGTCTGCACGCAGCACATACGCACAGCGTCTGCACGCAGCACATACACACAGCGTCTGCACGCAGCACATACACAGCGTCTGCACGCAGCACATACACACAGCGTCTGCACGCAGCACATACACACAGCATCTGCACGCAGCACATACGCACAGCGTCTGCACGCAGCACATACACACAGCGTCTGCATGCAGCACATACACACAGCGTCTGCACGCAGCACATACACAGCGTCTGCACGCAGCACATACGCACAGCGTCTCCACGCGGCACATACATGCGCATACTCACTAATCTTCAGTTGAAATTTTTGTAATTTTTATGCTTTAGGTTACATTGTAGCTTAATAAAAGTTGTCGCCATACTGTACATTTAAAAACTAGTCAACTAAGAGGCGTAAACCTAAAAAAACATAAATCATACTGACATACAGTTCCTAGTTAATAATCCCAGACAATGCTGAAATAATTCCATGTCGCCATATTATACAAATAAAAGGTGGTGTCACACAGTGCAACAAAAACGCGGAAATCGAATGCACACAAATTATACTGACAGTTAGAAGACTAAATTATGTTCCATAGTGCAGAAATAATAACTTCCCATAGACTTCATAAAACAATGGCCAAATAGCACAGCCATACGGTGCACACAGTGAGTGCATGCAGGCCCGTACACAAGCGCACTCACTGACTTTGAGCTCAAATTGAAGGGACGTTTTAGTTTTATTCTAAATTCATATGTAATAAAAGATGTCGCCATTTTGTACAATTAAAACCTGGCATCAAACCGTGCAAGTGAAAGATGAAAGTACATAAATAATGTTGCTATACAGCCCGTAAATAATGATGCCAAACAATGCTGAAATAATGCCGTTCATGTAATAGTGACCAGATAATACACGCACAGAGGCTGCAGGCTCTCGCAGTCACTAATTTTAACCTCAATTGAAAGAGACTCTTCAATTTTACACTAAATTGCTGTTTAATGAAAGCCGCTGCCAGACTGTACAAATTAAAACTGCTATAATACAGTGCAATAAAAGAGTGTAACACACAATTTACTGACATACTGTTACCATAAAATGATAAACCCTGATGGAATAACACTTCACATAGCGCTCTGGTAATAACAGTGACACATAATACTGCCATCAGGCGCACAAACACAGTCACTTGCTACACACATACACATATGGCGGGAGTATGGAGCCTCACCTATAGGTAAAGATGGGGTTAATTGGAAATGTAGCGGAGTTTCAATTGTACCTAGGGTGACATTACGTATCTGAACCTCCTCCTGCTCCAGGACACCGGAGCGGGCGGCACCGGGCGGCGATCAATACCCGATCAGAACCCGATTTTTACACCCGTCCTCGAGACCTTTCAGTTTTTATTTCCTTTCGATAATTAGAGCGAATATTAAATTACAGCCGGAATAAATCTCCGGACGAGGATGTAATTACCGGGTTTTTACATTTTTCCGTACACGTTACCGGAGGCGGCAAAATCAATGCCTGAAAAACCATTGATCGCGGCTTCGTTCAGCGTCGCAATTAAATGACTCATTTACATAATTATTAGCAGAGTCTGCAGCGATCGCAAAAAACACAAATCTCCGTCCTGTGGACGATTCTCAGATATCTGAGGCCTAATCAACGGGCAAAAGACTGAACCACGAGAGCGAGGAGCAGCCGCAGGCGCCGAGTATCCTCCACTCAGCGTGCCACATATCCTCCACTCAGAGTGCCACGTATCCTCCACTCAGTGCACCGCGTATCCTCCACTCAGCGTGCCACGTATCCTCCACTCAGAGTGCCACGTATCCTTCACTCAGCGTGCCACGTATCGTCCACTCAGTGCACCGCGTATCCTCCACTCAGCGTGCCACGTATCCTCCACTCAGCGTGCCACGTATCATCCACTCAGCGTGCCACGTATCGTCCACTCAGCGTGCCACGTATCCTCCACTCAGTGCGCCGCGTATCCTCCACTCAGCATGCCACGTATCCTCCACTCAGCGTGCCACGTATCCTCCACTCAGTGCACCACGTATCCTCCAATCAGCGTGCCACGTATCCTCCACTCAGTGCGCCACGTATCCTCCAGTGCACAACGTATCCTCCACTCAGCGTGCCACGTATCCTCCACTCAGTGCACAACGTATCCTCCACTCAGCGTGCCACGTATCCTCCACTCAGTGCACCACATATCCTCCACTCAGCGTGCCACGTATCCTCCACTCAGTGCGCCACGTATCCTCCACTCAGCGTGCCACGTATCCTCCACTCAGCGTGCCACGTATCCTCCACTCAGTGCACCACGTATCCTCCACTCAGCGTGCCACGTATTCTCCACTCAGTGCACCACGTATCCTCCACTCAGCGTGCCACGTATCCTCCACTCAGCGTGCCAAGTATCCTCCACTCAGTGCACCACGTATCCTCCAATCAGCGTGCCACGTATCCTCCACTCAGAGTGCCGCGTATCCTCCACTCAGTGCGCCACGTATCCTCCACTCAGTGCACCACGTATCCTCCACTCAGCGTGCCACGTATCCTCCACTTAGCGTGCCACGTATCCTCCACTCAGTGCACCACGTATCCTCCAATCAGCGTGCCACGTATCCTCCACTCAGAGTGCCGCGTATCCTCCACTCAGTGCGCCACGTATCCTCCACTCAGTGCGCCACGTATCCTCCACTCAGTGCGCCACGTATCCTCCACTCAGTGCGCCACGTATCCTCCACTCAGCGCGCCACGTATCCTCCACTCAGTGCGCCGCGTATCCTCCACTCAGCGCGCCACGTATCCTCCACTCAGCGCGCCACGGATCCTCCACTCAGCGCGCCACGTATCCTCCACTCAGAGTGCCGCGTATCCTCCACTCAGTGCGCCACGTATCCTCCACTCAGTGCGCCACGTATCCTCCACTCAGTGCGCCACGTATCCTCCACTCAGCGCGCCGCGTATCCTCCACTCAGCGCGCCACGTATCCTCCACTCAGTGCGCCACGTATCCTCCACTCAACGTGCCACATATCCTCCACTCAGTGCACCACGTATCCTCCACTCAGCGTGCCACGTATCCTCCACTTAGCGTGCCAAGTATCCTCCACTCAGTGCACCACGTATCCTCCAATCAGCGTGCCACGTATCCTCCACTCAGAGTGCCGCGTATCCTCCACTCAGTGCGCCACGTATCCTCCACTCAGTGCACCACGTATCCTCCACTCAGCGTGCCACGTATCCTCCACTTAGCGTGCCACGTATCCTCCACTCAGTGCACCACATATCCTCCAATCAGCGTGCCACGTATCCTCCACTCAGAGTGCCGCGTATCCTCCACTCAGTGCGCCACGTATCCTCCACTCAGCGTGCCACGTATCCTCCACTCAGTGCGCCACGTATCCTCCACTCAGCGTGCCACGTATCCTCCACTCAGCGTGCCACGTATCCTCCACTCAGTGCGCCACGTATCCTCCACTCAGTGCGCCACGTATCCTCCACTCAGTGCGCCGCGTATCCTCCACTCAGCGCGCCACGTATCCTCCACTCAGTGCGCCACGTATCCTCCACTCAGCGTGCCACGTATCCTCCACTCAGCGTGCCACGTATCCTCCACTCAGTGCACCACGTATCCTCCACTCAGCGTGCCACGTATCCTCCACTCAGTGCACCACGTATCCTCCACTCAGCGTGCCACGTATCCTCCACTCAGCGTGCCAAGTATCCTCCACTCAGTGCACCACGTATCCTCCAATCAGCGTGCCACGTATCCTCCACTCAGAGTGCCGCGTATCCTCCACTCAGTGCGCCACGTATCCTCCACTCAGTGCACCACGTATCCTCCACTCAGCGTGCCACGTATCCTCCACTTAGCGTGCCACGTATCCTCCACTCAGTGCACCACATATCCTCCAATCAGCGTGCCACGTATCCTCCACTCAGAGTGCCGCGTATCCTCCACTCAGTGCGCCACGTATCCTCCACTCAGCGTGCCACGTATCCTCCACTCAGTGCGCCACGTATCCTCCACTCAGCGTGCCACGTATCCTCCACTCAGCGTGCCACGTATCCTCCACTCAGTGCGCCACGTATCCTCCACTCAGTGCGCCACGTATCCTCCACTCAGTGCGCCGCGTATCCTCCACTCAGCGCGCCACGTATCCTCCACTCAGTGCGCCACGTATCCTCCACTCAGCGTGCCACGTATCCTCCACTCAGTGCGCCACGTATCCTCCACTCAGCGTGCCACGTATCCTCCACTCAGCGTGCCACGTATCCTCCACTCAGTGCGCCACCTATCCTCCACTCAGTGCGCCACGTATCCTCCACTCAGTGCGCCGCGTATCCTCCACTCAGCGCGCCACGTATCCTCCACTCAGCGTGCCACGTATCCTCCACTTAGCGTGCCACGTATCCTCCACTCAGTGCACCACATATCCTCCAATCAGCGTGCCACGTATCCTCCACTCAGAGTGCCGCGTATCCTCCACTCAGTGCGCCACGTATCCTCCACTCAGCGTGCCACGTATCCTCCACTCAGTGCGCCACGTATCCTCCACTCAGCGTGCCACGTATCCTCCACTCAGCGTGCCACGTATCCTCCACTCAGTGCGCCACGTATCCTCCACTCAGTGCGCCACGTATCCTCCACTCAGTGCGCCGCGTATCCTCCACTCAGCGCGCCACGTATCCTCCACTCAGCGCGCCACGTATCCTCCACTCAGCGTGCCACGTATCCTCCACTCAGTGCGCCACGTATCCTCCACTCAGCGTGCCACGTATCCTCCACTCAGCGTGCCACGTATCCTCCACTCAGTGCGCCACCTATCCTCCACTCAGTGCGCCACGTATCCTCCACTCAGTGCGCCGCGTATCCTCCACTCAGCGCGCCACGTATCCTCCACTCAGCGCGCCACGTAGCATAGGATTAGATCCACAGCTCAGCAGACAGTATCACACATTAGATACACGGCTCAGCAGACAGTATCACACATTAGATACACGGCTCAGCAGACAGTATCACACATTAGATACACAGCTCAGCAGAGAGTATCACACATTAGATACACAGCTCAGCAGACAGTATCACACATTAGATACACGGCTCAGCAGAGAGTATCACACATTAGATACGCAGCTCAGCAGACAGTATCACACATTAGATACACGGCTCAGCAGACAGTATCACACATTAGATACACAGCTCAGCAGAGAGTATCACACATTAGATACACGGCTCAGCAGACAGTATCACACATTAGATACACAGCTCAGCAGACAGTATCACACATTAGATACACAGCTCAGCAGACAGTATCACACATTAGATACACGGCTCAGCAGACAGTATCACACATTAGATACACAGCTCAGCAGAGAGTATCACACATTAGATACACGGCTCAGCAGACAGTATCACACATTAGATACGCAGCTCAGCAGACAGTATCACACATTAGATACACAGCTCAGCAGACAGTATCACACATTAGATACACGGCTCAGCAGACAGTATCACACATTAGATACACAGCTCAGCAGAGAGTATCACACATTAGATACACTCAGTGCACCACGTATCCTCCACTCAGCGTGCCACGTATCCTCCACTCAGCGTGCCAAGTATCCTCCACTCAGTGCACCACGTATCCTCCAATCAGCGTGCCACGTATCCTCCACTCAGAGTGCCGCGTATCCTCCACTCAGTGCGCCACGTATCCTCCACTCAGTGCACCACGTATCCTCCACTCAGCGTGCCACGTATCCTCCACTTAGCGTGCCACGTATCCTCCACTCAGTGCACCACATATCCTCCAATCAGCGTGCCACGTATCCTCCACTCAGAGTGCCGCGTATCCTCCACTCAGTGCGCCACGTATCCTCCACTCAGCGTGCCACGTATCCTCCACTCAGTGCGCCACGTATCCTCCACTCAGTGCGCCACGTATCCTCCACTCAGTGCGCCACGTATCCTCCACTCAGCGTGCCACGTATCCTCCACTCAGCGTGCCACGTATCCTCCACTCAGTGCACCACGTATCCTCCACTCAGCGTGCCACGTATCCTCCACTTAGCGTGCCACGTATCCTCCACTCAGTGCACCACATATCCTCCAATCAGCGTGCCACGTATCCTCCACTCAGAGTGCCGCGTATCCTCCACTCAGTGCGCCACGTATCCTCCACTCAGCGTGCCACGTATCCTCCACTCAGTGCGCCACGTATCCTCCACTCAGCGTGCCACGTATCCTCCACTCAGCGTGCCACGTATCCTCCACTCAGTGCGCCACGTATCCTCCACTCAGTGCGCCACGTATCCTCCACTCAGTGCGCCGCGTATCCTCCACTCAGCGCGCCACGTATCCTCCACTCAGCGCGCCACGTATCCTCCACTCAGCGTGCCACGTATCCTCCACTCAGTGCGCCACGTATCCTCCACTCAGCGTGCCACGTATCCTCCACTCAGCGTGCCACGTATCCTCCACTCAGTGCGCCACCTATCCTCCACTCAGTGCGCCACGTATCCTCCACTCAGTGCGCCGCGTATCCTCCACTCAGCGCGCCACGTATCCTCCACTCAGCGCGCCACGTAGCATAGGATTAGATCCACAGCTCAGCAGACAGTATCACACATTAGATACACGGCTCAGCAGACAGTATCACACATTAGATACACGGCTCAGCAGACAGTATCACACATTAGATACACAGCTCAGCAGAGAGTATCACACATTAGATACACAGCTCAGCAGACAGTATCACACATTAGATACACGGCTCAGCAGAGAGTATCACACATTAGATACGCAGCTCAGCAGACAGTATCACACATTAGATACACGGCTCAGCAGACAGTATCACACATTAGATACACAGCTCAGCAGAGAGTATCACACATTAGATACACGGCTCAGCAGACAGTATCACACATTAGATACACAGCTCAGCAGACAGTATCACACATTAGATACACAGCTCAGCAGACAGTATCACACATTAGATACACGGCTCAGCAGACAGTATCACACATTAGATACACAGCTCAGCAGAGAGTATCACACATTAGATACACGGCTCAGCAGACAGTATCACACATTAGATACGCAGCTCAGCAGACAGTATCACACATTAGATACACAGCTCAGCAGACAGTATCACACATTAGATACACGGCTCAGCAGACAGTATCACACATTAGATACACAGCTCAGCAGAGAGTATCACACATTAGATACACGGCTCAGCAGACAGTATCACACATTAGATACGCAGCTCAGCAGACAGTATCACACATTAGATACACAGCTCAGCAGACAGTATCACACATTAGATACACGGCTCAGCAGATAGTATCACACATTAGATACACAGCTCAGTAGACAGTATCACACATTAGATACACAGCTCAGTAGACAGTATCACACATTAGATACACAGCTCAGCAGACAGTATCACACATTAGATACACAGCTCAGCAGACAGTATCACACATTAGATACACGGCTCAGCAGACAGTATCACACAGGAGAGGATTAGATACACAGCTCAGCAGACAGTATCACACATTAGATAGACGGCTCAGCAGACAGTATCACACATTAGATACACGGCTCAGCAGAGAGTATCACACATTAGATACACGGCTCAGCAGACAGTATCACACATTAGATAGACGGCTCAGCAGACAGTATCACACATTAGATACACGGCTCAGCAGAGAGTATCACACATTAGATACACGGCTCAGCAGAGAGTATCACACATTAGATACACGGCTCAGCAGACAGTATCACACATTAGATAGACGGCTCAGCAGAGAGTATCACACATTAGATACACGGCTCAGCAGACAGTATCACACATTAGATACACGGCTCAGCAGAGAGTATCACACATTAGATACACGGCTCAGCAGACAGTATCACACATTAGATAGACGGCTCAGCAGACAGTATCACACATTAGATACACGGCTCAGCAGAGAGTATCACACATTAGATACACGGCTCAGCAGAGAGTATCACACATTAGATACACAGCTCAGCAGACAGTATCACACATTAGATAGACGGCTCAGCAGACAGTATCACACATTAGATACACAGCTCAGCAGAGAGTATCACACATTAGATACACGGCTCAGCAGACAGTATCACACATTAGATACACAGCTCAGCAGACAGTATCACACATTAGATACACGGCTCAGCAGACAGTATCACACATTAGATACACAGCTCAGCAGACAGTATCACACATTAGATACACGGCTCAGCAGACAGTATCACACATTAGATACACGGCTCAGCAGACAGTATCACACATTAGATACACGGCTCAGCAGACAGTATCACACATTAGATAGACGGCTCAGCAGACAGTATCACACATTAGATACACGGCTCAGCAGACAGTATCACACATTAGATACACGGCTCAGCAGTATATGGCCGCTGGTAGATAATGAAGCTTAGTATCAGTACATGATGGGTGATCTAGTCATATCTGTTCCTCTGCGGATGTATCACCCACATGTGGCTTAGATACTCTGCGTGTTCCCACACATGGGATTGGGGTCCGTCACACACTTCCCATCACACCGTGCATGCATCATGTGAACACGGCCCGTAATTGCTCCATCTATTCCGGAGCGAGACCTTCTGTCTGACGCCCGTAAATCAGCCGCCCATAAAACCAGAATTCATTAGCTGTTGGGATCTTTCCTCCTTAATGCGCTGGTAATAAAAGCTGCCGGTGACACGGGCCGAGCCGCCCAGCGGGACCGCTCCGATCCTGACAGCGCACGCGTCACCGTGCAATTAGAGGCCGGATACAGGAGCGAGCGCCGGCAGCACCCAGACGCAGGTTTCCCAGCCTCGTGGGGTCCACCGCAGCGTCTCCGGGAGCCCCGATCCCCGGCCATATATAATCTATAATGCGCTGCTGTGCATTCTCAGTCGGCTACGCAACATCTGTATGAAATAAAGCCGCCCGGCCGCTGCAGATCCTGATATATTTCCCCATAAAATAGACCCCGGCACGTTCATAGGGACGCCAAGATTTCAGCTCTTGATGCAAGAAATGATGAAAGAACGAGCAGCTTAAACTTCTATCCAGACGTTTGTGTTCAGCCGATGCGGCCTCCAAAAGGCCATGTTCACACACGCTGTGTTTTGCTGCGTATTTTGCAGCAGATTTTTATGCAAATATTCAGCTGCGTCTTGCAGGACCAGAAAAGTCTATGAGAAACCAGAACTCTCTGTTCACACTTGTTGCTTTTTGTTTGCTGCGTATTTTCTGCCTTGCTTGCGCATTTGGAAACTCGAGCATGTCACTTCTTTCAGCATTTCTGCAGCAGAAAACACACCTGCATTTTTGCTGTGTATCTGCTGCATTTTTTCACCCATAGGAAGTAATGAGTGGTCAAAAAAAAGCAGCAAAAAAACGCAACAAAAAAACACAACAAAACCTGTTTTTTTTTAAAAAGTTTTTTTCCTGCCAGAGAAAATTTAGCAGCAGATTTGCAGCAGAAAAAAACACAACGTGTGTGAACATAGCCTTAGACGTCCTGCGGGATGCAGTCAACAGTCACCTGATTCTGGGGACAATTAGGGGCCATGGTTGTCTGGTGACTGAATGGGATAAACTTCATCCCTTCCTGTGCCGGCAGAGACCACCGGAGGGGATTGGAGTGGTAATTATTAGGGTGGAGAAAGAAAGTTATTGTCGCCCTGGTCTGGCGTCCCGTCCTCTGTGGCAGCGCAGGCGACACTTCTGCAGCCGGGAACATGAGCACCTCCGGTGCTTACCAGATTTCTCAAGGTCCTGATGTGGTGGCGAAGCTCATGCCATGACATTGTGGGGTGAGTAAATGCCAGAGACGCCCAGGATGCCGGCCCGAGGTCGCTGACCACAGAATTGAAGTTCTGGCTGCCATAGAGGACCGGACGCTGGACCAGGGCAGAGGGAATCCTTTTTCTCAATTCTAGTAAGTCGTTTACTTTTAGAACAATCCCCTCGCTGTAACAAATGTCATGGATAACCCCCTTGAATTCATCTGGACAATTTAGATAAGTTTTGGCCAAAACTCCTGTCTTGGCTGATCATCTACAGGTAATATGTATGGAGGGTCCTGACTCTCACTCAATGGGTAATGATGGAGGGAAGAAGTATTGGGCATGCTGGATTTCAATATGCCTGATCCTTTGTTCTCAAGTGTGCATGTGTATGGAGGAGTGAGAAGAAAGTTTATGGACACCTTAAGGTTAAAGGTCCTGGGAAATATACCAAGGTGGTCCAACGGTCAGTTAAGTGCTGCTGTCCCGGCGGGTGGCTACCAGGTACTGCGGACAGCAACATGATCTTCTGTCTTAGCCAGCTACGAGGGCAATGAATCTAGGATACAGTAAAACCCTGCAATGACTCTGCAGTGTCCTCTAATGTAACAGTGGTGCCTGCGATCTGCCCAGGGGTGACTTCTATCCCAAAGGCTTCACTATTGGATTTTCTACTTTACCAAGTTCTAAACTCTCCAACAGTACACGGACCCTTGGAGTCCAATAGTTCTGCTATGACAGAAGCTCCTTGCTGTTTTGAAAGTAGAAATGAGCCCCTTTACCTTTTGGGCCCCTGGGGGGGCTACACAGGCTGCCCCAATGCTATGTCCGCCCCTGCGAGGGACCATTCAATGCTCATATGATCTTTTCTTCTTCCCAAAGTTGAGGACCCTATGTTTTCTGATGGGTGGTATGTTGGCCTTATAATGGAGGGGGAGGAATCTGCTTATAATATCCCAAACAATAATAAGTAAATTCTCCAGTATATCTTTTTGCATGATTTTGGTAGTGATCTCTACAGACGACGCCATGACCTCAGAATAACAAAGCTGCACAATGAGCCGCATCCCTTTCCCTTGAGCCGATACAATGACTCATTCTTATAAAACTTCATCTTTACCTTTATCAAGTGTAAATGTATCACGAGCGGAAAGATACAAGAAATGAACCTTTTTTTTTTTTTTGCTACATTTTTTTGTTCTAAATTCATAGATTCCACTTGTTATGTGTCCGAGCTCGGTGGGGTTGAGTGTTTTTGAATAGGTGCGGCATACTGAAAGCTTTATGATTTATCCTCCGCATTGTGCCGGTGAGTTCCTTAAATAGTACAGTGTGACTTCTCAACAGGAATCCGCAAATGATTAAATGTTTTACAAAGGCGAAACCCTCCCGGGACACGTGCACTCAGAGACACATACTGGCTTAGACATTTTTACACTTGAAAGCTCTCGAATGACATTTTTTTTTTTCAGAACCCGAAGAAAACATTTTGTCCAACTTCAACGGGATTTTTAAGTTATTTCATCCAACTGGGAAAAATTATGAGTCTAAACTCATAGGGAGAAAGCTTTTGTTCCCTCCCTATGGAAGCCGCGTGATGATGCATTTTTAATCACTAGAGCCAATTTTATTCCAACTGGGCCTTCTACAAAAATTCACCCAGTCGTCTATCCCTTAAGTTTTCTTTTCTTTCTTTCATTTTTAACATCTTTCATCTTCGCTGCATAAAATCTGAAAATATTAGAGGGTAATTGGCTTTATTCAAACAAGTCCATCAAAGAAAATCCATGGGTGGCATCCACTTAAGGTTGGAAAGTCAGCATTGACTATAGATTGTAAGCTCTTGCGAGCAGGACCCTCAGGTATGTTATTTTAAATGCTAATTAGTTTGTTACTTTGTAATGTCTGAATTTAAAAAACAAACTGAAGGTCTGTGTGTACAGCAGCCGCCTTTGGGGTGTTAGACGCCCACCGATCAGTAAATATACGAAGGCTGACGGCACGCCAGAGGCGCATGGAACGATCGATGTGCGCAGGCTGTCGCTGTCCTCGGCAGCACAGGTTGGTTACATAGGACAATGTGCTGCTGAGAACATTGATCTTTTGTCCAAACAAAAAGAGTATTTCACTCAACGACTGAACATTTTGCACGTTCGTCAGGTGATTGGCAGCCTCCTTACACTGCGACATTATCCAGAAACAAGTCGATTTCTCTATGAGTGGGCAGTGGAATCAAGAATATGTGGGGGCAGGATGCACAGTCTTATTATGTAATTGGGCAGGGGGAGCAGGACTCACAGGCTTTCTCTATAAGTGAGTGGGAAAAGCAGGACTCACAGGCTTTCTCTATAAGTGAGTGGGAGAAGCAGGGCTCACAGGTTTATTCTATAAATTGGCAGGGGGAGCAGGACTCACAGGCTTTCTCTATAAGTGGGTGGGAGAAGCAGGACTCACAGGCTTTCTCTATAAGTGAGTGGGAGAAGCAGGACTCACAGGCTTTCTCTATAAGTGAGTGGGAGAAGCAGGACTCACAGGTTTATTCTATAAATTGGCAGGGGGAGCAGGACTCACAGGCTTTCTCTATAAGTGGGTGGGAGAAGCAGGACTCACAGGCTTTCTCTATAAGTGAGTGGGAGAAGCAGGACTCACAGGCTTTCTCTATAAGTGAGTGGGAGAAGCAGGACTCACAGGCTTTCTCTATAAGTGAGTGGGAGAAGCAGGACCCACAGGTTTATTCTATAAATTGGCAGGGGGAGCAGGACTCACAGGCTTTCTCTATAAGTGAGTGGGAGAAGCAGGACTCACAGGTTTATTCTATAAATTGGCAGGGGAAGCAGGACTCACAGGCTTTCTCTATAAGTGAGTGGGAGAAGCAGGACTCACATGCTTTCTCTATAAGTGAGTGGGAGAAGCAGGACTCACAGGTTTATTCTATAAATTGGCAGGGGGAGCAGGACTCACAGGCTTTCTCTATAAGTGGGTGGGAAAAGCAGGACTCACAGGCTTAGTATATAAATTGGCAGGGGAAGCAGGACTCACAGGAATTCTCTATAAGTGAAAAACAAAACCCAGTATAGATCAAATAACTATAAAACATATAATTTAGATAATCTGTATTAGTGACAACATTAAACTTGACATAGACATATTAACATTTTTTTAAAGACATGACAAATAAAAAAACCATGAGAGGTGGAGGAACACGATACAATTAAAACTAATAAATAAATATCATAAAATTCTATAATAAATATTGAGCAAAGTAAATTAGATATAAGAATATAAATAAGCAATAAAGTGCAGAGTTCACTCAGTAATTAATGAGGCAAAGTAAATGTATTGTAAGTATAAATAACCATCCATAAAGTGCACCGAGCAGACATAAATAATAAGAATAACTCATTCATTATAAAGCTGAGATCAGGCCCCCATAACGTGCACAATATCGTAATGGAGTAAGTAAACGTTATAATGTCACAAAGTAAATAACTAACGGCTAAAGGCTTGAAAGGCAAAATTCAGAATAATCATTAGTCAATACAGACCTGGAGCCTCCAATAGCGCTTTGTGTCCTCATCCCCCAAAAGCGTCCACAGGGAGAGGGGAGGTGGGGGAAGAGGTGGGAAAAAAGGGCAAGACTGGAGTAGAAAATGAAGGCCAATCAATCTCTCAGACTTTATATTCATGGCGCTTGTGATCTGAGTGGTTAGCGAGGCATGGCACAGACGGATCACATTGCCAAGGCCAATCGCATCACTAACCAATGGCTCGAGGGAGGTCAGCGGTGAAGCAACAGGATATTATGATGGCAGGCTTTCTCTATGAATGGGCAGGATCAGGACTCACAGGCTTTCTCTATGAATGGGCAGGATCAGGACTCACAGGCTTTCTCTATGAGTGAGCAGGGGCAGGACTCACAGTTTTTTTCTATGAGTGTGCAGGGGAGGACTCACAGGCTATCTCTAAGAGGGGGCAGGACTCACAAGCTTTCTCTATGAGGGGGCAGGGGGAGGCACAGGACTCAGACTTTATGAGTTAGCAGGGGCAGGACTCACAGGCTTTCTCTATAAGTGATCAGGGGTAGGGGCAGGACTCACAGCCTTTCTTTATGAGTGGGCAGGGACAGGACTCACAGGCTCTCTTTATGAGTGGGCAGGGGCAGAACTCACAGCCTTTCTTTATGAGTGGGCAGGGACAGGACTCACAGGCTCTCTTTATGAGTGGGCAGGGGCAGGACTCACAGGCTTTATTTATGAGTAGGCAGGGGCAGGACTCACAGGCTTTCTTTATGAGTGGGCAGAGACAGAACTCACTGGTTTTATTTATGAGTGGGCAGAGACAGAACTCACTGGCTTTATTTATGAGTGGGCAGGGGCAGGACTCACTGGCTTTATTTATGAGTGGGTAGGCACAGGACTCACTGGCTTTCTTTATGACTGGGCAGGGGCAGGACTCATTGGCTTTATTTATGAGTGGGAAGTGGCAGGACTCACAGGCTTTATTTATCAGTGGGCAGGGGCAGGACTCACTGACTTTATTTATGAGTGGGCAGGGGCAGGACTCACTGGCTTTATTTATGAGTGGGAAGGGGCAGGACTCACTGGCTTTATTTATGAGTGGGCAGGGGCAGGACTCACTGGCTTTATTTATCAGTGGGCAGGGGCAGGACTCACTGGCTTTCTTCATGAGTGGGCAGGGGCAGGAGGACTCACTGGCTTTTATTATGAGTGGGCAGGACTGTCAGGCTTTATGAGTGGGCAGGGGCAGGACTCACTGGCTTTATTTATGAGTGGGCAGGGGCAGGACTCACTGGCTTTCTTTATGAGTGGGAAGGGGCAGGACTAACTGGCTTTATTTATCAGTGGGCAAGGGCAGGACTCACTCGCTTTATTTATGAGTGGGCAAGGGCAGGACTCACTGGCTTTATTTATGAGTGGGAAGGGGCAGGACTCACTGGCTTTCTTCATTAGTGGGCAGGGGCAGTACTCACTGGCTTTCTTTATGAGTGGGAAGGGGCAGGACTCCCAGGCTTTATGAGTGGGCAGGGGCAGGACTCACTGGCTTTATTTATGAGTGGGCAGGGGCAGGACTCACTGGCTTTATTTATGAGTGGGCAGGGGCAGGACTCACTAGCTTTATTTATGAGTGGGCAAGGGCAGGACTCACTGGCTTTATTTATGAGTGGGAAGGGGCAGGACTCACTGGCTTTCTTCATGAGTGGGCAGGGTTAGGAGGACTCACTGGCTTTCATTATGAGTGGCCAGGACTCCCAGGCTTTATGAGTGGGCAGGGGCAGGACTCACTGGCTTTATTTATGAGTGGGCAGAGACAGGACTCACTGGTTTTATTTATGAGTGGGCAGGGGCAGGACTCACTGGCTTTATTTATGAGTGGGCAGGGGCAGGACTCACTGGCTTTATTTATGAGTGGGCAGGGGCAGGACTCACTGGCTTTCTTTATGAGTGGGAAGGGGCAGGACTCCCAGGCTTTATGAGTGGGCAGGGGCAGGACTCACTGGCTTTATTTATGAGTGGGCAGGGGCAGGACTCACTGGCTTTATTTATGAGTGGGCAGGGGCAGGACTCACTAGCTTTATTTATGAGTGGGCAGGGGCAGGACTCACAGGGTTTTTCTGTGGCTAGGTGATTGAAGGTGTAAACGTTCTCCCAGCATTTTTTGAATAGCAGCACCCATAAAAATGAATCATCTGACAGTGTGATAAAGTGACGGTGATGCAGTGCAGCCCTCCCCAGAGTCCAGGCAAGCAGTATACAGAGCTTTCTCTGAGTATATAAAGTACTATTATCTTGCCTTCCTGGCGGTACAGTAGCAATGTCAATAAATTGAGCTCTTTCTGCCTATCCTCTCCCAGTCTGTACCGGAAATCAGACATGTGAGGTGCAGACAACAAGAAAAGTCAGCGCCTTGTGCCTCATTTAGTGACCAAATATTAAAAACTTGATGTAAAAATATATAATATTCTTTGATTAATACCCCTTAAAGGGCATAAAAATATTAGGACATTATACGCAGGTACCTTCCCTCCTCTAGTGTCTTCTTAGAGTTGTGGTAAACAGGAATTCAGATATATCTTAATTTTTTGATACCAAAAAGATCTGTGATGAAATACAATAATGAAGAATTAATAAACAGAAGTCGGCCTTCATTTTTGAGAACAGGTTGACAGGCAACCCGTCAATACATTGTGCCTGTCCCCCACATGCCTACTCAACTACGTATGTAAAACAGGAGCAACGTAGAGTATATAGGGCATAAAACTGATTTTTATTAATACATAATTAAAATCTAAACATCAAAATCGTACAGTGTTACAATATGTATTATCAATCATAATCCAAATCAGAGATAAGGTTCAAAAAAGGCCGTCACACCCCTCAAAAAACACAGCATGTGGACCCTAATAGACATTTAGCACGACCAGCGGACCACTGGCATTTGTAATAACCACTAGTGTGTATAATTGCCACATCTTAAAAATCAAGAAAGGTCCCACTTACCGACTAATACCATAGGGGAACATGGAGGGGTGAAATATAAATCATCACCTGGCCAGGAAGGAGCCCCAACGCGCGTTTCGCCGCTGAAGCTGCAGGCTTTCTCAAGAGGCATAGAGATAGTTGGATAAAAGGACCTTTTTAAATACCTCCCCGAGTGGTCACGTGACAAGAATATCAGTCACGTGATCGGGAGGTTACCAAGCAACTGGTGTTCTGCGGCGCATGCGCCAGGTCCCGGGGCCTCATAGCGTGGGCACCAGCCGTCACCCGGCGGTGTGCATCCGGAAGCTCGCATCCGGAAGCACGGGACCGCGCAAACCGGAGACACGCGGCCGGGAACAAAGACAGCTGAGCACGGACCAGAGACCACGGATCCCAGAGCGCATGCGCACCGCACTGCATTTCACGAGGCAGCTTAGTGACAGGGGGACAAGGTAGGAGAGACCCAAAAAAGGGGCCAGTCAATTCACATAAATCAACAACGCAGTTTGACAATATTAACAGCAATACATAGGGGATAAAATACAATCACCAATCATAGCAATAACAATAATATACATATAACATAATTTAGAAGGATAAGGTGGTCCATCAAGTTCTTCCTATGATATGGATGATCCCAAACATAAAGTATTGTCCCACTTCAGTACTGGTAAAGAAAAAAGGAAAAAGCAAAAATAGTTAAAAATGTTTTATGCCCTATATACTCTACGTTGCTCCTGTTTTACAAATAATGAAGAATTGTATTACAAACTGTAAGATGATGGAAGGAGGCGAGCGGGGAAGGGCGCTGGCGATCTGTCTGCAACCGGAATCTGAGCAAAAGCAATTAAACCACATTGATGTCACATCCATATAATGCTCCACAGAACAAAAAAAAAAGTTACATTTAATTGTATGATTGGGTCGATGAATGCGGAACCAAGAGTGCGACTGACGAATTACAAACATTTTATCCGCATCAGCTCGGGAATTGTCACTTTTTTTTTTCTATTTGTGTCGTGTAAATCCGAAACATCTGTATTAACAATCCTGTAAATGACGCTCGAGTTTTCGCTCAGTGACAATAAATTTTGTCTTTTAGTGTCGATGGGTTTTGTTTCCTCTGAATTGTAACAACTTGTGTCAGTCCCGAGCCGAAGCCAAAATGAGTTTCGGTAAGAGGATTTGCTGCAGATGTTGGGGGATTGGGAACAGCTGGACGGCGCGGGATTGTCACAAATGTGGTTCCTTGAAAGGTGGCGCATTGTCTGATAAACAATCCAGAACGCTCGGGTTTGTTGGAAGTCAACAAATAATTTTGACTTCTTCTCTACAAACGTTATTTACGCTTAAACATTGAAAAAAACTGAATTAGAATTTTTTTCCCTCCACTAAGCTTTATCTGCATATGGCTCCGGCCGACTTATTATGAAACTTCAATCTCCACAATCCTCGGAATAACATTTAAGCTTCTGAAAGAAACTGACATATGTCTTCCGGATGACATGGGGCCTTAGTCAGCTAAAAGTATAAGAGCGCACGTCCAGGAGTGCGGCGCGGAGACGGTGGAACGCTGCCGGATTTACTCAAATGTCTATATACAGTGGGGAAAATAAGTACACACGTGGCCAAAATTGTTGGTACCCCTCGTTTAATGAAAGAAAAACCCACAATGGTCACAGAAATAACTTGAATCTGACAAAAGTAATAATAAATTAAAAATCTATGAAATTGAACAAATGAAAGTCAGACATTGCTTTTCTGCTTCCACAGAATTAAAAAAAATTAAACTGATGAAACAGGCCTGGACAGAAATGATGGTACCCCTGAAAATAATGTGACAAACGGGACATGTTAAGTCGAGTTGTGTCCACAGGTGTCTAGAATCTTGTAATCAGTCAGTGGGCCTGTATATAGGGTTACAGATACTCACTGTGCCTGTATATAGGGCTACAGATACTCACTGTGCCTGTATATAGGGCTACAGATACTCACTGTGCTGTTTGGTGACACGGTGTGTACCACACTCAACATGGACCAGAGGAAGCAAAGGAAAGAGTTGTCTCAGGAGATTAGAAAGAAAATTATAGACAAGCATGTTAAAGGTAAAGGTTATAAGACCATCTCCAAGCAGCTTGATGTTCCTGTGACTACAGATGCACATATTATTCAGAAATGTAAGATCCATGGGACTGTAGCCGACCTCCCTGGACGTGGCCGCAGGAGGAAAATTGATGACAAATAAAAGACATGGCAACAAAAGAGTCCAGGATAACTTCTAAAGAGATTAAAGGTGAACTTCAAGCTCAAGGAACATCAGTGTCAAATCGCACCATCCGTCGTTGTTTGATCCAAAGTGGACTTCATAGGAGACGACCAAGGAGAACACCATTGTTGAAAAGAAAATCATAAAAAAGCCAGACTGGAATTTGCCAAACTACATGTTGACAAGCCACAAAGCTTCTGGGAGAATGTCCTATGGACAGATGAGACAAAAATGGAAGTTTTTGGCAAGGCACATCAGCTCTATGTTCACAGACGGAAAAATGAAGCTTATCAAGAAAAGAACACTGTCCCTACTGTGAAACATGGTGGAGGCTCTGTTATGTTCTGGGGCTGCTTTGCTGCATCTGGCACAGGGTGTCTTGAATCTGTGCAGGGTACAATGAAATCTCAAGACTAACAAGGGATTCTAGAGAGAAATGTGCTGCCCAGTGTCAGAAAGCTTGGTGTCAGTGGTAGTTCATGGGTCTTGCAACAGGATAATGACCCAAAACACACAGCTAAAAACACCCAAGAATGGCTAAGAGGAAAACATTGGACTATTCTGAAGTGGCTTCTATGAGCCCTGACCTAAATCCTATTGAGCATCTTTGGAAAGAGCTGAAACATGGCTGTTATGTTCTGCTACCAAAGCTAAGGAAAGAGAGGAGATCTGTCCCTACTATAGGACTCAGCTGAATCCCTACGATGTAACAGGGAACCTGATCCTGCGATCAGACCTGCTAAAGTCCTAATCTAGTCTGTACGAAGACCTATAGATGTGGGGAGGGAATCCCTACAAGTACTAAGGACTGGAAGGAATATGGGACACCTCCTAACAGAAATAGTAGCAGACAGACGAACAAACAAAATAGATAGAACATAGAGGTCCGTAGACCAAGCAAACTAACAGAGATAGATACAGAGCACAGGCTAGCTAGAAAGTAGATATACAATGAAGTCCAGCAAAGCCAGAAGGGCGGAGCAGGACTAAATAGGCCAACAAGGTCATGTGACCAGCAAAGGAAAAAAAAACCTAACAGCAAGGTTCTAACAGTACCCCCCCTTCTAAGAGAATCCTCCGGATTCCCTAGGACCAGGCTTATCAGGAAATCTCCTGTGAAACGCTCTGATAAGTCTGGACGCGGAAACATCATCTGACCTCACCCAAGAGTTATCCTCGGGTCCGAAACCTTTCCAGGCCACAAGATACTGCAAACTACCTCTATACCGTCTAGAGTCAAGGATGCGAGAAATTTCATATTCCCCGTCCTCCACCACCGGAGGAACAGAGGCAGAGGCGTCACCATCCGACACAACAGCTTTTTTTAACAGAGAGACATGAAAGACCGGATTAATTCTCCAGGAGGTAGGAACCTCCAACCTAACAGCAGATTGGTTGACAACCTGAAGCACCTTAAAGGGCCCTACAAACTTGGGACCCAATTTCTTAGAAGGAATCCTCAACCGCAGATTCCTAGAGGACAACCAAACCATGTCACCAACAGCGAACAAAACCTCCTGTCGTTTCCTATCAAAGTAGTCTTTAGATTTTCTGTTGGCCTCCTGAAGATTACCACGCACATCCGTCCAAACTCTTTCCAAATCACCGGAAAAATTCTCCTCCTCAGGCACGGCAGATCCCAACTTGGAGAACGACCCAAACGACGGATGTCTCCCAGAACAACAAAAAAAAGGCGAACAACCAGCAGAAGAAGATGTATGATTGTTCAGAGCAAATTCGGCAAGTGGCAGAAACTCAGACCACCCCTCTTGATTGTCTGCCACAAAACAACGCAAGAACTGCTCAACATCCTGGTTTTTCCTTTCTGTCTGGCCATTAGATTCAGGATGATATCCGGACGAAAACGACAAATGAATTCCCAACCTGTCACAAAAGTCACGCCAAAAACGAGCCACGAACTGAGGACCCCTATCAGAAACAATGTCAGTAGGAACGCCATGAAGTCTGACAATTTCTTTGACAAAGGTCTTAGCGAGAGTTTTAGCGCAGGGCAGTTTGACGAAGGGAACCAAGTGACACATCTTGCTAAAACGGTCCACGACCACCCAGATGACAGTAAAACCCTCAGAGGGGGGAAGGTCAGTTATAAAGTCCATAGCCAAATGTGTCCAAGGAGCACTGGGGACCTCCAAAGGACAAAGCAACCCCGCAGCAGGAGTATGTGAGGACTTAGATCTAGCACATATAGTACATTGGCGCACCCACTTAATGACTTCCTTCTGCCATCCAGGCCACCAAAAACTGCGACCCACCAGTCTCTTGGTCTCAGAGATTCCGGGATGACCTGCCAACCGAGATTCGTGACACTCAACAAACAAATCTCTCCTAAAGGTCCCAGGCACAAACAACCTCCCATGAGGAGTGTTAGATGGGGCATTCTCCTGTGCTTTAAGAATCTCATCTTCCAAAACGGAGTCTAAAGCAGCTATCACAACACCTTCTTGTAAAATGTTTTCCTCTTTCTCAGCACCGACTATGGGAGAAAAACTGCGAGACAAGGCATCCGCCTTAACATTCTTAGTACCAGGGATGTAAGTAACGGAGAAATTAAACCGCGAGAAAAACAGTGCCCACCTAGCCTGACGGGCATTCAGGCGCTTGGCAGCATCAAGATATATCAGATTTTTATGATCCGTAAGAACCTGAACGGGAAATTCCGCACCTTCCAAGAAGTGGCGCCAGTGTTCAAATGCGAGTTTAATAGCCAATAATTCCCGATTACCAACATCGTAATTCAATTCAATCTCCGAAAATTTTTTTGAAAAAAAGGCACAGGGATGTAATCCATCCCCGTTATCCTGAGACAATACTGCGCCAACCCCCACAGAGGAAGCATCAACCTCAACCAAAAACGGCCTAGTAACATCAGGCTGCATAAGGATGGGAGCAGAGGTGAACCTCTCTTTGAGATACACAAAAGCTTCAATGGCCTCAGAAGACCACTGAACCGCATCAGCACCTTTCCTGGTGAGATCAGTCAGAGGTTTGACAATACTAGAAAAATTTTTTATGAATTTTCTATAGTAATTGGCGAAACCCAAAAACCTCTGTATCGATTTCAAACCAATAGGCCTAGGCCATTCCTGCACAGCCTGAACCTTAACCGGATCCATCTCAAAACCTTTGCTGGAGATAATGTAACCCAAAAAACTAATTCTCTGTACAGCGAACTCACATTTCTCCAGCTTAGCAAAAAGCGAATTGTCCATTAATAACTGTAATACCTCACGCACGCTCCGCCAATGAGACTCCAGATCTGGCGAATAAATCAAAATGTCATCCAAATACACAACCACATTTTTACCGATCAAAGGTCTAAGGATGTCATTAATCAGATTCTGAAAAAATGCAGGAGCATTAGTAAGACCAAAAGGCATAACCAGATTCTCAAAATGACCCACAGGAGTGTTAAAAGCAGTCTTCCATTCATCACCCTCCTTCATGCGCAACAGATTGTATGCCCCCTTAAGGTCAATTTTAGAGAACCACTTGGCCCCCAATAACTGGTTAAACAGATCAGGAATCAATGGCAGTGGGTAAGGATTGCGTACCGTAATTTTGTTAATCTCACGAAAATCCAGACAAGGACGTAAACCGCCGTCCTTTTTTTTTACAAAAAAAAATCCAACCGCCACAGGAGACTTAGAGGGCCTAATGTGACCGGCGGCCAAGCTTGTCTGTATGTATTCCTCCAAAGCCTTCCTCTCAGGAATAGTAAGGTTAAATAAACGACTCTTAGGAAGAGTCGCTCCAGGGACAAATTCAATAGAACAATCATAGTCTCTATGGGGAGGCAAAACCTGCGATTCCTTCTCAGAAAAAACTCTCCAAAAATCCTGAATAGGAACAGGCAATTCTCCCCTATCCAAAGCTGCAATACGCCCGTTACAACACTTGTCATAACACTTATGGCTCCAGGATTTAATTTCACTGGTAGACCAATCCAGTACAGGATTGTGAAATTTTAACCAGGGCAAACCCAATATTACTGGAGAAGGCAAGTTATTCAACACTACCAAATCCAATTTCTCATGGTGAACACCATTAATAGTGAGAGGAAATTCACTGACCTTGAGAGTAATATTCTTCAAAGGGGAGCCATCCACAGAAACCACAGCAATGGGGGATGATAAAGGTTCAGGTTTTAAATTGAGTTTTTCCACGAATCCCCCATCAATTACATTCAGTGTAGACCCGCAATCAACAAACACCCGAAATTCCATTAACTTTTCCTGAGCAATCGTGGAAGCAGCTAAAAATATACCCTTGGAATTTAAACAGGCAATACGGGCGTGACTGACCATTTTTTTTTCTTTCTTCATACGAAGCTCACAGCCTTTAATCAAATGACCAGATTTTCCGCAATAGAAACACAAGCCTTCCGAAAAACGACGGTCTTTTTCTTGAGAGCGAGGTGCCACCGATCCAATCTCCATCGGTTCACCACTGTTAATACACACATTATCATAACCAGAAACTGACATAGCAGAGGATTTGCTCTCATTAACCCTAGCACGCAGTCTTCTATCCACCCGTATAGCTAATTGCATAGCCTGTTGCAAATCCTCAGGTGTAGGATAAGCAATTAGCAGGTCTTTAACCCTTTCACTGAGCCCAGCAAGAAATAGACTTTTCAGAGCAGAATCGTTCCACCCTGTTTGAGTGGACCAACGACGAAAATGTGTACAATATTTTTCCACATTACCCGATCCTTGTTTTAAACGTCTCAACTCAGTCACAGCTGATGCGACACGGTCAGGATCATCATATAATAGTCCCAAAGCAGAAAAAAAACTATCCACTGATCTGAAGCATGAATCACTAGGTTGCAAAGAAAAGGCCCACTCCTGAGGCTCTTTGCGCAAAAGTGACATTATGAACCCTACGCGCTGGGATTCATCCCCAGAGGACTTAGGTCTCAAACGAAAATACAATAAGCAAGCATTTTTAAATGAAAAAAATTCTCGGTGTTCACCAAAAAATAAATCCGGCAAACATACCTTAGGCTCCAAGAAATGTGCTCCAGGACAGATACTCACGTGCTGACGGAGCTCGGCCACTTCCAGAGAGAGTCCCTGCAGGTGTTTAGCCAAATCCTGAACCGACACCATGATGGAACAAAAAAAAATCTTTCCTTAGAGAATTTGCAGGCTGGATTTACTGTTATGTTCTGCTACCAGAGCTAAGGAAAGAGAGGAGATCTGTCCCTACTATAGGACTCAGCTGAATCCCTACGATGTAACAGGGAACCTGATCCTGCGATCAGACCTGCTAAAGTCCTCAGCTAGTCTGTACGGAGACCTATAGATGTGGGGAAGGAATCCCTACAAGTACTAGGGACTGGGAGCAAAAATGGACACCTCCTAACAGAAATAGTAGCAGACAGACGAACAAACAATATAATAGAACACAGAGGTCCGTAGACCAAGCAAACTAACAGAGTTAGATACAGAGCACAGGCTAGCTAGAAAGTAGATATACAATGAAGTCCAGCAAAGCCAGAAGGGCGGAGCAGGATTAAATAGGCCAACAAGGTCATGTGACCAGCAAAGGAAAAAAAAACCTAACAGCAAGGTTCTAACAATGGCGTCTGGAAAAGGCAACCTTCAACCACGAGACACCTGGAGCAGTTAGCTCATGAGGAGTGGGCCAAAATACCTGTCGAGAGGCGCAGAAGTCTCATTGACAGTTACAGGAGTCGTCTGATTGCAGTGATTGCCTCAAAAGGTTCAACAAAATATTAAGTTAAGAAGAACCATCATTTCTGTCCAGGCCGATTTCATGAGGTTAATTTTTTTTTTTTTTATTCTGTGGAAGCAGAAAAGCAATGTCTGACTTTCATCTGTTCATTTTCAAAGATTTTTAATTTATTATTAATTTTGTCAGATTCAAGTTATTTCTGTGACCATTGTGGGTTTTTCTTTCATTAAACGAGGGGTACCAACAATTTTGACCACGTGTGTATTTGCTACACTGACGATTTTGCAGGTTTTCCCACCTACAAAGAAGGGAGAGGTCTGTATTTTTTATCGTAGGTCACTTCACCTGTGAGAGACAGAATGTAAAAATAAAACCCAGAAAATCACATTGTATGATTTTAACATAATTAATTTGAATTTTATTGCATGAAATAAGTATTTGATCACCGGCCAACCAGCAAGAGTTCTGGCTCTCACAGAACTGTTAGATTTTCTGTAAGAAGCCTCCTACTCTGCACTCATTACCTGTATTAATTGCACCTGTTTGAACGTGTTACCTATACAAAAGACACCTGTCCACACACTCAATCAATCACACTCCAACCTCGCCACCATGGCCAAGACCAAAGAGATGTCTAAGGACACAAGGGACAAAATTGTAGACCAGCACAAGGCTGGGATGGGCTACAGGACAATAGGCAAGCAGCTTGGGGAGAATGCAACAACTGTTGGCACAATTATTCGAAAATGGAAGAAACACAAGATGACTGTCAATCTTCCTCGGTCTGGGGCTCCATGCAGGATCTCGCCTCGTGGGGTAAGGATGATTCTGAGAAAGGTCAGGAATCAGCCCAAAACTACACGGGAGGACCTGGCCAATGACCTGAAGAGAGCAGGGACCACAGTCTCAAACACTAACGTAACACACTACACCGTCATGGATTAAAATCCTGCAGGACACGCAAGGTCCTCCTGCTCACGCCAGCAAATGTCCAGGCCCATTCCCATTTGAAGTTCACTAATGACCATCTGTATGATCCAGAGGAGGCATGGGAGAAGGTCATGTGGTCAGATGAGAGCCAAATAGAACTTTTTGGTATCAACTTCACTTGCCGTGTTTGGAGGAAGAAGAAGGATGAATATAACCCCAAGAACACAGTCCCAACTGTGAAGCATGGTGGGGGAAACATCATACTTTGAGGTGCTTTTCTGTAAAGGCTACAGGACGACTACACCGTATTGAAGGGAAGATGGATGGGGTCATGTATCGCGAGATTTTGGCACACAACCTCCTTCCCTCAGTAAGAGCATTGAAGATGGGTCATGGCTGGGTCTTCCAGCATGACAATAACCCGAAAGACACAGCCAGAGCAACTATGGAGTGGCTCCGTAAGAAGCATTTCAAGGTCCTGGAGTGACCTAGCCAGTCTTCAGATCTGAACCCAATAAAAAACCTTTGGAGGAGACTGAAACTCAATATTGTCCAGCGACAGCCCCAAAACCTGAACGATCTGGAGAAGATCCGCATGGAGGAGGGGGCCATAATCCCTGCTGCAGTGTGTGCAAACCTGGTCAAGAGCTACAGGAAATATCTGACCTCTGTAATTGCAAACAAAGGTTTCTGGACCAAATATTAAGATCTGTTTTTCTATTGCATCAAATGCTTATTTCATGCAATAAAATGTAAATAAATTATGTAAAAATCCTACAATGGGATTTTCTGAATTTTATTGTTAGATTCTGTCTCTCACAGGTGAAGTGATTTACGATAAAAATTACAGACCTCTCCATTCAATGTAGGTGGGAAAACTTGCAAAATCAGCCGTGTATCAAATACTTATTTTCCCCTCTGTAGAGGTGTATGACATAAGAAAATCACGTACATCAGTCCCCGTCCCAGAAGCTCACAATCTACTGTATCAAATTTTCAATGGTTTGAATGGCTTGTTAATTATTGAACATATAGTTAAATCCAGGGGGAAAATAGTTATTAATTATCATTATTATTATTATTGTCATGTGATGCAATAATTTACAAGATGGAAAAACATTAGGTCCTATTCAGCAATGTGTGCACAGAAGATACATTTGGCTCAGTTTAAGGATTACCGTATATTACAAATATTCTCTTTCTTACGCACCCTCCCGTTTTCTGCTAAAGTTCTATTTTTATCTAGATACATTTTGCTTACTGACTTTGCCATTAGGCTTACTTGCAGTCCCATGTAAAATCAAAGATCAGAAATGATTTACAGAGTATTTTACTACTGTATGTATTTCTGGGGTAGGGTCAAAACCCATCTGAATCAAGAGCCCAGAACCGGACAGAATCCCGACGTGATGTAATCGGGTGCGACACAGTAAATGGAAACATCAGAAGGATTTCACTTGGGGCAATTTGTTTGATTTTGCTCTTTGTTGTTATATAAGAGACGCACAATGAGATACATCAGGATCGGCTAGAAGCCCGAAAGGACAAGAAAATAGATCGAATGAGAAATAAATTTATTACTAAAAGATTTTTGCCGCAGGCGGATAAAACAGCAGTGAAGCTTCCAACCACAAAAGAGCTAAAAAGTTCTAATGATAATCACAAATTAGAAACACTTTATTCCTTACAATATTTTACATTGAATTTATCATTATTATTTTTTCTGAGTAACAGAGTAGATGTCACCTGCAGTCCTATGTAACACCACAGATAACACAGTGATAACTCTCTGAGTACAGATAATGTAGTAGATGTCACCGGCAGTCCTATGTAACACAACAGATAACACAGTGATGACTCTGAGTACAGATAATGTAGTAGATGTCACCTGCAGTCCTATGTAACACCACAGATAACACAGTGATAACTCTCTGAGTACAGATAATGTAGTAGATGTCACCTGCAGTCCTATGTAACACCACAGATAACACAGTGATAACTCTCTGAGTACAGATAATGTAGTAGATGTCACCGGCAGTCCTATGTAACACAACAGATAACACAGTGATGACTCTGAGTACAGATAATGTAGTAGATGTCACCTGCAGTCCTATGTAACACCACAGATAACACAGTGATAACTATCTGAGCACAGATAATGTAGTAGATGTCACCTGCAGTCCTATGTAACAACACTGATAACACAGTGATAACTCCCTGAGTACAGATAATGTAGTAGATGTCACCTGCAGTCCTATGTAACACAACAGATAACACAGTGATGACTCTGAGTACAGATAATGTAGTAGATGTCACCTGCAGTCCTATGTAACAACACAGATAACACAGTGATAACTCTCTGAGTACAGATAATGTAGTAGATGTCACCTGCAGTCCCATGTAACACCACAGATAACACAGTGATAACTCTCTGAGTACAGATAATGTAGTAGATGTTACCTGCAGTCCTATGTAACACCACAGATAACACAGTGATAACTCTCTGAGTACAGATAATGTAGTAGATGTCACCTGCAGTCCTATGTAACACCACAGATAACACAGTGATATCTCTCTGAGTAAAGATAATGTAGTAGATGTCACCTGCAGTCCTATGTAACACCACAGATAACACAGTGATAACTTTCTGAGTACAGATAATGTAGTAGATGTTACCTGCAGTCCTATGTAACACCACAAATAACACAGGGATAACTCTCTGAGTACAGATAATGTAGTAGATGTCACCTGCAGTCCTATGTAACACCACAGATAACACAGTGATAACTCTCTGAGAACAGATAATGTAGTAGATGTCACCTGCAGTCCTATGTAACACCACAGATAACACAGTAATAACTCTCTGAGTACAGATAAGGTAGTAGATGTCACCTGCAGTCCTATGTAACGCCATAGATAACACAGTGATTACTCTCTGAGTACAGATAATGTAGTAGAGGTCACCTGCAGTCCTATGTAACACCACAGATAACACAGTGAAAACTCTCTGAGTACAGATAAGGTAGTAGATGTCACCTGCAGTCCTATGTAACGCCACAGATAACACATTGATTACTCTCTGAGAACAGATAATGTAGTAGATGTCACCTGCAGTCCTATGTAACGCCACAGATAACACATTGATTACTCTCTGAGAACAGATAATGTAGTAGATGTCACCTGCAGTCCTATGTAACACCACAGATAACACAGTAATAACTCTCTGAGTACAGATAAGGTAGTAGATGTCACCTGCAGTCCTATGTAACGCCACAGATAACACAGTGATTACTCTCTGAGTACAGATAATGTAGTAGATGTCACCTGCAGTCCTATGTAACACCACAGATAACACAGTGATAACTCTCTGAGTACAGATAATGTAGTATATTTTACCTGCAGTCCTATGTAACACCACAGATAACACAGTGATAACTCTCTGAGTACAGATAATGTAGATGTCACCTGCAGTCCTATGTAACACCACAGATAACACAGTGATAACTCTCTGAGTACAGATAATGTAGATGTCACCTGCAGTCCTATGTAACACCACAGATAACACAGTGATAACTCTCTGAGTACAGATAATGTAGTAGATGTCACCTGCAGTCCTATGTAACACCACAGATAACACAGTGATAGCTCTCTGAGTACAGATAATGGAGTAGATGTCACTTGCAGTCCTATGTAACACCACAGATAACACAGTGATAACTCTCTGAGTACAGATAATGTAGTAGATGTCACCTGCAGTCCTATGTAACACCACAGATAACACAGTGATAACTCTCTGAGTACAGATAATGTAGTAGATGTCACCTGCAGTCCTATGTAACACCACAGATAACACAGTGATAACTCTCTGAGTACAGATAATGTAGTAGATGTCACCTGCAGTCCTATGTAACACCACAGATAACACAGTGATAACTCTCTGAGTACAGATAATGTAGTAGATGTCTCCTGCAGTCCTATGTAACACCACAGATAACACAGTGATAACTCTCTGAGTACAGATAATGGAGTAGATGTCACTTGCAGTCCTATGTAACACCACAGATAACACAGTAATAACTCTCTGAGTACAGATAATGTAGTATATGTTACCTGCAGTCCTATGTAACACCACAGATAACAGTGATAACTCTCTGAGTACAGATAATGTAGTATATGTCACATGCAGTCCTATGTAACACCACAGATAGCACAGTGATAACTCTCTGAGTACAGATAATGTAGTATATTTTACCTGCAGTCCTATGTAACACCAGAGAGGACAGTGGTTACGCTCTGAGTACAGGTAATGTATTATATTCCACCTGCAGTCCCATGTAACACCTTAGTTAATACTTAGCAATGTCATTTTATCAAATGGCAAACTCAGCTGTTAATTTTGTGTTACTAATGAAAGTTTAGATATTTGTTACAGAAATATAATGTGTAGGGGAAATGTTGTGCCTGTCTCTTTACACCACACGGTATAGCGACAATGATGTGAAATTTTCCCCGGATTTCTTCATTTTCGCTGTTTACATAATTATTTAGCTGCTTTTGATAATATTTGAGGAAATGTTAGTGTAAATCTCCAGGTGTAAGCCGCAAAAACGTCACTGCCACAACACTGTATCCACATCACCGGCGAAAAGAAAAATGTGGAAAATCTGCCGCTTCATGGACTCTGAGACGACACATTTCTTAAGAAGGAAACAGATTTCATTTCTTATATGGAGGCAATTACAGCAGTTATAGAGAGAATGACGGTAATAAGATGCAAAGATAAAACATCAAACCTGTTCATCTGTTGTTACATTTTCATTCTTTTAATATTTTTCAGTTTATTCTTTCTGCTGTTTAGAAAAAACAAACAAAAACAAATCGCTACCTAGAAACTGTCAGCAAGCTGCTGTTCATTGATCCTGTTCTGATTATATTATTTCTCAGGATTTTATGTGTGAATTATTATCCAACAGCTCAGGCAAGTAGCACAATATGTAGCTGAAGCCCATGAAGACCCCTTATACATGACTCAGTCCGGCCCCAATCAATCAATGCTACAATACTGTATGGATGCTTAAAGGGGCCGCCTCCGCAATTTTTATCTTTAAATCAGTTATTATGACTAAGAAAAATATATAGTACCAGTACATAAAGCAGATATGTTACCAAATGTCACAATAAATACTCCATACTTATTAAAATAGATCTCATGGACCAGATACGGGTGGCGGACTTATATTATAAATCCATGTAACCTGTAGGAGCATAACTGAAGGATCATACTCAAACTCCACCCACATACCATGATTGACAGCTCCTCTGTTACCTACCTTCCTGCTGATGATGATTTTCCACCCACCTGATAGCTCCTCAGTGTCCCTCCTCCCTGATGTTGAATCTGCAGCCATATAGCTTGCTTGATAGCTTCAGTGTCCCTCCTCCCTGCTGCTGCTCATTCTCCACCAACCTTACCTGATTGATAACTCCTCAGTGTCCCTCCTCCCTGCAGTTGAATTTCTATCCATATAGCCTGATTGGTGGCTCCTCAGTGTCCTTACTCTCTGCTGCTACTGAATATCCATGCACCCAACTTGATTG